>NC_048542.1:7542475-7855516 GCF_902806685.2 Maniola hyperantus
GATTTACTTTACCTATATAAAATAGGTGTTTCAATGTTAATGTTTTTCAGAAGAACGCCTTTTCCTTCCCAGAGATGAGCTCGCTACCACGGTAAGTAACAGCCTTTTAAACTCCCTTTGCTGGAAAATGACCTCCTCTCAGATAGCGATAGGGATTTGAGCCTGAATCCACCGCGCTGGCTCAGTGTGGTTGGTGGGTAAACACATGTCAGATAATAATCATCCAAGCATGCGGGTTTCCTCACGATGTTTTCCTCATCGTAAGTTGTGATAAAAGCGTGCATAACATAACACTTTATTTGTTGATGGAGAGCTCGCTTTCTGCCAATGATAATGTATTCACGTATCGTGGATTCGATTAATGGATTCACGAGCGCCGCGTCGCCTAGTGCTCAAACTGCTTGCTGGCGTACGCGAGTCGCTTCGATCGTAACGTGAACATACAAATATTGTTTATGAATATGTTTATTCACTTTCTGAAACAGATCGAAATCGACTCAAGACAAAACCAGATAGCAACCGAACTGAAAATCACTAAATCATGTTTCGAATGAACGAAATGCAAAAGCTATAATTGGGCATTGCTAGATCACTAAAGCATGTTTCGTGAACGAAGTGGAACGAAGTGAAACGAAGTGAAACGAAGTGAAACGAAACATGCTTTAATGATCTAGAATGCCCAATTATACACTACTAAGAAGATTCCAAGTTGTATAAGCAAATTAAATGCAAGCAGGTTGTAGGTAATTTGTCTTGTTTCAATTTTTTAACGCACTATCCGCTTTTGCAGGGTGTTTTTTCAAATAATTATATTATACTTATAGTATATTTTATTAATTCGGTTTTTAAATTTTAGTTTCTGTAAAGTGATTTTAATGATTGACTAACTGATGCCCGCGACTTCGTCCGCGTGGAATTAGGTTGTTTTTAAAATCCCGTGGGAACTCTTTGATTTTCCGGAGTCAAAAGTAGCCTATGTCACTCTCCAGGTCTTTATCTATACCCATGCAAAAATCATGTCAATCCGTTGCACAGTTGCGACGTGATTGAAGAACAAACCAACAAACAAACACACTTTCGTATTTATAATAAGGGTACTGATTTTGAGTTCCTTGTATTGAATTATTTCAATGTTACCAATGTGCCACTACAAAGTAATTTTTTTTTAAATCTCTACACGTGTAGGTACCTATGTATGTTGAAGTCGGATGCTTTGATTTTATATGTTATATATGTATAGTAGGTTTTAGCCTTTTAATAAGAGAAGTTTAAGCTTTTTTATTTCCTGCAACTGTTGATTTAGTTTGAATTTGTGTAGGTACATTGTATTAAAATTATATGGATTTACTCTTATTGTGCAATTTGATTTAATGTGCAAAGTTTCTCTGCGTATTGTCTGGGAGGAACGTTTGTTTGGATGTTTGTTTGGATCGTGGTTGCTTTGGAAGATAACAGGTAATAAAGTTGGAAAAAATCTTACGTCAAAATAAAAAATCTAATTTTTTAATATTTTCTTCGGAGTAGTATTAGAAATCATGTCATGCATTACCAGCACTTGGTGTCGTGGGAACCCCCGCCAGGCATTTTTTTAATTCCTATACAACCATTATACAAGATAGCCCTTGACAGCGATCTCACTTGGTGGTAAGTGATAGTAGCGGGCTAACTTGGAAGGGGTAGGATGGCATAATCGACCTGCTGATTTTTGCACATTTTCTCATTAAAATCTGACAGATCGACTGAACACTTCTCTATTTGTCTCCGCTTCAGTGGGAAAAACACCCTTATAGGGGAACAAGTAGGTAGGTATACCCTTAAAGATACGAGTACCTTATAGGAAAATGTTTCGCCAGCTATGACAACAGCAATTGGCATCAATCCTGAAGCGTCACAGAAGATACAAATGCACAATGTGACCACTGGTATCCATCCGGGAGGACTGATGTCGAACTCGTTGAGTACGAACCAAGTCGCCAACACGCACATACTCAGGCCAGATACTAAACACGTAATGATTAAAAGTGGCTGAAAAATAGAAACTTATTTTGTAAATGAATAGAAGTAAGTGAAAAAAGAAGACATGTTGTGCCGACCCCACGCAGCGTGGGATAAGGTAAGAAAGAAGAAGATTTTGTAAATCATCTAATCTTAAATATATAAAAGGAAAACGTGACTGACTGACTGACTGACTGACTGACTGATCTATCAACGCACAGCTAAAACTACTGGACGGATCGAGCTGAAATTTGGCATGCAGATAGCTATTATGACGTAGGCATCCGCTAAGAAAGGATTTTTGAAAATTCAACCGCTAAGTGGGTGAAATAGGGGTTTTAAATTTGTGTAGTCCACGCGGATGAAGTCGCGAGCAAAAGCTAGTTCTAAATAAATATACGGGGCTACTGGTATAACTCGACATATTCCTTGCAGGACGTGAAAGGGCGAATGCTACAAACTTTGTCTCTTAATCCTTTATGTATGGCTGAAAATCGATGCCAAACTGTAGGTACCTTCTAGGTCCAAGAGTTTGAACTAGCCATTGCAGAGAGGTTCCCTGTGCTGAGATTTTGCACAGAGGTTTTTCAAAATTCCCACGCGATAGAGGACATAGAGGATTTATATTTTCACCGAGCAAAGACGCGGACGGTCGCTAGTATGTTAATAAAACGCTCACCCGTCTACCTGACCTCTCTACAATTCCCGAAGCCATGGTAGCTCCGCACAACTGCACTGCACCCAGCACCATCGCCTGCTGGTTTGGTCGAAGCACCAACCCGGTCACGTCTGATGCCAGGCGGAATATGTCCCCAGCAAAGTTCAATACTGGCACAGCACCGCATAACTCTCGTGCTAAAGCCACTATTAGTGCTATTTGGAATGCTCGAAAGAGGATCTTATCCGTTACTAAAAAAACAACATTTTATTAATATGTCTGCTTAATTGTCTCTTAGTATTTAGGTACTGCACAAGTATATGCTCAAGGAAAGTGACAATTACGTGAGCAGAAAATTCTGGCTTGAGAATCTACTATCTACGTAAGTAGGTCACTTCGTCTAAAATACTTGCAACATTGTGCTTTTTTGAATCTTCAATAATTCATCTTTGCTTTTTAACAGTGATGTGGTTATCAATAGAAATAAAAACAACTTTGTCATGTAAATGTCATTTCGCAAGTCACTCGCCGGTTTACCTATACTAAGAACTATACGTACTTTTAAATTTAAAAAAATAGTATTAGAAGTGTAGGTATTGAATTCGCGCTACCTAATTCCAGAAACATTATGATTATCTCAATCCATCACCTGCCCACTACTGAGAACAGTTCTCCTCTCACAATGAGAAGTTGGTAGACTTCACAAGTTGCACCATTTCCTATTACTTACAGATAGTTTTCATTAAAAACTTTCCTTTTGACTCATCATTTCTCTGTTCTATCTTAATGAAATCCATTTCTTGTTGTACTGTCAGATCATATTGCCTTCGGCAACGAAGCCAGACTAATGCTTTTACTGCCTCCTGAAATTACAAATACGTGTCATGTCCAGTTTTCTTTACTCTACTACTACTACTCTACTTAACACGTACGTACTTGCTTTTTTAATAATTTCATGTTTCTTTTTTTCTATTAATAATTCTGTCATTTTGTCA
Organism: Maniola hyperantus; assembly: GCF_902806685.2. Lineage (NCBI taxonomy): Eukaryota > Metazoa > Arthropoda > Insecta > Lepidoptera > Nymphalidae > Maniola > Maniola hyperantus. The sequence continues at coordinate 7,546,124 of NC_048542.1, forward strand.
ATATTTTGCTGTAGTGAAGTAAAAAATAAACAAAGTCCCTCACCTCGTCTTTATCATGCTTGATAAGGTATGATGGTGATTCAGGCATCAAGAGAAACACCAAGAAGTTTATAGCTGGTACGGCCACAAATACCAGCAGAATGGCGTGGTAACTCAAAATATCTCCGATTATATAAGCGAATAGACTTCCGGTGGTGAAAAATAGTGCTCCCTGAAATATCGTAAAAATAATGTCAGGTATACCTAATACATATTTTGTTGCTCCGGTACACTTAGTTATACTTAGAATATTTTTTTTCCAGACAATATTTTTGATCTAAATAAAAGGGAATGAGTTGCTTTAACTGCTTTGATAATTACTGTTCTAATAAATAAGTGATACCTACATATTGTGAAATGGTCACAATACAAAGAAGGCCCTTCTCAGACAAGGGCGGTTTTGGAACCCTCGTAGCTTTATAGAAAGAGAAAACCAGCGCGTGTCGGTCTTTCGTTATTTTATAAACGCGAATAGAACGCGAATACGCGATCATCGCGCGAATGCCAATTAGGACACCTATTCGAGATATATATTTTTGATCTGTGATGATATTTTTGATGATCACTATATTTGATCACGCGTTCGTATAAGTAAAATTCGTGCGAACTTTCGATGATCGCGCATACGCGTTGTATTAGGACAACACCGAAACCTTACCGAGAGGCTGAGATCTATAGAGCGTATTTTGCCATAGCTTAGGTTTAGGTAAGTTTCATTTAAAATAAGATACTGATTACTGAAAGTACCTGCACTTTTCTCAGCATAAGTACTTCAGATTTTACACGTAACGTTATTTATAAAATATCAGCTAAATCCACGCGAACGTCGGCTAGTATACTTATTTATTATACAGGAAGGAATATTATACTCACCCAACATCCCAAAGCACCTCTAATATTGTCTTCGCTGATCTCTTTGATGTAAGTGGGACAGGTAACGCAGCTTCCCGCCATCACCACGCCGACCAAGACCCGCGCGGCAATGAACACCCAAATGTTCATAGATGAAAGCTTCAGTATCCAGATCAACTATAAAACACAACTCTAACTTCTTAAATGATAGTATTCAAGTAGCTTCTATTACTGAAACATGGATATCAGCAGACCAAACAGACCTTATTATAAATAGACGGTTATGAATTTGCTTCGGGAAAGATACTCAAGAAAAAAGTTAATCATTGGATTACATTGGACACTAACTTACAGCACTAACTGCCGACATAAAAAGTAAAGCGAATTTCCTTCCAAACTTGTCACCCATTGCTGCTACGAGGTATGTTGCTGGCACACAGACCAAATATGGAAGAGACGCCATCCATGATATCTGCATAAGTTGAATATTCGGTATTAAACACGCTCTAATAGGTATAGGCTTTGGACTAGAAAAGGCACTTTTAGATTGACCTGAAAACTCAATAGGCAGAAATAAAAGTTTTGGCTTTGAAGTTTGAATTGGGCATTCCCTGAGAATTGCCAGCTAACCGCGGCGTGCCGGCATATTGGTTTTGGACAACAAGATGTCAAAATATTCGCCATTCTATGCGTTTATCGTCAAAAACAATAATAATCCATTATTAATAAATTAGCTACTAAGTATCTGGGTACCTAATGGACTAATGGTTTTGGGAGGTTGGTCAAAGGAAGACAAAAAAAAGTGTAACCTCAACATCCGTAAGAGGTACGCTGGTAGGGGAATCTTCCGATTGCAAGAGAAGAGTCATCGGAGACATCCATCCTATGCAGTTTCCGTAGCTGAAGATTGGCATGGAAACTAAAATAAATAAACGTATTTATTCACTCAATTCAGAGAGCGTTCAGTCTTTTATTAATGTTAGTCGTGCTTATTATATGCATGTAGGTACATTTAGAATTAAGAGTAATGCAAATAAATCTCTAGAGTTATGGATAGCATTAAAAAAGAAAGGTACTTAATAAAAAACCGGCCAAGTGCGAGTCAGGCTCGCGCACCGAGGGTTCCGTGCTACAGTCGTATTTTTTTGACATTTTGCACGATAATTCAAAAACTATGATGCATAAAAATAAATAAAAACCTGTTTTAGAATGCACAGGTGAAGCCCTTTCATATGATACCCCACTTGATATAGTTATCTCACTTCGAAAATTGAAAATACTAATTTAGTTCATGACCACAATTTAATTTTTTTTTGTGTGATGTAACCACAAATTCACGGTTTTCAGATTTTTCCCCTAATATCTGCTATAAGACCTACCTACCTGCCAAATTTCATGATTCTACGTCAACGGGAAGTACCCTGTAGGTTTCTTGACAGACCGACAGACAGACAGACAACAAAGGAAAAAAACCGACCAACTGCGAGTCAGGCTCGCGCAATTAGGTTTCCGTACTACAGTCGTATTTTTTCACCATTTTGCTCGATAATTCAAAAACTATGATGCATAAAAATAAATAAAATCTGTTTTAGAATGTACAGGTACTATACAAAAAATCACATCATTTTATGACTACAGTCCAAGACCCTATTAATTGTAATATTTTATTTAAGTACTTAGTAAAGTTATTAACCACATTATTATGTTATACATACTTACTCAAAAACGCACATAATATCTGATTAGCTTGGCTCCCTTCGCGAAATATTGAAGAGATCTCCTTCATACTCGTTTATTCTCGTACCTTTAAACGAACAATTTAAACCACTCCTAGGTAATTCACGAGTTGTTTTTAAAACTAGACTTTCTTCTTGGAAAACTATTTATGATACTTATTTATTTACCAACTTTTTAACAATATCGTTGCTGTTCCAAAATGCCAATAAGTATATCTATCATAGATAAGTAGTCACTATTGCTGTAGAAACTAAAACAACATGTACCTACCTAGCGGTAGCGGATAATGGCACTGAGAGATAGTACCTACTTACAGCTTCCATTATCAAATCAGATAATTTTATTTAGATTCAAAGAGAAGTCGTTCTCACGTAGACATAGGAAGAAAGGAAAGGAATAAGAAAGGAATTTTGAAAATTAAACCCCTAAGAAGGTAAAATAGGGGTTGGTTGTTATTTCTGATTTTTCTATTATATTCTAGGATACTTCGGAAATAAGGGTCCCATTTTGCACGATAAATCAAAAACCTATTAATGCATCTACAACAAACAAATACAAACAAACAACTCTAACAAACCTAAATATATAAAAGGAGAAGGTGACTGACTGACTGACTGACTGATCTATCAACGCACAGCTCAAACTACTGGACGGATCGGGCTGAAATTTGGCATGCAGATAGCTATTATGACGTAGGCATCCGCTAAGAAAAGATTTCTGAAAACTCAACCCCTAAGGGGGTAAAAAAGGGGTTTGAAATTTGTATAGTCCTCGCGAACGAAGTCGCGAGCATAAGCTGGTTAAAAATAAATTGTTTAACTATATTAATTAGGTCTAGATCTTGATACCTACCTACCACTTAGGCTCTAGTATAACTTTTAGAGTTCCGTACCTCGAAAGGAAAAACGGAATCCTTATAGGATCACTTTGTTGTCTGTCTGTCTATCCGTCTGTCTGTCAAGAAACCTACAGGGTACTTCCCGTTGACCTAGAATAATTAAATTATATAGAGGTAGGTTCTTATAGCTGACATTTGGGGAAAAATCTAAAAACCGTGAATTTAGGGTTAGATTACACAAAAAAAATTGTGGTCATGAACTAATAATTTATTTTCAATTTTCTAAGTGAGATAACTGTATCAAGTGGGATATCATATGAAAGGTCTTCATCTGTACATTCTAAAACAGATTTTTATTTATTTTTATGCATCATAGTTTTTGAATTATCGTGCAAAATGTCAAAAATATGCCTGTAGTACGGAACCCTCATTGCGCGAGCCTGACTCGCACTTGGCCGGTTTTTTTCAAGTTGACATTAACTGTGCGTAAATCAGTCATTATTCACTATATAGTAAGGACGGGAAAACGTCGTGATTTGATATATTATATACAATTTTAGCAAATCTACATACCTGCCTACACTACGTCACTTTTTTACCTGAAACTCTGCCCTACTACGATAAAATTTGCAATAGTCGCTCTCATTGTCATATCAATGTTCATTTCTGCAAGTTTTACTCGCTAAAACTAAGCTACACTAAAATTGACTTGCTGCGTATGTTTACAATTTACATAGAGCAAGTGACTTGCCCGAGTTAACTTCTTCAAGTTTTATTGCCAGTAGACACTTGGCGTTAGACTTACAAAATAAACACATTCCATTATCGAAATTATTTTATTTCATTCTTAACAGATAGGTCATACTTAGAATTAATTTTAAAAATATAGTGAAGTAGGAAATTTGTATAGGTACATTAATAAAAGAAATTATGTATAATTTTTATTTACACTTAAGAGATTCATTTCCAAACTGTAACCTCGCATGTTATGATAATATGTATGAATCTCTAGGAATATTCATGGATGCTAATTCTTTTTCAATCCATGTGTCAGAATGTGCGATACCACCAAGCAACATCTGATCATTAGAATCACATCTGCCACGGGCTATGCCACGAAGAACTAGACGATTGCCCTGAAATGAAAGAATTATTACGTATACCTACAATATCACTAATGCACAATGTAGAAAATGATAATCGAGATTAAAAAACCGGCAAAGTACGAGTCAGACTCGCGCACTGAGGGTTCCGTACAACAGTCGTATTTTATCGACATTTTGCACGATAAATCAAAAACTATTATGCCTAAAAATAAATAAAAATCTGTTTTAGAATGTACAAGTAAAAAAGCATTTTCATAAATGATACCCCACTTGGTATAGTAGGTAATCTTAATTTGAAAGTTGAAAATAGCAATATTTGTTCATGAACACATTATAAGACCTACCTTCCTGCCAAATTTTATGAGTAATAGGTCAACGGGAAGTAGGTACCCTATAGGTTTCTTGACAGACAGACAGAGACTTAGCGTGCACTAAAATTTATAGTCTTTAAATATAAAATTCATGTTCCATCCTTTTTTAGCAATAATAAAAAGAAAAAGATGCAGATACTCTAAATTAAGTTTAGAGAAAGACAACAGAATCGGCGCCGTCGCTTTTGTTCCTTCGTTTGACGTCGTCTGTCCGGCATCATATAGTAAAAGAATTTATATTTATAATAACGAGGAATAGATATACTCACAACCGATGGACAAAGTATGGGTGCTCCCAAATCAACCAAACATACTGCATCTGCATTAGTACCACATGCTGCATCTTCTGTGTTGCCAGCTTTACCGCAACTTTTATCCTTCACTTTCAGAATTGTCTGTGAAATAAAATATCGTGGAACAGCTTTAGCATTTTTAATTCGGTGGTTGTAACTCACATACACGAATCAACGTTGGCAACCAATCCACTAGCCAGTAGGTAGCACTTTACAGGTCTTTAAATTACCTAATAGTTGCATTGGGAATTTCGGGTAAACGATACACTTTATTTTAATTAATGGATTGATGTACAAGCAAATCATCACCACTTCCTATCGCTTTAGTTAAGTACTATCTATGAACTTTTTATAATTAGTTTTAGTAGAAACTAGATAATGCCTAAATTCATCCGCGTGGACTAAACTAATTTCAAGCCCCTATTTTATCCGCTTAGGGGCTGAATTTGCAAAATTACTTTATTAGCGGATGTCTATGTCGTAGTAGCTATCTGCATGCCAAACAGCCCGATTTTCCAGTAGTTTGAGCTGTGCGTTGATAGATCAGTTAGACAGTCAGTCAGCTTTTCCTATTATTCTTCTTCTTCTTCTCGAGTCGACGGTCACCTCAAACATGGGCAGCCCAAAAAGCTGCAACCGCGATAGCTTGGTCTTAAAAGTAGCCGTCGGCGTCGTGGTGAAAATATTAGTCAGCCTACTGATTTTGTTCATGTAGTAGCTGCTTCCAACGACGCCGGGTGCTTGTGATTCCTATTATTTTAGTAGAAATTTTGATTACCGAATATATTTGCCAGTTGATATCGAACCCGTATCCTACACATATTATGTCGCCTTCGAACGGCCCCAGTAAATCAAGGCAGGCTCCTTGTGACCTATGTAATGTTACGTCACTTTCCACAACCAGTAAACCAATATCGTATGCACGTGTACCTGAAATAGGAATTGAAAAACATCTTCAATAGCAGAAAACCTTTCAGGTATTCCTTCTTCAAAACGTGATTTATCATGACGTCATAATATTGGCTTAGATATTATGTCACTTGGGAACAACGCCTCATTCTAGGAAGATAATAATATTATCAGGCTGCCTGATTATAAAAATCGAATGAGTAAGTTAATATAAACTTGTATGTTTAATTTTTTAGCTTACCGGTGTAATAATCTGGATGGAACAGTCGCTGCGATATAATATAATTCTTTCCAGGATAAGATGAATTCGGTAATCGGACATACACCGTCTTATTTACAGCTGTTATAAGACAAGTGGATGCAGTAATGATCGCCTTTGAACCGATTAAAGCGCCCAAGCAGAAAGGATTTTGTGATATTTGACCGCCAGCGCCATCAGAACTGTTGTATAAAAAATGAAAACGTAAATTCACGGTGGCCTCACATCTTAGTTACACAAAAGGAGTAATGATTATAGATATAGGTGTAATAATATACCTATATTATTATTTATTACACCTAAAAGAGCGAGTTTGAAAGGGACTTAATCTGTATTATTTCACCCTTAGATAAATGATCTACCTATACCTACCTATACTATCACTAATCACCTGTTTCACATAACGATAGCGCTACAATTGTTAAGCTAGACACTGACTTGTAAAATTTTGGTGTAATGTATCGAGTTTTTGTAATTCAAACCAAAGATTGGTTTGGACCCTTTTTTCGGATTGTGCCACACAATATGACAGTTTGTTCCGGCGCTTCTTTTGCTTGTTCTCAGGTGGAAGAAGCGCCGGAATAACCAGCTCTTAGCTTTAAGTTGTAATGTGTGGCACAATTGCATAAATAAACGTCTTTTGTTTTCTTTTCTTTCTAACCTATCATTCGCGGCGAGTGCCGCGTGCTCCACTCGCCTGTCGGTTTTTTCGCGAATGGGCTAGTTGACACGTTTTTTAAGTAGGTCTTAAATGGTTAATATTTGTCCTATTAGATCAAAAAAATTAACACTATATTTTTTTGCGCCCTAAAAACCGTAAAACTTTAATTCAAAAATATATTTTTCTTAGACAGGTGAAAACACTGTCGGCCATGTTTGGCCGATAGATTATCTGTGCTCTGACGTCATGCATTTGTAAACAACAGCATAATCTCCCAAAGTTTAATAAACATGACTTCTATACTAGTTTACATGAAAAATATAGTAATTATCGTTATTGTATCATCCGAGAATGTAAAAAACGCATCGATAAAGACCACAGGAAAGTTGTGGATTAGAGTGCCCAGTGAAATAAATATACGTAACACGCGAAGACTTGCTTAAAGAGATCCTAAATCACTAACGACTGCAACCCAAATTTATTTTTGCAAAGATCACTTTGTTGTAAGTCTTACTTAATAACTTATTCAATTTATAAAGAGAAATCGATAATTTTTTACGTTTACTATGAGTTTTTAGAAATATATAAAAACTAGCTTATGCTCGTGACTTCGCCCGCGTGGACTTCATAAATTTCAAACCCCCATTTAACCCACTCAGGGGTGGAATTTCAAAAAATCCTTTCCTAGTGGATACCTTCTCTTTACCTACAAAGAACACACCCACCAAATTTCATGTATCTAGGACCAGCTGTTTAGATGTTTAGGCTGTGCGTTGATATATAAGTTAGTCAGGACTTGAAATTTGATATATGTGGATACTACGTTAGTCCACGCGTGACATAGGGATGACATTTCTTTGTTTACATATTTAATGACACATCATGGCTGACAGCGTTTTCTGCGTTTCAAATAAAAATAAAAACTGTGTTTTTTTAAATTGGATTTATATATCCATCCTGCGTTTTTAATAATTGTTATTCATATATTTCGTTGTCTTAAGCAAAATACTATAATAAATAATCATTTATTGAACTAAATTAGATATGAGTCAAGTAGCCTATTGCCTTGAGTGTTACATTACAAGTCATTTTGAATGAAAATACAGCACACTTGAGCCAAGAGTTCCAATGAGACATTAACAGACATTACATGACACAGACTTACTTGTTACAACAAGTTCGCCTCGACTGTTAAATTACAAACAAACGATACGTAAATCAGTCTCCAGCTGGCTCACTCCGCAATGACGATTAAATATATAGTGTTACGAAGCAATATAAAATGCAATTCAACTCACACAGCATTGCGAGCTGAAATTAAATAAACGCCTCTCTTTCTATCCCATCAACCAATGTCAAATGAGTTCGGTGTCTATCATTCATCGTTGAACACTGAGTTAAATCGTTGAGCACTAAAATTTAACAGGTACTCGTACAATGTAAGTAGGTAGTAGGTACCTATTGCAATCACTTTTGATTGGCTGATACTTTGAGCATAATGCAACAGTTGCAAATTATTATCACAACTAGCTTATTCCCGCGACTTCGTCCGCGTGGACTACACAAATTTCAAGCCCCTATTTTATCCCTTTAGGGGTTGCATTTAAAAAAATCCTTTCTTAGCGAATGCCTACGTGATAATAGCTATCATGCATGCCAAATTTCAGCCCGATCCGTCCAGTGGTTAGAGCTGTACGTTGATAGATCAACCAGTCAGTCAGTCAGTCAGCTGTTCCTTTTACATTATCACAATGAGATTATCACAACTTTGGTGTCAGGTTTACAGAATATCTAGGACTACCTATAGGTACAGTTTAGACCGACGTCTGGCGGTGAAATAAGAGTCACTTTATGAGCAAGTAGACAAGTAATATTTAAATAATAATATGACATTACCGCACGGCTTTGTGATAGCTAACCATGCGATTATAATATTTTTATCACACACATTGTGCGGTAAGTATTTGACTACTTTACAGATATTTTGTTAGCGGTGAAATTATAATGTATTGAAAAGATATCTTCTTACAGGTAAAGCAGAACACACCAAGGGCACACATCTCCCTCTAGTGCTAGACAGTTTTTGTTTTCTGAAATCGAAACAAGATTATTCAGATTTAAAAACAACAGATAGGCCAAGTTAAGTATATTTATATATTACAACTAGCTTATGCTCACGACTTCGTCCGCGTGGACTACATAGATTTCAAACCCTTATTTTACCCCCTTACGAGTTGAATTTTCAAAAATCCTTTCTTAGCGGAAGCCTACGTCATAATGCATGCCCAGCTCGATCCGTCCTGTGGTTGGAGGTGTGCGTTGATAGATCTGTAGGGCGATTGTCTAAAACCTGCATCAATTATTATTACAATCTCAATTTTTCTGATTGGCTTAATTTGTGCGATTCTTGTTGCAACAATGCATTGTGGCCAATAGTGAGCGAGCATTAACGAATCAGAGATGATTGCGTTCGTGACATTGTAGCTGTCAAACAACCGCGGTAGGGCCACAGTTAATAAGCCAGTCAGTCTGCTTTTCCTTTTATATATAAGTACTAGCGACCCGCCCCAGCTTCGCATGGGTGCAATGTAGATACTAATGTGATGTCATTGAGGTGTCATTGCATCGGAAACTCTCAAATGAGAGGATTTTTTTCCGACCTAATTCACATTATTTCAATTTTTCTAGGGATCTCTAATTTTTTGAGAATTAAACTATAGCTATAAACCTTTCTCTTGAATCACTCTATCTATTGGTGAAAACCGCATTAAAATCCGTTGCGTAGTTTAAAAGATCTACGCGTTCATACATACATACAGACGCGGGATGCGACTTTATTTTATACCTACTATGTAAAGATAAAGATAAAGCAAGGATTTAACAACCTATAAAGATATTATTTTTTTCCTTTCGACTGTTTAAAAGTTATAAAACTCGAATAAAGTTGATCCGAGTTAAACTTTGTATAAAGATTCTTGTGGTCCAATTTTTATCGAAGTTAGTTGTGTATTCGTTTGACTAAATTAATGACTTATAAATACTTTTCAGATGAAAAAGTTAGTTTTTCCGAAAAACTAAGTAAGTAGATATAATCACTACCACTATTATTAATGTGAAAGTGTGTTTGTTTGTTGGTTTGTTAGTTTTTCCTTCAGTCACGTCGCAACGGAGCAACGGATCGACGTGATTTTTGCATGGGTATATTTAAAGACCTGGAGAGTGACATAGGCTACTTTTTATCCCGGGAAATCAAAGAGTTCTCACGGGATTTTTAAAACCAAAATCCACGCGTACGAAGTCGCGAGCATCAGCTAGTTATTTTATAATGATAAAACAGACCAGTGAAACCTAGGATAATTATATTTTTACTTACCGTTTGCGACATCAATCGGGGGATCAGGCTGCTGTGTTGTCTGCCTGCCTGTCGCTGTTGGCTGATCGTTTCGTGCCCACCTGTTTGTTGTCTTGCTGTCGGTTGTCGGTCTGTCAGTTGTCTGTTTGTCTGTTGACCGTATGGTTATTGTCTGCCTGTCGGTTGTCTGTTCATCTGTTGTCTGACTGCCAGTCGGTGTAGCTTGATTGAAGGATGTCCACCAGTCTGTTGTCTGACTGCCAGTCGGTGTAGCTTGAGTGATGGATGTCCACCAGTCTGATGTTGTCTGACTGCCAGTCGGTGTAGCTTGAGTGATGGATGGCCACCAGTCTGATGTTGTCTGACTGCCAGTCGGTGTAGCTTGAGTGATGGATGTCCACCAGTCTGATGTTGCCTGACTGCCATTCGGTGTAGCTTGAGTGATGGATGTCCACCAGTCTGATGTTGCCTGACTGCCAGTCGGTGTAGCTTGAGTGATGGATGTCCACCAGTCTGATGTTGCCTGACTGCCAGTCGGTGTAGCTTGATTGATGGATGTCCACCAGTCTGTTGTCTTTCTGTCAGTTGTCGTTTTCTCTATTGGCTGTTCGTCAGTTGTTTGTCTATCTGTTGTTCGTATGGTTGTTGTCTGCCTGTCGGTAGTCTGTGCATCTGTTGTCTTTCTTTCTGTCGTCTGCTCGTCTGTTAACTGTCTGTCTGGTATTGTTGCTTTAATGCAGCACCATTGATCTGGGTTGCATTGTTTCCCGCTCCTGTTCCAAACAAACAAAATAACTTTAAAAACTAGCATTTTCTTTAACCTTTGTAGCTTTGTCCCACCATAGGCAAGGCTAAAAAATAAAAGGATAAAAATATATTATACAAGTACTTAATTACGTAAGGTTTTTATTTTTTAGAGGTTTATCGTTGGTTTTTGATAAACATTATGGAAAACCAGACGTACTTCGTGCTTCTAGTATTGAAAATGGGCGTGACGTCACTATCATTTCGTCGGTGCGACCCATTCATCAGATCCTTGCTCCTGATGTCACATTAATATTCAGTGTTAGAAATCTTAGTTTCATCAGTTCAGTCAATCAGTTTATCTTTGTGGCTCTTGCGGCTCGTGCGAATCGATTCAATCTACTTGTACCAAACTTTTTTCTCAACTTACTGTGATGGTCTGAAATTCCCTTCCGTCGTCCGTGTTTCCTGCCACATATAACCTTAATATAGTCCGCGAAAGGTCGAAATGGCGATCGGTGTATTAGGCGGGGGGACGCCCCGCACACCCGTACATCACCCGTGCTCGCCCGCACCGGGTTAGCGCTGGGGTTGTGCGGGTGTACGGGGCGTTCCCTCTCCGATTGCTATTTCGACCTGTCGTGTACTACACCTGCCATGCAAGAATGAATAGGCAACTTCTAGGCAAGCGCGCTCCAAACTAGAATGGGTTTAATTTTTGGTAGAGTCAATTTGAATAGAGTTAATTTTTAATCTGTCTGGCTTCGTTCACTTTTGGAAATCTTTTTTATAGTAATAGAGAAAACCGATGTGCAAAATCTCATGTTTCTAGACACACCGGCAATGTACGTACGGATGCACCGCAAGGGAAATTGAGCATAACAAATAGCAATCATTCGCATTCAGTGGTATGACGAAGCATAACAATTCCTTCTCGTGCCACTGGTGGAACGAATTGATAACGCGACGAGGAGGTCTAAGGTGTATTTTGCTGATGGTAGCCGAAGCCGAAGGTTTGAAGGTTTGATTGAACGCTATCAGTCGCTCAATTTCTCGTTTTATACATTGCTTTGTACATATATACAGATATTTTTAATGAGTATCAAAAATAGATGAATTTTATATTATACGTTTTCTTACCTAAAGTTTATATCGTCTACCACACCACCTTCCCATATCAAATGTTCTCCATCGCAAGCTGACTCGTGCAAACAAATACCCTCTCTGTTATTATATGTACATGGAGTTGGTCCATTATCTGAAATGTGAATGTGATGTCTGAATGTTTTGAATATCCATCCAATAGGTCGGTATACAGTTGATTTACTTTTAACCGATTTCCAAAAAGGAGATGGTTCTCAATTCGGCCCGTTTCTTTTTTTAATGTATGTTCACCGATTTTTTCGAGGTTTCTGGACCAATTTGCATTTTTTTTTAAATCAACAGGGGATGTTTCCGTGGTGGTCCCATAAAAAATTCTGGATCCAACTCCTCAATCCTGATGCTGCAGGGTTGCTACTCGTCTAAGTTATCAAGATTCGGGAAGTGTTTATAGTGAATTAATTGATTTGGATTAATTGAAGGTACCAAGCAACGACTTTATGCTTCAACTCCAAGTCCCAACTCCTCAATCCTGATGATGTAGGGTACAGCACTCCTAAACTATAGTGATTCAGGAACTGCGAATGACGCAATGTTATTTTTGGTGCCAAGCATAGACTACACCATTGAACTTCGGATCCCAACTCCTCAATCTGATGCTGCAAGGTACTGAACTCCTAAGCCGTGGGGATCCGGGAATTTTTTATGGTGGATTGATATTTTAAGTATCAAGCAACGGCTTCATGATTACACTCCAAGTCCGAGGTGCTGTACCAAGCCTGATGATGCATGGTACAGCATTCCTAAACTTTAGAGATTCAAGAACTGTTCCTGGTGAAATAATATTGTAAATGCCAAACATAGACTATGTTATCGAATTTTGAGTCCCAACTCTTCAATCCTGATGCTGCAAGGAACTCCTAAGCCGTGTGGATTTCGAAAGTTTTGCCGGTAAATTAATATTTTAGGTACAAAGCAATGACAACTTACACTAAAAAGCTAAAAACAAATAATAAAAAAACTGACTTCCAAAACCACTACAAAGTAAGAAATAACTTTTGTTTCTACACGTGTATGTATGTTGAAGTCGAACGAGCTTCAAGCTTTGATTTCTTGTTTCTTTTATTGTGTTTGCGTGGTTTTGGAAGTTGGTTTTATAAATATATTTTTTATTGAAAATTCAATCCCTAAAGGGACAAAACAGGGGTGTGTAGTCCACGCGGACGAAGTCGCGAGCATAAGCTAGTTTTAAATAAGCATAATACTGTACTGAGACAGCCGCGAGTGACAGATGTTTTAGTAACTTATTCATACAAAAATAATTCGAAAGAAATATTTAAGCGTCCAATTTCCAAAGCAGTCAATTAAACTGTAATACGCGCTGATGATTTTCTAGATCCAGATACCCAGCCGAAGCGCCTCACTTCATACCACTAAATAGATGGATAACTCAACCACTGCGCAAGTTCTTTTTACCTGATACCAAACGATCTCTTTGCTCTATAGAGATTACCTGACGCCAAATATAACAGTTACATAAGCTAAATTACAATATTATTTAATTACAGAATAGGTATTACTAAATTAAAACTTTTGAACATTTTCATCTGAAATATTCCTAAGGTTAGGTAGGTAGTTGTAGCTCAACAATATTTACTTACCTATTGGGAATTTCGGTGATCTTCCCCACGAACGAGTTCCCATTGTCACAGCTAGTAACGAAAATAATAGAACCAGTAGTGGCATTCCAGTGGCCATCTGTAAACGCAAAATATTTTGAAACTTGATTTACCTACCTTTTTTGTTACAAGTAGACACTATACTTTAGTTTTTCTTCATCATTATGATCAACCCATCGCCGGCTCACTACAGAGCACGGGTCTCTTCTCAGAGTGAGAAGGGTTTGGCCGTAGTCTACCAAGCTGGCCATGTGCGGATTGGTAGACACACACCTTTGAGAACATTATGGAGAACTCTCAGGCATGCAGGTTAACTTCCTTCTCCGTTAAAGTAAGTGATATTTAATTAGTTAAAACGCACATAACTCCGAAAAGTTAGAGGTCCGTGCCCCGACCTCCTCCGAGTCTTTGAAAAATACACATTTTTATTTAATCATGCTTTAATCTCATTGTTTTTTAAGAGAAAGGTGTATCCTTTAAAGAAGCTACTTACCTCATAAACTGAAAATCCACGTCTTGTTTGAAATATGTCACTGCTCCGACTGGATAATAGATGACTGCTCAGGCTCACTACATATTTTATTGACCTTATCTTAAAGTATTTACTGGAAAGTATTATGCAACAGCAGCGTCTCAAAACTTTGTAATTTTTCCAACACAATCGTTGTCCTAATACAACGCGATTTCGCGATCATCGCGTGAATGCCATTTAGGACAGCTATTCGAAATCAGTACCTATGTTTGATCGCGCGTTTGTACGAGTCAAATTCGCCCGAACTTGCGATGATCGCGTAAGTCGCGTTGTATTAGGACAACGCCTATGTTATATGTCATATAACATATAACAAAATACCTACCTATATTGTGTTGTATGGTTAAATCTAAATACTTTAGTCGGCTCACAGTTCCCTGTTAGCACTATATTATTAGTCATTTAAAGTTATTTAAAAAAAATACATACCTACCTAAAGATAATTATCTATATCACTACCCTTATTATAAATGCGAAAGAGTGTTTGTTTGTTAGTTTGTTGGTTTGTCCTTCAACCACGTTGCAACGGAGCAACGGATCGACGTGATTTTTGCATGGTTATAGCTTAAGACATGGAGAGTGACATAGGCTAATTTTTATCCCGGAAGTTTTCACGAGATTTTTAAAAAGCTAAATCCACGCGTACGAAGTCGCGGGCATCAGCTAGTATGTATATAAAAGAAAAGATGAATGACTGACTGGCTGACTGATCTATCAACGCACAGCTCAAACTGCTGAACGGGTCAAGCTGAAATTTTGCATGAAAGGAAGAATTTTTGAAAAATTTTGTCCCTAAGCCCTAAGGGGGTAAAATAAGGGTTTGAAATTTGTGTTGTCCACACGGACAAAGTCGCGGGCATATGCTAGTAAGTTATACACGACAATATAATTTGGCCTAATCCTAGATTTACATAGTACCTACCTATGCTCAAAGAAAATTCTTTATTATAAGTACTTGTTCATTTTCACATGTGAATTGTAGTGCATTTTGTCGACCATTTTCATGGAGTAACGAATTGTTTATATTCTGTAGTATTTATTAAACAGAAAAAAATCATATACCTACTTATTATTAAAAGGTATATTTTAATTAGGTATTCTTTGTTCATACGTAAGTTATTTGGAGAACCCCGACGAACTCTTCGACCCATATGATAACAAGTAACAACTGCCGGCCGTACGAATTATTTTGTTTTTAAAATTATTGTGTAAATAAATAAATAAAAATCTTTTTTATTCAAGTAAACTTTTACAAGTGCTTTCGAATCTTCGGATGCATCTACCACTGGTTCGGAATGCCTTTCCTACCGAGAAGAACCAGCAAGAAACTCGGCGGTTGCTCTTTTCAAATATTTGATATACAAGATTATGCCATGTATAAAAAAGTATAATTGCAGCCTTGTGCGTTGCTGGAACGAGCTGCAGGTCAAATCCACGCTCTTTTATCATTTAGATAATCTTCAATTGTGTAAAGTGTAAATTGAATATTGATGTAACCATAAAGAAGTTTTGTTAGATATACCTACCTGCCGAATTTTTATTGGTAAGAACAATTATTTTATAGTGTTGTAGATTAAGCATTTAATACATTGAATTGTTGTTAAGTAGGTATATAAAGACGATCTATACTTAGTAAAAGATAAACTCAAATTCAGCTCATTCAAATATTGATGTTCTCCTTCTAGCATTTTGTTGGAAGGATAGGGGAAATTGTCAGCATATTTTAAGAAAGCCATTCAAGAGTCAGAAATGCCGCGCTTTAAAGATTGAAAATTCGGGCAACTTAGTACACAAAACCGAATTCGCTAGCAAATGAGAGCAGGAAGCATAAGGAATAAAAATACGACCTGGATTGAGAACCTCCTCCTTTTTGGAAGAACCAAGTTGCTTAAAAATATAAGTTTGTCTAAGGAAATTTGGGCAAGCGTCAGCTTAAGGAGCAAGAAAATGTAAGATTGCTTTAAAAGAAAATTCGGTAAAGTGCCAGGTTGCTTTTTTAGGGTTCCGTACCTCAAAAGGAAAAACGGAACCCTTATAGGATCACTTTGTTGTCTGTCTGTCTGTCTGTCTGTCCGTCTGTCTCTCAAGAAACCTACAGGGTACTTCCCGTTGACCTAGAATCATGAAATTTGGCAGGTAGGTAGATCTTATAGCTGACATTTGGGGAAAAATCTGAAAACCGTGAATTAAGGGTTAGATCACACAAAAAAAAATTAAATTGTGGTCATGAACTAATAATTAGTATTTTCAACTTTCGAAGTGAGTGACTATATCAATTGGGGTATCATATGAAAGGTCTTCACCTGTACATTCTAAAACAGATTTTTATTTATTTTTATGCATCATAGTTTTTGAATTATCGTGCAAAATGTCGAAAAAATACGACTGTAGTACGGAACCCTCATTGCGCGAGCCTGACTCGCACTTGGCCGGTTTTTTCATTTATATCAGTTCTTTACAGATTTAGTATGTAACGTAACATGATACTAATAATAAACCAGTGTACAATTTTCACAATATAGGCTAAGCTGTTCATAGTTGTGAAGTTACTCAAATACATTCTTCGTATGATTAGTGTTATCATTGTGCCAACACAGCACATTTATTAATCAATCGACTGAAATGCTGACCCAGCGTCTAAATTAAAATTATTACCTATGTTGACCTAAAGTCACATGTTCAAACATCGATCTCTGGAGGATCTGGGGTGATAGATGTTTGCGAACTTAGGTACACTATGATGTTTCCAGTGTAGTGTAGTTGGTTTCCGTAACCGAAATTTGAACCAAAAATATTTTTTCAGCTTGCGACTCTTGCGGCTCTGGCGGCTTTTGGACGTTTTTGAGACTTAGGACTTGGGCTCTCCACTACGATTTCACCAACGTAAAATAAGTCTTATCTGAGAGTAAATTTGACATAGGCAGATTTTCAATACAAAAACTGTCATTACGCCTAATTTATTCCTCAGTTAAACGTCACTCGACGTCGCGTCGGTGAAATCGTCTTACGACGTGACGTGTATATGATCGCCTTAAGGAATTAGTTTAATATTGAATTAGAAAATAATACACTGCACCCTATGTGTACACATCTTTATTTACGTTCATTAATCCAAGTTCTTCTTGTATCCATTTCATAGAGTGTGAAATGCCACCGAGCGTCACTTGGTCGTCATTGTTGCATACACCGCGAGCTATGCCTACGAGATGTAGATCTCGACTCTGAAAAGAATTAATTACATACCTAATAATTAAATTCCTTAATTATAGTACCTATACTTGATTACATAGAAGGCATGTTTCGTGATGTTAAAAGCGCAAAATCATTACCACCTATCCTAATCCTAATCCATACTAGTATTATAAATGCGAAAGTGTGTCTGTCTGTCTGTCTGCTAGCTTTTCGCGACTCAACCGTTCAACCGATTTTGACGAAATTTGGTACAGAGATAGCTTACATCCCGGGGAAGGACAAGGCTAATTTTTATCCCGGAGTTCCGACAGGATTTTTAAAAAACTAAATGCACGCGGACGAAGTCGCCGGCATCATCTAGTAAAAAATAAATTCTCAATGCTTTTTCCCCTTTCTCTTTAGCTGAATATTACTAAGGAATTTGTAAACACCTATTTCCTTACATCCAAAGCACAGTTCACGAAAGGGGAATTTTTAACAAAACATCGAGACTTAGACGTCACCGTCAGCCGGTAGCTCAAAGGTAGACCTATTTGTTTTTTGGATTTTACGTCACCATAGCCTAATATCGTCATATCATATCAAAATAATATCGTCGATTCAGGATCAAACCGAAAGTTCCCTTACTCTAGTTCACTCTGTTCAAAGGCTAAACAACAACCAATTATGTGATTTATATCCAAAAAAATTACAAAATAAATACAATTTCTATGGAGAATGGCAGTTCGTTTGTAACAAACATGTGGGGCCCTCTAGGCAGAACTAAACGTCCCTCTAAGAACCTAAGTTGGTAAGTATTCGGCTACTCACATTAATTTTTGGGCAAAGCACGGGACCTCCTCCAGCCACGATACACACGGTATCCATGTTTACACCACACGCAGCATCTATTGAGCTACCGTTTTTACTGCAACTGTTTCTCTTCACTTTCAAAAATGTCTGTGAACAAATAATGCTGTTTTTATATAAAATAGGTGATAGCTGAGATGCCTAAACCAATAAAAGCTAATCGAATATTTAGTACACAAGTTCTTTAATCAACATTGTCTAGAACTGTTCACTTTGAACTGATTTTTTAATAAAACAAAATCGATAAAAATGTTGGTTCAAATTTCACATTACAAAAAGTAAAAAAAATAGCAAAAAACCCTTAAAAAAATTGAAAAAAAATAATGATCAAAAAGTATGTAGGTACCTACCTATTAAAAAGATAAAAAATTATCATAAAAAAAATATTGAAAAAGATGTGCACATTTCATATCATTTTTTAGAAAATAATATTTACCTACCGAAGTGATTTTTCCTTTATTATCGAATCCATATCCAAAGCAATCGCCTTCTAATGGTTTCTGGAAATCGATACAGGCCCCTCGGGACTTCCCCTTGTCGAAGGCCACGTCATTTTCCAAAACGACTATGCCAAAATCATACTCGTGTGAACCTAGAAAAAGAAGAAAACCATCCTTAAAATAACTTCCAAACTCTATACCCTCGGGTATAGTCGGGTAGAGTCAATTTAAAAAAACCAAACAAGAGCGAGTCAGACTCCCGCGCCGAGGGTTCCGTACTACGGTCGTATTTTTCTTTGCGCGATAAATCAAAAACTATTATGCATAAAAATAAATAAAAATCTGTTTTAGAATGTACAGGTAAAGCCCTTTCATATCCCCACTTGGTATATTAATCATACTTTGAAAGTTGAAAATAGTAATTGTTCATGAACACATTTTTTGTGATGTAACCACAAATTCACGTTTTTCGGATTTTTCTTCTTACTACTACTAATTTGTAAAAAAAGTTTGTATAAAAACGTTTTAGTTCCAGGCTTAGTTAGCTGCTCTATGATGCAACTCCTAGTCGAAGGTTTGGAATATGTAAAAGCTTACCGCTATTGTAATTTGGATGAAACTTCTGACGAATTATGGTATAATTTTTCCCAGGATTAGCCGAGTTCGGTACTTGAGCGTACAGCATTTTCTTCCGAGCTGCCAAAAGACAAGTTGATGTCGTGATGATGACCCTTGAACCGATTAGAGCTCCCAGGCAGAAGGGACGATGTGCTATCGGGTTTACGTCTGCAACACTGTTGTACAAACGAAAAGGTAAAAGTTATAGCAGACTTAAACTTCTGACATTGTAAAAACTTTTAAGGCAACAGAATCATTTAAGTACTTACGTCTCGAATTGGAACAAGACTAACTTTAAAAACCATCAACCACCCGCATTTATACAATCGACTCAAAATGTCGACGCAACAGGATCACGTGACGTCCGTTTCAAAGGTAGCAAATTTAAGTGCGATAAAAAGAAAAATATTAAATAGAGGGTCTTCTAAAATTCGTAAAACCATGTCCGCTGTCAGTTTTAATTTTGCTAACCATTTTAATTTATCGATTTAAGCAAAAACCGGCCAAGTGCGTGGCGGGCCACGCGCAGTGTAGGGTTCCGTAGTCACAATCCTCGAAAAACAGATGTACCTAACTCCTTAACCTGTGAACCCTACTTAGCCATGATAGTTTTCCTTTAAAGTTACTACTACTACTACTACTTATATACTACTGCTGTGAATTTTTTCACGTTCCTATATACTACCATTTGGCTGATAGAGGGGGGGGGGGGGGGGACACACACTTGACTCTAATAAAAATTAACAATTCAAAACATCATATTTTACAAACGGATCTAGTAATCAAAAAATTATGTTCCCAGACCCACAATATTTTTAAAAGACCTATTCAACGATATCCCACACTATGGGGTAGACGAGAAAAAAAAGTTCATCCCCACTTTACACGTAGGGGAGCTACCCTAAAAAAAATATTTATCAAAATTTTATTTCACCACTTTGTCGGCGTGATTAATATTTATACCCATGCCAAATAACAGATTTCTAGCACTAATACCTAGTCTCTGGGATTAACCGAGGACGGACGGACAGACAGACGGACGGACATGGCGAAACTATAAGGGTTCCTTGTTTACTACGGAACCCTAAAAAGAACGGTAAATTACGTCAAATGTTTATGACGTCACATCTAGCTTAAGTAAATAGGTAGGTACATTTACTCACTTGTAAAGTAAAACGCACCAGGGACACACGTCGTTTTCTGGTGCAATACATTTATCTGTAATTAATAAAAATATACTATAAATATAACAAAATAAAACAACGATAAAGATCATAAAGATAAAGAATATGCTGATAATTATGTACGATGTCATACGTGTGGTTAAACGAAATCCAAATAAATCTCCGTTATATTTACCTATAAAAATGTCAACAGTACCTATCAGGGGTGTTACGGACATTTGCATCCGCATCCACGAATGCGGATCATTCGCATGAATTTAGACATCAGCATCTGCATCAATTAATGCGGAACATTTACGGATAGGGATTCATATTTGCAAGTAACGAGTAACAAGTAACGACCTGCAAAGAAAGTGGGCAGGGCCAGAGTGGCGCATGCCTCGCGCGTGTTTGCTAGTTGATATCTTCGTTCGCTAACTGACCAATGAAAAAGTGTACAAATTCACATTAATTCAGACATCCGCGGATGTGAACTTCTAATAATCCGCATCCGCATCCATGGACGTCAAATTTTATTTTATCCGCAACACTTCTGGTAGGTACCTATCTAGGTTTAAGATTGGTCACGCTCTTTCATAATTAGATAGTGCTTAAAATACTAATGGAGGCTTTACCCGGGCTTCGTCGATTCGCGCCTCAAGGTACCAAAAGTACTATTAAGTATTCTGTGATTGTATTAAGTAATTACCACTTTGGGCAGCACCAATCTGCGGATGAGGAATCACGCCTGAAGTACAGCACCAGTCACCTTGAGATGGGCACGGCCTTTTTTCTCTAGTCCAAAGGAAAAATAATTAATTAATTAATCGTCTAAAGTTGAAATGAAATGAAATGAAATGAAATGAAATGAAATGAAAATCTTTTTGAAATGAAAATCTTTTTTATTCGTATAAACTTTTACACCCAGTTGGAACCCAGAGGAAGCTAACATATAATACCATGTATTTTCCAGTACTAGTAGGGCAAATTACTCTACTTAGCGTTTCGGTTCGATGCCGTGTAGAAACTGATAAGGAGTATGGGTTAATGAAACAGCCATAGGTACCCTTTTCAAGTTAGCCCGCTCTCATCTTAGACTGCAGTCTGCATCATTACTTACCACCAGATGAGAATGCAGTCAAGGGCTAACTTGTAATGGAATAAAAAAAACTAAGTGAACAGTCTGTACATTAATATTACTTATATTTTTAAATTTAATCAGGGGCAGCAGCATAAAAATAAGGGCAAATTGTGACATTTTTAATAGTAGATGACATTGGGGCTGATTCTCTTGTAAACAATCTCTAAACTAAACTAAAATGGCACATCTAAATCTATTGCTATCCCTTTCATAATGTTGCTTGCGAAAAAGGATAGCACTAGATTTAGACCTGTTAATTTAGTTAAGTTTAGAGATAGTGTACAAGAGAATCGGCCCCATTGTTTTGTACTCTCACAAATTATTATCAAAGGGCCAAAACGTAGAGTAAAGTAATTAATTAAGTACTTATACAATACTAGCTTATGTTCGCGACTTCGTCCGCGTGGACTGCACAAACTTCAAACCCCTATTTCGCCCCCTTAGGGGTTGAATTTTCAAAAATCCTTTCTAAGCGGATGCCTACGTCATAATAGCAATCTGCATGATATTTTTCAGCCCGATCCGTCCAGTAGTTTGAGCTGTGCGTTGATAGATCAGTGAGTCAGTCAGTCAGTCACCTTTTCCTTTTATATATTTAGATGAATTATATTAAGATGGCGCTTCCGTGACATACCGTAATAATATCAGTTTAATTACCTAATTTTAATTATTTTAATTAATTTTTAACAAAAATCTGAGAATCGGATTTTTATTTTTGACCTTTATTTTTTTATTTATATTTTCTTACCTAAAATCACTATCGTCTACCACACCACCAGGCAATATCGTGTGTTCTTCATTACAAGCAGATTCATGTACACATTCCCCCTGCACATTATTTTTCGTTATGCATGAAACTGTTTGACCTGAAACGGTTTATTTTACTTATTAAAAATGCGACAAGGAAGTACTAAAACCAAATTAAAACTAAACTAGTGTTGTTTGATTTAAATATCACTCAATGAAGCAGCGATGTAGAACCAACCAGTGTCAAATAAGCTCGGCGGCTATCATTCAGTGTGACTGAATTACCGAAACACCCTGCTGCTGGCAAGTTCACGTTCACCGTTTCCCACTGTTCTGTAGTAGAATGCAGGTGAAGGAGGAACAAGGAAAGTTGAACTTCACATGATTGTAGTAGAAGCCTAATACTTAATTTATATTCACCAACTCTATTTGGGGTAAGATCCAATGGCTCAATTCCAGCGCCCTGCAATGTCGTCGTTACCGAAGAAAATGTAACCACTAATAGCGTCAAAGCCACCATCTGTAAAAACACAAATAGTACAGTCATTTGGTGCTCAAAAATGGGGTAATATGATATGCCTGGTTAAACACCTACTGTTTCCTAAGCTATTACACTGATCGCGAGCAATTTACTCTTATCCATTGAGGAGTTCTGTTCCCCATCTCCGAAATTATTCATCAGATCTGCACCAAACTAAAATGGGACCACCTCTGAAGTATGACCTATCAAAAAAAGAATCATAAAATCGTTTTTATATTTGGGGGAGAAATCGCGTTGTTACGCGATTTCTCCCCCAAATTTGTTTGTTAACATACAAAAATCATACGTTCGATTCGAGAATTGCCTGCTTTATAGGTATTAAATTAAAATTTAATTCCTATAAAGCGATTAAAAATATGCTATGCTTGGTTAAAAACCTACTATTTACAAAGCTCTTACACTTGCGAGCGATTCACTCTTATCCATTGAGGAGTTTTGTTCTCCGTCTCCGAATATATTCATCATATCTTTACCAAATTAAAATGGGGCCACCTCTTGAGTATGTACTACAAAATAATTAAAGAATGATCAAAATCGGTTTATAACTGACGGAGTAATCGCGTAACAAAGATACAAAAAAACACTCAGGCGAATTGAGAACCTCCTCCTTTTTTGAAGTCATTTAAAAAAAGAAAGTGATGAAGAAAGAATAGACTGCCCTATCAAAATGCAGCTCAAGTAGCTGGGACTAGTAAGAAGGCACGAAGGTTCTTTCTAAAACGCAGATCCCATTAAAAAGAGTTTAGAGAAATTCCAACGAGTTCTATATTTAAACCTGCTTAATCTACACTTACCTACCGTACCTATTACACACGTTTAATACAAGTTCATTGAACTCACCTTAATTTTTCCAAATCAAGTTCCGAACCGTGTTCGTTGATCTGATTCCTTAAACTTGAAACACGAGCGTCTTATTCGGATCATCTATCTTGACGCACTGAACGCATGACCTCATATTAAAAAAAGACCTGGAAAGTTTAATACAAAAAAAGCAGCTTAAGTATTCAAGTGGAAATCATCAACATTTATAAAAACGAAAAACTCTGACTCACTGACTGACTCATCGATTCCCGACTTTTTAGTGGAGACCATCAGGCATCAATAGATAGGTAAAAAAAACAAAAATATAATAGAATATATTACGTATCCAAGAGTTAATGTAGTTCTATAATAATATTTTTTGGGGCCGGTGCCAACTAGCCGCACGAACCGTCTACAGACCTACTCATACTCATTTTTTGTGACTCCACACTGGCACCGACTCCAAAAAATATTATTAAAGAGCTACATTAACTCTTGGATTAAAAATTCTTAAAACTACTTATTTTATTATTTGGTAACAACGTCGTCAAAAAGTCCGCCCCTGGTTGCGCCAGGGCCAAAGGTGCCCATCAAGCTGGCAGCAATGCCACGCTCAATGGCGATGGACAATCTTGGATACATAATACCTATATCAGTACCCATATTTATATTATGAATGTGAAAGTGTGTTTGTTTGTTGGTTTGTCCTTCAATCACGTCACAACAGAGCAACGGATCAACGTGATTTTTGCATGGATATAGTTAAAGACCTGGAGAGTGACTTTTTATCCCGAGAAATCAAAGAGTTCCCACAGGATTTTTAAAAAGCTAAATCCACGCGTACGAAGTCGCGGGCATGAGCAAGTTCGGTAATAAATTAAATTATTTTTTAGTGTTTGTGGTTATTGAATATTCATTTTGGCATAATTGAAGGAAAAAACAATAAAGTTTTCTAATCCATACTAATCTATACATATTAAAAATGCGAAAATGTGCCTTTCAGTTTGTCTGTCTGTCTATGTGTCTGTCTGTCTGTCTGTCTGTCTGCTAGCCTTTCACATCCCATCCGTTCAACCGATTTTAACGAAATTTGGTATAGAGATAGCTTGCATCCCGAGAAAGAACATATGCTATGCTACTTTTTATCCCGGAAAATCAAAGAGCTCCCACGGGATTTTTAAAAACCTAAATCCTCGCGGTCGAAGTCGCTAGTTGATATTATTAAGAAGTGATGTATAGGTAGGTACTACATAATAACGACCTTATTAATATTACATCGTTTATTTTTACTGTATCGCTATTTATCAAAATGACCCCTAATCAATGACCCACGATTGCATTCATTCGCGGAATTCCAGAGACAAGCAAGTCTACTTACGGATGTAAGTTACACTAGCATTAGGTATATTGGTGTCTATTGTTATTTTAATTAATCATACGTATTATTATTTCACTTGAAATTGAGTAACATAGGCTGAGCAAGTAATTACCCACCACAAAAAAAAAAATCTGCGTAATAATATTTCAAAACCTCATTAACTCACTCCGAAGGTCAACGGTTCAAACCCCACCCGTTGCACTACAATTGTCGTACCTACTCCTAGCACAAGCTCGCTTAGTTGGTGGGGAAAGGGGAATATTAGTCATGATTAATATGACTAACTTTATTTATTACCTACCTACTAGCGACCGCCCGTGACTTCCTGTAAGAATTTCCAAAAATTCAGCCTTATACCTTGTCTACAAGGTCACTTACTGTCTATGAACTCCCAACCTAAATGGTAGGGTGTTGATAGACAGTAAGTGAGTCAACCTTTTCTTTAATATACAGTGGTTTTTTTTTAACTTGCACAGCATGATGAAATCCGCAACCATAGAAGATACAGGAAAACTGTCTTTGGAACCATGTGCTCTTTTTTAACCGACTTCAAAAAAAGGAGGAGGTTCTCAATTCGTCCGAATCTTTTTTTTTTTTTTTTTTGTTTTAACCGACTTCAAAAAAAGGAGGAGGTTCTCAAATCTTTTTTTTTTTTTTTTTTTTTTTTTTTTTTTTTTTTTTTTTTTTTTTTTTTTTTTTTATGTATGTTCCCCGATTACTCAAAGACGCCTGGACCGATTTTGAAAATTCTTTTTTTGTTTGAAAGGGTATACTTCAAAGTTGGTCCCATTTAAATTTGGTGAAGATCTGATGAACATCTTCGAAGATAGATACTGGAACTCCTCAACGGATAAGAGTAAATTGCTCGCGATCAGTGTAATAGCTTAGTAAACAGTAGATTTTTAACCAGTCATAGCATAATTCCATGGGGCCACTAAAAATTGTGAAATAAAAAATTTTTACAAAAAAAATAAAAACCGACTTCGATACACAAACACTAAAAATTGAAAAATAATTTAATTTATTACCGAATATATTATGTATACAAGAGTTAATATAGTTCCATAATAATATTTTTTGGGGTCGGTGCCAATGAGGTGCCATTGTGGAGTCTCATAAAAATATGAAGTCTAGACGATTCGCGCAGCTAAAGCTAATTGGCACCGGCACCAAAAAGTATTATTATGGAACTATATTAACTCTTGTATACATAATATATTCGGTAATAAATTAAATTATTTTTCAATTTTTAGTGTTTGTGTATCGAAGTCGGTTTTTATTTTTTTTGTAATTGTAAAAACAATTTTGGCGTAGTCAGTTTTTGGATCAAGCGTGAGTTGTCCATAAAAATAAACAAAATTGACATTTTTTTAAATGCTAATCATAATCATTTTCAGTTTCACTTCCACTCAGTTTCATGTAAGGACAGCAGAAGTTGGTCAAATTGAAGTAAATATTTTTTCATACATTAGAAGGATGCAATGTACTAAATTAATATACCTAATAGTACCTGCCTACTAAATTCAATTAAATGGGTTGCCTGGAAGAGATCACTGCAGTGATAAGGTCGCCCTTTATTTTTAAGTAAGTATATCCTGTATTTTATATTCTTGTGATAGTATTAAGCAATAAAGATATTTAAATTAAATTAAATTAATTGTTAATCAATTAATTAAAACTAAAATAGTTCCAAAATATTGCATTTCTACTTTATATCTCCAAAAAATATTATTAAAGAACTACATTAACACTTGGATTGTTGGAAAATGAATGTATCCATTCTTATTTTGAACGCATTCTTGCCATAGACAAGCTTAATACAAATGACATTTGACTTTTGGTTTGGACTCTCTCTTGTCTCTGGCCGCCATTCGTTTTACACGTAGCTTTTTGTATTCCTCATTGTTAAATAATTAATTAACTAATTATAATGTGATTCTTATATTAAATTAGTGGCTCGACTGCTTTGAAGCATTTCTGTTTTTCTTTCTTCCAAAATCACGCGTCACACTACGCATATCTGCCCTCTGCTGAACAGGTTAAGTGCCCAAGCTGTAATTTGGAAGAGGACAAAATGGCGTCCAACCATTCCAACTCTAGCAACATAATTTCAATTGAAAAACTAGAAGGTATTTCCAATTGGGTAAACTGGAAGTTTGCCATCAAAATGTTACTCACTCTTGACGGATTGTGGAACTGTGTCGAGGGCACCGACCCCGACTTAGCACGCGACGGTCGCGCGCTTGCTCGCATCTGTTTAACGATTCAACCTAACCTATATCAGCTCGTTCGAGATGTTACGACCGCGAAAGATGCCTGGAAAAGATTGTCAGACACCTTCGAAGATAAAGGTTTGTACAGAAGAGTACTTCTACTGCGACAATTACATCGTGTAGAATATAGCAACTTTTCAAATATGTCTGATTACATTGAAGGCGTCATGAAGTTAGTCGCACAGTTATCCGATATTGGGAAAGTCATTGACGACGAAGAGATAGCTGAGATATTATTGTCGGGTCTGCCTGAGGACTTCAATGTTCTTGTTTCAAGTCTTGAGACTGCGAGCTTGACGAAGTCACTCTCAAGTGAAGTTGTTCGCACTCGCTTACTTCAAGAGGATCATAGGCGTAATAATAATTGCAATACTGAGAACTTAGCTTATGAAGCCAACAATAGAAAGAGAACTAACAAGCTTGTTTGTACTTACTGCAAAAAGACTAATCACACAGCTAGTCGATGTTTCAAGAAAAAACGTGATGATGTGAAGAAAAGGGAAGAAGATCAACATACATTGTATGCAGCTGCGTACTCCACTTCCCATCTAAACGAGTTCATCATTGACAGCGGAGCCACTGCTCATATGTGTGCTCACTCAACATTGGTCGAGGATGCAGTGAACAAGAAGTGTACCATTTCAGTGGCCAATGGGCAAGAATTATATAGTGAAATGGTTGGTAGGACTACTCTTTCAAGTAATGTTTCTCTTAGTAATGTTTTATTTGTGCCTGATCTTTCAAATAATTTAATATCCGTCAGTGAGATTACTATTAAGGGTTATGTTGTAGTTTTCCATAAGAATTGTTGTATCGTATATAGTGATTGTAAAATCACAGGCAACCAGGTTTTAACTGCTAATAAAACTAATGGGTTATATAAATTTAAGTTGCAAGATCGGTCCGACCCTATAGTAGGTCATTCTATGTCCCTTCAGTCTAGGCAGGGAACCATGAGTGCCAATGCTGCAGCTTGTGTGTCCATGAGTGTGACACACAGCGTTTAGGTCACCTGAATTTTAAAGGTATGTACATACTTGGTGGTGGGAATCAGTGTGTTGGTGTTGTTTTTCAGTGTGAAGATAACGTACCAGGCAGCGGCGTCTCCTGGCTTACTGGGAAGATGATTAAGTCATCGTTTCCTACGTCAAGTGCTGGACGTGCTGCTAATCCACTAGATCTGATCCACAGTGATGTATGCGGCCCGATTCAAGTGAGCAGTTGGGGAGGAGCCTGCTACTTGCTGACTTTGGATATCTTATGAAGAATAAATCGGAAGTAAGTGCCCATTTTATTAATTTTATAAATGTAGTTAATGAACAAACTGGTTTGCAAATTAAAGTTTTACGTACTGACAATCTTAGTATGGAATGTTGTAATAATAATTTATCCAATTACCTTTAGGAAGGCATTATTCACAAGACCTCCGTGCCTTATTGCCCTCATCAAAATGGGTTTGCTGAGCGTGTTAATCGTACAGTTTTTTGTGAAAGCTATGGCCTTTTTTACAGGATTCGTGTCTGTGTGAATGTTATTGGGACAAGCTGTTAGGATGGCTATTTATTTAAACAATATGTCTCCGATGAGTGCACTATCAGATAGAATACCTGAATCTGAGTGGACCGGATCTGTATTGATCTTCGTCACCTCTGTGTTTTTGGCTGTATAGCTTATTTACTTGTACCTGACGAAAAACGGCGCAAGCTTTATGCTAAGGCGAAGGAGTATGTATTTGTAGGATATTGTGAAACGTGCAAGGGCTATCGTCTGGTCGACCCGCTAGATCCTAAAAAGGTTATTTATTGTAGAAATGTTGTTTTTCTTGAGGATAAATTATATGCAAAGGATGCCAATATGCTGAAAGCTTATAGCAGATGAGCCAATTTTAATGTTTTTGTCAATTTTATCAATAATGACAATTTTATGAATAATGATAACATTACATAATATGAGGATAATTGTATAAGTGATACCTGTGATATTAGCTGTGATAATAGTTTTAATAATAATGAAAATTTAAGAAATAGTATTATTAATAATGACCAGTCTAATAAGTATGTTTCGGTTACAGATGTGACTGCAAGCGAAGATTCTACTGAGGATGTCGATGATGAGGCTGAGGTGCTATCTGGCACTGGGACCACGCTGTCGCCCTCTTTATCCTCGAGGAGGAGAGCAGATTACGTCGGAAGTGTTTGATGTGTCTATCTCTCGCCCTATATGGAGTACCCGAGGTATTTGTAGACTTCCAGTGCTGTCACCACTGTCGGATGTGTACCGTACTGTACGTGAAGACTTTACTGAGGATGTCGATGATGAGGCTGAGGTGCTCTCTGGCACTAGGACCACGCTGTCGCCCTCTTTGTCTCGAGGAGCAGAGCGGATTACGTCGGAAGTGTTCGACGCGTCCATCTCGCTCCGTACGGATTACCCGAGGTATTGTACCTGAGCGTTTTAAAGATTATCACTTATCTTCATTATTAGCTGGTGTAAGTATATCGGATGAGCCTTAATTCTCCTGAGAAGGATGAATGACATAGAGCAATTAGATGTAAGTATGACTATGATTAAAAAGTCTGGGACTTCGTAGATCGTCCTAGGAATGTAAATGTAGTCAAAGACGAATGTCTTTTTAAAGAAAAAGTTTGATGCAACGGGTAGATTCATGAAGTTCAAAGCTAAACTAGTTGCCTGTGGTTATAGCCAAATAGAAGGCATTGACTATGCCTATACTTTTGTACCTGTTGTTAGGCATTCAACTTTGTTTTTTTCTTTTTGATCAGTTTGATTATATAAAGTGTTTACTATATAAGTTCAACATATGCGTGAATGTAAGCATGTAGCCACACCTTTGCCTGTCGGCTGCAAGCTAGATAAGTCGGAGAAATGTACTTTAGAAAATGATGAATATAAGTATAGAGAACTGGTAGGTTCGCTTATGTATATTTTGTCTGTATGTACTCGTCCGGATATATCGTATGCCTGCAGTCAGCTGAGTCAGTATAGTACGTGTTTTGATGCGTGTCATTGGCGCGCTGCTAAGCGAGTACTTAGATACTTGGCGGGAACAATTAGTTTGGTTCTTTTCTTTAAAAAAACCAATAATTGGAATAATTGGCCTTCGCAGACGCCGATTGGGAGAATGACTTATCTGACCGCGAGTCATATACTGGCTTTGTCATAAAACTTGGTGAAGATGTTATCAATTGGTAGGCTATAAAATAATGATGCACTGCCTTGTCCAGCACTGAAGCTGAATATTTTGCAATCAGAGATGTGTGCAAGGACGTCAGTTTTGTTAACAATTTCTTATCTGAAATTTTTGACAAACGCTTTGATGTCACTGTAAACAATGATAATCAAAGTGCATAAAAATTGTTGCTACATAAATTTAATACATGAAGGAAAAATAAATGTAAAATGTAAGTCAACTGATCAAATGATTGCTGATGTTTTTACCAAGCCATTGTGTTCACAGAAGCATCGCAACTTTGTAAAATGTTTTAAATTGAAATGTTGTGATTAAATTGGTAGACTAATGTTTTGACTATGACACAAGTTGTATTTTGTTTTTAATGTTTATGACTAATGTAAAACTTGTGCTGTTATGTAATATTAGTTAGCCTAGATGCTTTTCTTGACAAGAATGAGGAGCAGTGTTGGAAAATGAATGTATCCATTCTTATTTTGAACGCATTCTTGCCATAGACAAGCTTAATACAAATGACATTTGACTTTTGGTTTGGACTCTCTCTTGTCTCTGGCCGCCATTCGTTTTACACGTAGCTTTTTGTATTCCTCATTGTTAAATAATTAATTAACTAATTATAATGTGATTCTTATATTAAATTAGTGGCTCGACTGCTTTGAAGCATTTCTGTTTTTCTTTCTTCCAAAATCACGCGTCACACTACGCATATCTGCCCTCTGCTGAACATGGATTATAAAATCTTAAAACTCCTAATAAATTATTATTTGGTAACAACGTCGCGGTCCGCCCCTGGTTGCCCCAGGGCCAAAGGTTCCCATCAAGCTGGCAGCAATGCCACGCTGAATGGCGATGGACAATCTTGGATATCACTGTAGTGATAAGGTCGCCCTTTGTTTTTAAGTATATCCTGTATTTTATATTTTTGTGATAGTGTTAAGCAATAAAGATATTTAAATTTAATGAAATTAATTGTTAATCAATTAATTAAAACTAAAATAGTTCCAAAATATTGCATTTCTACTTTATATGGTTGGCACTGAACTTACTAAAATTATTATTTTCTCTTACCTACTTTTTAATACTTACATATTTTTCGCTTTTCATCTTCCACATTTTGAAATAAAATATACTTTGTTAAATTGACGAGATATATAGCGTAAAATTTAACTCCTTACGCGCCTTTTAACTTTTTGTGTCAAATTTCATGTCAAAAGTAAGGTTTTAGTCCTTATTTTAAAGGTGAACCCACCAGGTATTTGTTCTGAGGGTGAATCGTACTTTTAACATGACAGTTGACCCATAGAGTTAAAATGGCGTGTGAGGAGTCATTTTTTACGGACTACAAATGAAAAGTCTGCTTTGCTGAACCTTTTTTTAATCTATTCACTCTGACTTTCATTTTTTTATGCACTAAGTATATCTACTAATTAGTATATCATTTAATTAATCACATACACACATACACATTACGTGTCCTGATGTGACATTTATCAAAAAGTATTACAATGATTACCTATTTAAATAGCAAAATACTATTTATGTTCTAAACACTAATACAAATAAGTAGGTAGGTACACTTTACAAATTATGAATTATTTACCTATTTGTTTAAAGTCAAAACACAAGACTTGCTTGTACAGAAGCAATCAACATACTCGTAATTATAAGCGTAGGTATCTACCTAGCCTGAGAGCTAATTAAAATGAATCATAAGTAGGAACATAAGCACGAACTAGAACGTTTATTTTAGAATGTTACGTACCTACTCATAATAGGTACTTACAGTCCGTGTCTCCAGTCCTCTACTGCAATGTTAAATCTCGATGGGTGTGACTTGTGAGATAAACACAGCCCGTATTCTTAATCAAAATTTGGTACTATTCAGAGATATTTTGCACTCGGAAACAGCTTTTTATCCCGGGAAATTAAAGAGTTCTCACGGGATTTTTAAAAAGTAAATCCATGGGTATGAAATTGCGTACATTTAAACTAATACAAAGTAAAAACGCGAGCGAAGCGAACGGAAGCTTTTCAGATATTTGCAAAAAATCTGTAGGTTCCTACTAATATTATTATAAATGCGAAAGCGTGTCTGTCTATCTACCTATATGTTACCTTTTCACGGTCTAACTTTTTAACCAGGTACTATACAGAGAAAGCTTGCATCCCGGAAACATGCACAATTTTATCCCATAAAATCAATGAGTTCCTACGGGACTTTAGTAAACCTTAATGCGGACAAAGTTGCGGGCATCAACTAATACAGAACAAAAATGTGAGCGAAGCGAGCGTGAAATTTTGTGATATGTAAACAAACAGATTGGTAAATTCTAGAAGTAATAATGAGCCGTTTCAAAAATAATAGGTGCCTTGCCTTATTCAATTCAATCATTCAATTCAATTATTTTGAAATACATAATTTATTTAAAATACCTAATTAAGTTTATTCCTCGTTATTCACTCATACAAATTCAATGAATGTGTATTCGAAATATAACATTTTTGACGTTATTCTCATGGACTATAATCGCAGTGATTGTTATAAGTGACCTTCTCATCAGATTCAAGAAAACCAGTTCGCCCCTGCGAGAATATCGCATCATTTTGATCTCCATTCAACGTGTATACAGTTCCTATTCTCGTATGTAACGTGTTCAATATACCTACACACACATGTGCTATGTGCGTGTATGTGTATTGAACACCCGTAGGTATACGAGTCTTAATTGGCACTACCACATGAGTAGGTTCTCTTTCTGTAAGCGCTCGTGCCTGGTTCTTCATGGTAGACATAACATTAGGTAGGTAAGTAGGAATTAAGATAGCCGCAGGCGATGTCTATGAAATAAGAATTCGGAAGTGAGGACTTCCACCTGGAGGAGGAGGAGGAGGAGGAGGAGGTAGAAGTAGTCATAGGTAGAGCACATAGATCTAAAGACCGAAAAATGTTGCATTCTGGTCCCAACTCCCATCCCAAGGTGCTGGGATGGCGCAGCCACTAAGTATATAGGTGGATAGACGATCTCAAGCGAGCTGCTGGGCACCACTGGACATGGAAAAACCTTACTTATGTCTTGAAGTGAAAATTTACATACTATACGTTTACCTAAGTACTAGGTACCTACTTCACTATACCTACTCTAGATTTCTTAAAAAAATTGGCTGTCAGTAGGGACTGCCGACTGTACCGAAGTGAAATCTTTAAACTATGAAATATCAAATAATAATAGTATTTTTTGATTTTTCAAACTAATTTCAGTACCTACCTACTGTATGATTTTACTACTATCGCACAGTACTAGTTCAAATCTGACCTAGGTATACTAAATCTGCACTTCCCCGCTGTCTTCTTAAAACTTTTGCACTAAAAGATGTTGGTATTAGGTACAAAAACTTTGATCGCTTCAGGCCATCAGGGAAAGGACCCTGGTTAGATGGCAAGAGGAATGGGACCAGTCCACAAATGGACGATGGACGCATAGGCTGATTAAAAATGTAAAGAGTTGGGTATCCAGGAAACACGGAATACTGACGTTTTGAATGACACACTGTTTCACAGGACATGTGGTGTTTATGCAGTAGCGCATAAAAAAAGAGAGCAGCAAATGTATGTACTGCATAGAACCGAGAGACGATGCAGATCATAGTTTCGTTGTCCTCAGTTTGAGGAAGAAAGAAGGAATGTCGCGGCTGAGCTGGGAGGAGAGTTTGGAGTGGAGAGCCTATGCTGGAAGAGTTAAGTACAATGCTGGAAGAGAAAAGGAAGTGGCTGTTAGTTCAGAAATATATGAAAGCCATAATGGAAAGTATGGAGAAAGATGAAAGAGGAGAAAGTTGAGTTAGACCGCGGCAGTAATGGTAGGCCAACAAGGCGGGAACATTATTGCTTAGAGAAAGGAGGGGTTTTTAGTCGGTATGAGCCCGGCACTATGTCCATGAGGATTTTCCCCTCCTAAGCGAAAAAAATTATCGTTGGATTGGATGGAATAGACGCTATTCTCGATTTCTCTTTTAATACAAACTTACAACCTTTACAACTTTCTTTACATTAAATAAATAAAAAATGAAGAAACAATTGAGTTAGTTCTCTATACCTAGTTAACCTTTAGTTGGTTACGCGCTTAATTTATAATATGATTTAACTCATTTATTATTGAAATTAAAATCTTGTAATTTCTTCTTTAATTTCTGTAGCTTCTTTTTCTTCAGTTGTCTTATTTTTCTTCAGGTCTTTATAAATATCTTCAAGACATCTAGCCTTCGTTTCTGGTATGACTATTATGACGTATGCTGCTGTATTTAGGCAGACGAGTCCGAAAAAGAAAAATGATACGTGTATACCTACAGCTTTCGCTAAGGGCTTGAAGAATAGCAGTTGAAGGAAATCCGATACAGAAGCAATAGCCATTGTAACTCCCATTACAATGCCACGATACTGAAATAAGGAAAAAATGTTCAGATAAACTTTACAACTTTTGAATAGTCAAATAATTAATCTAACACTATTTGGTCTGAAATCTGAATATCGTTCCTCCCGGAACTCAAAAATTCATAGGTTAATCATTCTAGGGTTCCGTACCTACCTGAAGGTTGCCAAGGAGACCCTATTACTGAGCATCCGCTGTCCTTCCGTCTGTTTGCCCGTCTGTCTATCTGTCAGGGGGCTGTATCTCTCAGAACTCATGAACCGTAATAGGTAGAGAGTAGAAATTTTCAGAGTGCGTATTTCTATTGTCGCTGTATTCCACAAATAATAAAAATTTCAAAAGGGTCACCATGCAAATTGAAATAAAATTAAAATTGTTATTTCTTGTACGATGGTATGAAAACCTTCGAGTGCAAGTCCGACTCACACTTGACCGGTTTTATTAATATTTTTATAACGCGCGTTGTAATTTTGAGTTAGGTAAATCCATACTACATACACGCGGTCGAAGTCGCGGGTATCAGCTAGTGTGTTCTAAATGTGAGTGTCTGGTATTTATTCTCTTCAAAGTGCAACTTTACTGAACCGGTCGGTCTAAGATCTTGATTCTTGATGCAGGTGTTTTGCACATAGAAAACTTACATGGCGCAGACCAACACAGCGTCCTTTCGAATCCGGAAAAACGTGTGCTTCTTATTTCCTACCGTGTTTCGGAAGAAGCCACGGTAAAAGCTATTTATGATAAGATAAAGTTGAAAATTAAAACCCTACTCGTCTTAATAAACGCTGAAACATTATAGTAAAATTAGGTTTCTGTCGTTTGGTATATTTTAAAAGTATACTATATTCATATTTATGAAGTCAGTATTATTTCTTCTTTCATTTGACAAAAAAATTACTAACTTTTTTGGATGAAACATCCGTCAGATCGATTTTGTTCTTATAAAATGTAGCCTATGTCACCTGGACCATAACAACTAATCAATTGACATCATTCATCAAAATCGGCCCAGTAGGTTAGGCGCTACAGTGGAACACACATAGACACAAAATACATACAAACATACATAGTCTGCCAAAATCATAACCCTTCCTTTTGACTTTGCCGTAGTCGGGTAAAAACATCATCATTAAATTACTTACATCCAATTGTATCAATCAAGCTATTTACATACAGCTACTCGAACTTACTACAAGTGCCAAAACAAATAAAGTCAATAATTCATAGTCTTTGAACAAACGTCATATTATATGGTCATTGGTATGTCAGTTATTTAACCAACACAATCCGCAGAATTAGCAGACTCATGTTATTTTATACCTATTAAATATCATATTTTGTGATTACCTATGTGTTAATAGTAGTACCTATACAATATAATGTCTTTGTTTAACATAATATGCCTACGTAGCTACCTAACTACAATTAATAAGTATTGTAAATTCTAAAAATTACTGTAAACATTTTCTGACGAGGAAAAATAATACATTGTTTTCAGGAATAAATGTAGATTTAAAGCATTATAAAGATACATATTCCATTACCTAACACGCCATTATTTATTGTGCATGGTGAATATGTAAGTATTTTACTTATCAAAGAATGATGCGTAATGGTGCAAACACATTACCGTGTCGTGTCGTGTGGCAGTGATGGACCAATTGGAACTCGCCGCCAGTGTCACGACACTTAGCACCTAGTTGAATATCGTTGCATCATCAAGTAATTTTTTCCTAATGTTCCGACGTATATTAAAAACAATTAGTGCGTGTGATTTCGTTAAATTAAATGTAAGACCACAATCACCTGTCACATCGTGACACATCACAATATAATTTGTTCTTCCAATAACACCTCTCAACCATTGTTATTCCTAATAATTTAATTACCTTATATGAAAATATTTCGCTAGCGAGTACAATAGAAATGGGCTGAAGTCCTGACGCATCGCAGAAAATGCAAATACACAGAGTCATCAATGGCAGCCAAGAAGGAGCCTGGATTTCATAGTTGCGTAGCAGGAACCAGGATCCGAGCAAACACATGCTCAGCCCAGACACCAATGAGGTTACGAAGAGTAGTGGCTGAAAGCGTTAAAGAACAATTAGAAGGCTATTGAAATTGGCAGTGAAAAAATGTGGCAGAGTTTGAATAAGACCAAAGAACTAGAACAATTTAAAAAATATGTGAGTTTGCAGAATGTCGTACCCGCCGTCTCTAAAGACATTCAAAAAAGTAATAGGTACATACTTAATAATAAGTATCTACCCATGTGTGACTATTTGGCCATTATTAACACATATAATTTTTTTTCTACCTGTCTATTTTTCCGGGTTCTTCTTTGTGGTTTTCTTATAGCACACGTAAATGGAAAAACCAGAAAACCGTGAATTTGTGGTTACATCACAAAAATAATTAAAATGTGTTTTAGTATTTTTAACTTACAAAATAAGATTACTACCTATACCAATTGGGATATCATATTAAACCTGTACATTCTAAAACAGATTTTATTTCTTTTATGCATAATAGTTTTGGATTTATCGTGCAAAATGTCGAAAAAATATGACTGTTAGGGAACCCTCGGTGCGCGAGTCTGACTTGCGCACTAAGGGTTGGCCGGTTTTTTTTCTAATTGCTTTCTGTCACGTCACGACACACCACAACAACTAAATCAACAACACTTTTACAACAAAGTAGGTACCTACCTTTCTCCCACATCTTTCCACAACACTGGACGCAAGTATAGAGCCGACCACTTGAACAACTCCAAGAAGCATGGCCTGTTGATTCGGAGTAAGAACTAATACTTTATCCTTCGAAGCCAATGTGAAGATCTCTCCAGCGAAGTTGAGGACTGGTATTGCACCACAAACCTCCCTAGCTAGAGTTACTACCAGCGCTATTTGAAAGGCCTTGAGGAGAATCTTATCGGTGACTGCAAGTAAGAAAACAGAATGTTATTATTATTAATCATCGGTTTAAGATAAGAAAAACATCTTAAATATTTCTGTCTTTAACCAATATTTACCAGCTTTTCCCACGACTTCATTCACTTAGCTACCTAACTTATAGCCTACTAGATGATGCCCGTAAAATAAACAAATCCTCCATTTTTTTCGTCGTCGTCGGTCGTGCAAATCTGCGGGCTAACATAAATTGCCTGCTGGAGATCATTTCAGTGACAAGGTAGTTTTTTGTGGGCTCTTCTCAGACCTGGGCGCGTTTGGAACCCTCGTAGCTTTAGTTTTAAGTTTGCGTAATAATTATCACCACTATATTATCTTACAAATCTAACACCATACCAGACCATCAATACGAGTAATTTATTACCTATTTTGAATAAATCATTTGACTTTGACTTTGACTTTATCATCTATTTGGTACAGAGATAGCGTGCATCTTGGAGACGGATAGGGACTGAATCTACTTTTTATCTCGGAAAATGTTTTTTCGCTTAAAAATCCCAATGTTTGTTTAAGTTCAAACCAGAAATATACGTAGATATCTAGTGTTTAAACAAAATTTATCACTCTATAATAGTAAAAATCACATAGATCAAATTAAATATTATTTGCCCGCTAAAACAAAACAATTTAAGTAAGATATGCAATTGCAACTGTGATGGTAGTTTTTGGTGATAATAAATTAGACTTATCTTTACTTAAGTAGGTGTATACCTGCTTATTCATTATTGTTTAAATGCTTCATTTTGTTTGGTTAAAGAGCACTAATTACCTATATTATTTGTTATCGCATCTTTTCCACAAGATAAAATTAAATGACAAAAGGACAAAATACTGTTTCACCTTTTTGTTTCACGTAAGGTCAGTCAATTTAACAAACAATTAATGACTATAGTACGCGACAGGTCGACATGGACATCGGGGAGGAAACGCCCCGCACATCCACACAGCCCCCGCGCTTACCCGGTGCGGGCGACGTGCGGGGCGTCCCCCCGCCTCATACCCTGATTGCCATCTCGACCTGTCGCGGACTATACTCGTACCTCTGTCCTCTATGTATCAAAAAATCATTTGGCGTTTTCACGGCCCATTTCGATGAAATTTGGTACAGGGACAGCTTGCATTCCGGGGATGGTGTCCTGAGCTTTTTGTCCCGTAAAATAAGAGTTCCCACGGGTTAATCAATATAAGATTAAATGACATAAATACTAGTACTGTTTCACCTTCATCTAAGGTCAGTCAATTTAACAAACAATTTAATAAGCGACTTCTTCGTACCTACTTATATGTTTAACATCCTGCGGGAACCATGAGTTTTAACTGGATAGAAAGTAGCCTTTGTGTTAATTTAGAGTACAATAATTATTTATTTAAATTCATCCAGTAGTTTTTGCGTGAAAGAGTAACCAACACACACACACATTGGTATAATATAGTATACAAATATATATATCGCCTCAAAGTGTGATTTGTCTAGGTAATAATATATTGTATGTTTTTTCATAAATTGCTCCTTATAAAAAAACACAACTTACCTAAAACTATTATGTAAGTACCTGTGATATTCACCTGGTAAATCTACCTACCTGGCACATCTTTTTTAAATATACTGAGTGCCTAATCACTACCCATATTATAAATGCGAAAGTGTGTAATGATATTGTTTGTTGGTTTATTGGTTTGGCCTTCAATCACGTCGCAACGGAGCAACGAATCGACGTGGTTTTTTGCATGAGTATAGTGACATAGGCTACTATTTATCCCGAAAAATCAAAGAGGTCCCACAGGATTTTTATAAACCTAAATCCACGCGAACGAAGTCGCGGGCATCAGCTAGTAATATTATACATACTTACAAATACTTTTAAGCAAAAATCGATTAGGGCCTTTATCTTTATTCTGTTCTTTCTTAATAAAGTCGATTTCTTCTTGAACTTTCATATCAGATATCGATCTACAACGAAGCCATGCCAGAGCTTTTGTGGCGTCCTAAAAATTAAAGAATGTTAAATAAAATACTTCTTACAATAAAAAAACCGGCCAAGTGCGAGTCAGACTCGCCCACTGAGGGTTCCGTACTACAATCGTATTTTATCGACATTTTGTACGAGAAATCAAAAACTATTATGTATAAAAATAAATAAAAATCTGTTTTAGAATGTACAGGTAAAATGTGTTGTGCAAAATGTCGAAAGAATACGACAGTAGTACGGAACACTCGGTGTACTGAGCACTCTGACTCGCACTTGGCCGGTTTTTCATACCTATAGATTCCTGCATGAAAAAAAACTCACTTCAATTCTACCTTTCTTCACAAGGTAAGACGGCGAGTCGGGCATAAACACAAACACTATCATGTGAATGGTCGGCAAAGACAAGCAGACCCAGAGTATTGTTCTATAGCTTAACATATCGCCTATAATGTAGAGAAAAAGGTTTCCTGTCGTTTGAAATAAAACTACCTGCAAAAATAAGCAAATCATTAGTTAATATATGATTAAAAATTCAGTTTAATTAATGTAATGGGATACCCCGGGATATAACAACGTTAGTTTATGTTGACGCAATAACCGACACACGTGTCGGATATTTTGTATAAAGAATATATACAAAATTTCAAAAATTACGAAGTTATAAGCTCGTTGTGTTCTCGACACGCGTACAAAATATAAATACAACATATTATTGTACCCCAAAATAACTGCTACACTTTTTCAAAAAGCGTAAGCGTAGCATTTGGTGTCAAAATTTTTAATCATTTGCCACTCAATATTAAAAAAACAGAAGGCAATATGTTTAAAAATAAATTAAGAAATTGTTTAATTAGTAAGGCCTTTATAATATTAATGAGAATTTTTGTGAAATTTATTGATGTAAGTATAGTATGTAGGTAGATAGTGTTTTTTAGTTTAGTAAACAAAATAGTTAAAAATTGTATTATTTAAAAAATATTGTAACCAGTATTGCACGCCACAAAGTGGCAAACTGTTAAAACTTTATAACAAGTATAACACCTAATGTACGTACACAGTTAATGCAATAAAATTTATTCTATTCTATTCTATTCGAAAAACATAGTGACCCCAAGCAACTAGCAAGCGGCTACCGTCAGTGGTGTGCGCTCCACCTTGCGCGGCTCGAATCAGCTGGTGCATGCGGTCATTCAACTAGGTGTTGAAACTGACAGGATTTTTTAGTCAAAATGTAACCCGCAGTAA
Organism: Maniola hyperantus; assembly: GCF_902806685.2. NCBI lineage: Eukaryota > Metazoa > Arthropoda > Insecta > Lepidoptera > Nymphalidae > Maniola > Maniola hyperantus. The sequence goes on from NC_048542.1 coordinate 7,587,562, forward strand.
AAATGATGCAAGCGATTCTGTTACTGATTCTGAACAAACTACTTTCAGGTTTTGAGTACCTACTTATACTAACTAACGTTTTATATCTGCAGTTAAATTATCACTTAGAAATTCAACATCATAATAATATGATCATGAATGTATAAAATTCATAATTTTGATCTAGGATACTTTCACATTTAGGCACCGCATTCTATTTACGAAGAATAAAATAGCCTTGGCTGATTGCATTTCAGGCAAACATGACTTTTTCAGTTGGTACTTTAAGTATGTAACCATAAATTTTATAATAAACTGTATTAGTTAATCAACTGATGATGTACCTATGTGTAAATTGCGACTTCATCATCATCATCATCATCATCATCAACAACAGATAGACGTCCACAGCCGGACAAAGGTCTCTTGTAGGGACTCCATGTGATCGGTTACTCTAGTTCTTCTACGGATCTCCTCATTTCTGATTTGATCACGCAGAGAAACTCCAAGAATAGCTCTCTCCATAGCCCGCTGAGTGACTCTGAGCTTTCTTATGAGGCCCATATTTAATTGCGACTTGCAGTGATATGTATTTGCGTTAAAGTAAATATTGATAAAAGTGATTTTGCCTTTTGTGAAGTGATAGAAACCAAACGGATATGGGTTTAATAAAAACTGCCATACCTCTTGCAGGTTAGCCCGCTTCCATCTTAGACTGCATTATCACTTACCACCAGGTGAGATTGCAGTCATGGGCTAGGGCAGATACAAATCTGAATAAAAATAAAAATGCTGCAGACAGCAGAAATGTACTAGAGACTTACCAAACAACCCAACGCACCCCTGATGCTGTCATCGCTGATCTCCTTGGTATAGATCGGACAAACCACAAAGCAGCCTGCCATCGTCACGCCTACCAACGCTCTAGCGAAGATTAGAGCCCATGTCTCGAAGGAGCACAGCAAAATTATCCAGCTTATCTGTATAGAATTAATAATTATTTTAGGTTTTTTTTAAAAAAAAAATAAGTGGGTGCGATCCCAGGGGACGCGGGTTCGATTCCTGCCCGTTCGCAGTTTTTGATATGTATCTATTTAAAGTTATTTAGAAATTCCTTGAAGTGTAGGTAAAACACTATAAAAATTATAAAATATTTTAGGTATTAGGTATTATTTATTATTTAAGGTATTAATTTATCATGATCAACCACTACTAAGCACAGGTCTCGTATCGGAATGAGAATGGTTTATAGGTCATAATCCGCCACGCTAAAACCAAGACGTGATGTACAGATCGGAACTGAAAGTGATTCACTGTTTACAAAAGCGGGTAATTTACATAAACCTAATTAGATTTTTATTGTTATTGTTTCCTAGTTCCTACCCTCGTGCTTGTGACTCGTGCCCAACTCAATCATTAAACTAATATTTTTATGATTGATTCAGCCATCAATATGAATTTGTCTCGACCTACATAAAGTATAGGCGTTAACTTCTGTGAAGTAAAATGTAGATAGGTAGGTATGTATATTGTATAGGTAGTCCGCGACAGTTCGAGATGGCAATCGATACATGTTGCGGGGGGACGCCCGCACATCTGCACATCACCGGCGCTCACGTGCACCGGGTTAGCGCGTGGGCTGTGCGGGTGTGCGAGGCGCTCACTCCCCTATTGCCATTTCAACCTGTCGCGTACCTAAGCTACTATAGGTACTACTATACGATTTTAACGTCACCCGGACGTGGACTCACGTCTCGGTCTCGGAGGGTGCAGACCAATCAAGTCTAACCAACCATCAGTCAAACTAAGCCGTGGTCCGAGCCTCACAGGAAGCACCCTTAGGAAGACGTTGATCCCCGATCTCTCCAATTACTTTTTCGAGCCCTAGAGCTCACCCCCAGACGGAGCCTCGCGCTCGCTACCCTACCCGGTGACGCTGGCAGTAGGGCCCATAGAGCAGAGCATCACACTCAATCCGAAACTAAAAAACTTACCGCAAGAGCCATAGAGAGTAACAGCAGTGCTATCTTCCTCCCGACTTTATCCCCAATGTAAGCCATCACTAGATCGAACACTATGCATACCAAATAAGGCGCGGATGCCATGTATGACACCTAAAACAGTATTATCATTACGTGTACAGAATAAATTATTGTATAATACAAAGAAAAATCAAAATGGCGAAAGTCCGTAGGTACGCCAGGGTTCTATACAAAAATGTCCCAATGGCCAATCGTACTGTATTTTATTAAATGTCTTTGCTTAACACCCTTTACAAGATTCCGTACCCGAATGTTGCCAACGGGACCCTATTACTACTACTAGGTCTCCGTTGTTCGTCTGTCTGTCTGTCTGTCAGTATCTAATGAATCTTAATAGGTAGAGAATTTCAATATAGCTATGATAGATAGACAGACAACGAAGTGGTCCTATAAGGGTTTCTTTTTACCCAACACCTAGGACTTACTTAGGACTTGCCCCCGCCTCATTTTCTAATTAACATTTTCTAATTATCAATTTCTGTTTTAAAGAATGTAAAGTTTTTTGCTTTTCAGTTACCAATTAGGTACTATTTATTTGCAGTCGAATTTTTTAGTTTTTTTATTACGTAATTTTATTTTTCCTTGAGGTTCGCAATTCGCATCCTCGGAAAAGTAAAAAGTAAAGGTTAAAATTACTTACGTACCTCTGTATCAGTAAGGGGGACGCTCTTTGGCGAGTGATCCGACTGTAGGAGTAGGGTCATGGGAGACGTCCATCCCATGCTTGCACCATACGCCAACACCGGTAGGTTTACTAAAATAGAGTGTAATGTATCTACTTGCTATGTCAAACGTGTACTTTAAACTTTAAATTCGAGATTTTTAAACCTTAAAGGAAAAGCTAACTGACTGATTGACTGACTGATCTATAAACGCACAGCTAGAATTACTGGACGGTTAGGGCTAAGTTTTGGCCATGCAGATAGCTATTATGACGTAGACATCCACTAAGAAAGGATTTTTCAAAATTCAACCCCTGAGGGGGTAAAATAAGGGTTTGAAATTTGTGTAGGTCACGCAAACGAAAAAGCGTGGAACAACGCAGGAATGCTTATTCCCGCTGATGAATAAGCTAGTTGCTCTATAATTTTAAAAGTAGGTAATTTTAAAGTGTCTTTCAAAATAAAATTGAACAGTAGGTGTTACGGTGCGTTATGTCTAAGATGCGATTATGTTATGATAATGATAAAAAATTAAGGACCCTTGTTGATATTGTCTAGTGGGTTTGAAATCTGATTTTATCATTGTAAGTAGATTCATCAAACTGTTTAGCATTATAAGCTCTATTAGAGCTAGCGCGCACAACGGTAGGTTTCCGTTTACGGTAAAATTCAAGTTTTTTTCCCGGACCGGATTTTGATAGACTTAGATTAAAATTTACGCATTTTTAAACGCTCCGCAACTCACTGCACCGTGGTGCGCGCTAGCTCTAATATCTAATTAAATGAGTAGGTAATTCTTATTCTTGCCTGTAGGTGTAGGACGGTACGTAAGGCGGTAAGTAAATAAAGAAAAACATCGTGCAAAATCTGCGAAAATGTATCACTCTGTAAATGCATTTGCATTATCGCGATTCGCGAGATAAAATTGATAACACGTTATACAAGAGTAAGTTAGTAGTATGCTATAAGCCTTGAAAATTATTTTAATAGAATAGGTTGTAACTTGTAGGTACTTACTTAACACGGCACATATCACCTGGTTAACTTGACTTCCTTCGCGGAAAACGCCGTGAAATTTCATTTTGATTTGATCACTCCCACTATAAATTCACCAATTTCATTGATAAAAAATTTTCGTTAAAAAATTATTTATTTCATATTTAGCAACAAACCCCCATTTTGTGTCGTTACTAAGGGATTAAAGGTCAACTATCTTCCGGCTAGTTGCTCTTCTTACACAACGGTAAGCAGTTTGAACCTCTCATCACCTGTGGCAAAACAACGTTTCTTTCGTCTAATTCGTCTTCTACTTCACCTCCAAAAGGAAACGTGGCTTTGATTAAATTTCCAAATTTCCAAAAAAAAAAACTACGTCCTCAGCAAGTTCTTAAAATATATATAGTAAATAACGAATAATCCAACAAGATTTATAAAGCCTATTAATTTAATATTATATAGATATTAATAGCAAACTTAATTATTAACGATGATAGCTTTTTAATTTCGTTACAAATTAATTAAGAATAGATAATTTACCGTGAGAGGAAATGAAATGAAAATTTGTAGAATTTTCGGTAGTTTCAAAGAGAGAAAAAATACTTAGGTAAATAGGTAAGTACCTACAATATTTTAACATTAAATATTAATAAGTAAAATAAGTATAGGTACAAACACAACATTAAAAAAGTAAGTAGATCTACATGTTACGTATTATGCGTACGCGCGCGTCTGAGATCGACTACATAATAATATCATGACAGTTATCCGAATATGAATATTATCTAGGAGAAGAATCTACATAAATCATCATAATTATTATATTAGATGGGTAGGTACTATAGGCAGAGCCGGTCCTATTAACATTTTAACCTGGTGCGAGGACTAAAAATAGCGCCCCTCTAAATAAAAAAAATGTTTAAGCTGTAGCTTTATCTTCCACCAGAAAAAACAAGCATGTTTGAGAAAAATAATTTTAATGATTGTCAACTTTTATTTATTCTGTTCAAACATTACATCAATCAAATCTAATGATTATTAAGCAAAAATATAAAAATAAGTCTATATAGCTACTTTTCTAGCTTTAGCACTTGCAAATTTTTTTATCAGGTCGCAATAATTTAACCTTTCGGCAATAGCATTTTCTATCGTAAAAATGGCGCATTCAAGCCGGAATCGGGCATCAACGATAGTTTGCTCGAACGCGAACGAAATACACTAGAAAGGAACTTCTATAAACAATACTCACCTCTGGTTTTATTTCGAATGCATCACTATATAATAATCTAAGTACCGTCCCATGCCCTAACGTTTCACGGATTTTGATATTTTTGGACTTTATCATAACATAAAAATATTAAAATATGCATGATTTGCATGTTATATAACATTTTATCATAAACAAAGCCCAATATTTTCATAATTTTCATTAATTTTAGCCAATTTACGTATATAAATGAAAGTTTTGAGGTATTTTAGGAAATAGGCAAAGTTATTGCTCATATTCCTAACATTGCCTGATGCATTTGCTCCAATATTAATAATTTGATTTTATCCTGGCACAGACAAGATCTAACTGTAATCCCTAGAGAATACAACCCAATTTTCAATGTTAAATTTAGGAAGTGTTTTAGTAGGTAAAATCGTTGGGGCAATGTTTGGACACAATTTTATACAACTTCCATACATTGACAAAAATGCATAGGGTTGTCTCGTTAGTAATATAAGAATGAAATAAAATATTAAAAATATTTATATTTATTATTTAAGTAGGTGTGACTATATATATTAAACTCGCGTAGTTTAACAATTATTAATCAGTCATTGCGAGTACCTCGTATTTATTAGAAAACCATCAGTCTTAGAAAAACAAAATATTTGGTAGATAGGTGACTATTACGATAAACTTTAAACATAGTAACATTACTTAAGATAGTACCTAACTTTTTATTAACGTAACCTCGAGCTTAATTCACTATAATCCACCAAGTCATACAAATCTGTATTGTACAACGTGCAGCGTTCTATTTCAAACCTATTTCTGCCATATTAAAAAATCAGTAAAACTGCTTCAATCGCAGTTATCAGGAAACATACTCGTACATACGAACATTCCTCCTCCTTTTTGACAGTCGGTTAAAAACCGATTACCTTGAAATATTTACGGAACAATTTTTAAAATATCCCCTTTCTAACAAAAAAAGAATGAATGAAATCGGACTACGCGTTAATGAATTACAACTCAGTATACATTTTAACTTTCATCCCCTCTCCTACGGGAACCATGCTGAATTTCGGGATAAAAAGTATCCTATATTCTTCCTCATAGTATGACCTCAAATCGTACCAAATTTCATTGGAATCCATTCAGTAGTTTCAGCGTGATGCGCGGCCGTGATACAGACAGACAGACAGACAGACAGACAGACAGACAGATAGACAGACAGACAGACAGACAGACAAAAATGAAAAAAATTACAGTTTTGTGTTTAGTATTGATTATAGAGTGCCCTCGAAAAAAATTTTTCAAAATATCTTCAATGTACAGAATTTGACCTGTTACAGTTTTATTATAAGTATTGAAATATCTTCAATGTACAGAATTTGACCTGTTACAGTTTTATTATAAGTATTGATGATAAACTCGCGCGCGTTTGAATTGACAATTCAATAGACAACAGTGCCTGCCTAGTGAAACAAGTGACGGCCGAAAGTTCACCCCGCGGCCCGCTCCCCCGCAATTTTGTTCGTGCGTGTGCGCGACTTCGGTCGAGCGTCTTTTGTTTCACGTTTTGGTTCATTTTAGCGCCCCCCCCTTGAAGGCGCCCGGTGCGGTCGCACCGCTCGCACCGCCCTAGGACCGGCCCTGACTATAGGCATCTCTGCTACGTATATAGGTAGGTACCGCTATGCGTGCCTATAATCGATTGATTGGTAGTTATTATACAAAAACAAAACCGGACAAGTGCGAGTTGAACTACCGTGGAGAGTGTTCCGCACGATGAATAAGTTTGTATGCACAATATTGAGAGATTTACTTACATTAAAATCACAGACTTATTTCTTTTCTTATATTGCAATCTATGCCTTAGTTAAGAACTATTTTCTGTATTTTTTTCCAAATTTTCGAAGATAAGGTTTTAATGGTTAATTTTCATATAGTGGGAACAAGCGAAAAGTCTAAGGTCTGTTCTAGGTCAACGGGAAGTACCCCGTAGGTTTTGATTCCCTTTCCTTGACAGTCGACAGGTACATGACAAACAGACAGACATCGACATTTAGTGATCCTTTATGGGTTCCTTTTTTCCTTTTGAGGTACGGAACACTGAAAATTGAATATCACTTTAACGGTGAAGGAAAACAAAGTGAAGAAACCTGCATGTCTGAGATTTCTCCATAATGTCCCCAAGGGTGTGTAAAGTCTGCCAGTCCGTATTTGGCGTCAAAATGACGTCATTTCGATGTTAGTGAGATATAGTTCCAGCGCAATACATCCGGACTTTATACATCCGCAGTTTTTCTCACTTTATTCATAAAGCCAAATTGTTGTTGGCTTTCAATAGAACCAGCGTTGTTTGAACCAATGTTACCCACCTCCATTGATATGATAGTCGCTATTTTAGATTGTTGAACGCTCGCGAGATGTCAAAAGAAAGTTGCCAAGTGTCAAAACTATTTGTTGTTGTTGTTGTTTCTTGCTTAGTGGCTTTTGGTAGTGCCACCTCAAAACTATTTGTCTAGTTTCCTTAACTTTAAACTTTAATAAATAACAAACCTGACATTGGCTAATCTGTGTAAAGCCAGAACAAAAAAAAAAAAAAAAAACTATTTGTCAAAGTCAAAATCAGCTGGCATGTCACAGCTGTCACTGTCAAATACGAAAGGGTTATGTTTTGCTTTGGCTAATAAAAGTTGTAGGTAATTTATTTGAAATTTTCGTATGATTCTGTGATAAATGACATCCAAATTTCAACCACTGTTTTAATTTTATACCATATTTATAATGTTACTTTAATTCGATGTGGCTGCAGTAGCAATGACGTTCTATTTTGAGACTAAAATATTTCGGATGGATTGTGGCCAAAGGTTAAATTTTGATTGAGTTTGGGTATGCAGTAACCGTGCATTTGGTTTAGGCCGAACCAGCTGCCCTTCTAGTGTCTTGTAATGGATGAATTTAAATTAAGAGCAGGGGAGAAAATAGAGGCATTACATGTGAGTAACTTGTTGTCTCTTGTTATCGTGGTACCTATGTTAGTGTTTCCCTCCTACCTAATGTCTGTTTGTTTAAATTATAAATAGTTTAAGTATGTATTGTTTATATTTGCATATATGTTATGAAGGTGTGATTATCCTAATTATAGTTTGGCACTGAAATTACATAACAATAATGTTATTTAACCATATTGTATGCTTATTTTCGCTACATTGGACATCTATAGATTGTTATTATTATTATGTACTATGTACTAGTTTTCTACTATGACTCAAAAATTGTATTTTTTATCATAGGAACTAAATAAACCATATCCATTGAAAATTATGCTTAAATAATCTAAATATATAAAATGAAAAGGCGACTGACTAACTGACTGACTGATCTATCAACGCACAGCTCAAACTACTGGACTAAGAAAGGATTTTTGAAAATTCAACCCCTAAGGGGGTGAAATATGGGTTTCAAATTGGTGTAGTCCACGCGGACAAAGTCGTGAGCATAAGCTAGTAAAGTAATAAGTTGGTAAGTTGTAGTATAGTTCTTGCACAGCTTTTAAACAGTTCTATGTATTAAGTTATCAACACTATTATGATTGTTTAGTTAAAAAACAAGAATTCCGCATTTAAATATTTATCAGTAGATATGTGAATGCTTATTTCTAACTGATATAAGTTTTGCAATTATTAATGTTTTCAGGATGCAGCCATTGTCGCAGCCAACACTAGCAAAAACCGATTTTATAATGTTTTCGAACAGACTGGTGATGCCATTGCACGGGTAAGGAAAGAGAGTGAGAGAGATAAGAAACAGAATTTTAAACTAAAAATTCCTTTTTTTTAAGCACTATTGAACCTTAAGGCCAAGGGCAAATCTACCAGAATAATGCATACAAAAGTTTTCTTTGGCTTTTGTCTGAGTTATAAAACTTATTAGAGTGAATTATTATTATTATTATTTATAAGTATTACAGCCTCAATAGCTCAACCGGTAAAGGAATGGACTGAAAACCGAAAGGTCGACGGTTCAAACCCCGCCCGTTGCACTATTGTCGTACCTACTCCTAGCACAAGCCTGACGCTTAGTTGGAGAGGAAAGGGGAATATTAGTCATTTAACATGGCTAATATTCTTTTTAAAGAAAAAAAAAAAAAGAAAAAAAAAAAAGTTTTCCAAATGTTTGTCCAATCTTGAACTGGTTAACACAGCTTGACATAATCACATCCTTGGCCAATTTATTCCATATATGAACAACTCTGTTGGTCAGAAAGTTTTTTAATGGAACCTACTCATTTATTTAATCAAGACATATTTTTTATATTTAAATTTGAGTCAAATCAAGACTATCCCCCGTATTCACAATCATTACTATGAGGTCTCACAGTGCGCTTGAACACACAGTGTGTGGTTCCACCGATTAGATTGTTTTGTCACGTCAATTTTCGATAATCTGATTGGTGTAATCCACACTATGCGTTCGAGCACACTGTGCGATTTCATAGTAATGATTGTGAATATGGATGAAATTAAATTTTGTGGAAAAAAAACTGAGACTAACATTACATTTTTAAGATCTTTAGTAGTGGACTAATCCAGTTTTGTTTGAAAATGCACTCTTTGAGGCTATTTTCACTATTCACTATCTATGGTCAAGTTTTGTTCGCCAGCTCTTCAACTATTACTTTTAGCTGAATAAGCACAATCTTTCAGCTCCGTGAGACTTTCCGAGAGATGTGGCACAATGAGTTGGTGACGGAGGGCAGGGCTCGCGCCGTGGCCTGGGCGCAAGAAACGGCGCGACGCATCCAAGAGGGGGCTCCGCCTCTCTCGCCCATGATACTGTACCAGGAACTTGTCACGCTTCTCAAAGACCATGGTAAGAATCAATAAGTTGGTGTCAAAACAAAATAGGATAATCTCATAAAGTAGGATTCTGTAAGTAGGTACAACCAAAATAAAGAATGAGTCATTTGTGTTCTGATTCATAAATACTTGCAGGCGCGCTGCCATTTTAATTGTAAAAGGTACGGACAGACGTGCTCATTACTAGCACGAAAGCATGCTTTTATTGAGCAAGTGCTCATTAGTAGCACGTGTGTCATGTAATGAGCATGCTTATTTCGAGCATGCTCAAAAATCAACCGACGTTTGATTTTCGAGCATGCTACCTGAGGCGCGGGTAGAAGGGGGCGTGCTCCGAGCGCGTCTGAACAGGGTTTGCTTATTAGCATGTACTCAGTACAACATACAACATATAACTCTACAGTTTATTTAAGCATGCTTATTGCTGGCAAATGTGAACAGTTGCATGAGCATGCTAACATTAAGCTAGCATAAAAGCACGCTTTTTTTGAGCACGTCTGTCCGTACCTAAACACTTTGCTCATTGAACATTACGTAGTCGCCCCACCGTCATTTTGAGACAATAAAAGTGAATGCGGCGGTACGAGGAGATTATTATTCGTGTGGCTCTTGCCGAGGGCACTTCTCAGTGGATACTATGTGTATCGTACTGTAGGTTTTATTATTATCATTGTTGTTGTGACCTAATGTGGTTTCAGTTGTTAAAGGTTCAGTACTAGGTTGTGGAAAGTGACGTGATTGTGTGAATGATGGTATAGTGTGTGTTGAATAGCTGTTTATCTGGTAAGTCCTTCTTGTATCGTTCCAATTTGTATTAGACAAACGTGATTGTTGTAGTTGAAGTTAATTGAACTAAGTGTGGTGTGCTAGGTTAGCTGGTTGGTCTGGGGCCGGTATGGGGATGGTTGGAGCCGGTCGCTAGGTAGGGACTTAGCTAGTGTTAGTTAGCGATGTCTAGTCTCATAAGAGACATTGTTATCATGACTCATTATTGACGGTAGGTTAATAGTTGAGGGTAGTCTGTGATATCTCTCGTAGTGTGCAAGAATAATGTTAGTATGCCCACGAAGGCTCGGTTAATCTAAAGGTTGTAATCCTGACGTATCTGGTTAACCATTACTTAAGGTTACTTTTAGTGGTTTAGTCTTCAATCTCGATAATAATAACATACTTCTGGTGCTGACGAGCCTACATACTTAATAGGTCGGTTGTTGGTAGTGGATTTGTCGCTCACCTCAAACATTTCACAACAGTGCACAAGTGGCGCCTCCCAACTAACACGTGTCACTGGATGCGTCACGGTCGCGTAGATCTGCCTTTATTCGGACGTTCGGGAAGCGTCGCACCTACCAGTGTATGATAAGGACCCCAAACAGGCTTAAATAAAAATAAGGTTCTTCGATAGTGCAACGTCGCATCGCATGAACGACGTAACATCTCATGTGCTTTCAATGTGTATTCCCACGATGCGTTATGTGTTGTAGAATTTCACGAAGCGACGTCGCTCCACAAGTATTGTGAAGGGCCCTAAAATAAGATCACGATAGTTTGAATTCTAAATTGTGTTGTATTATTTTAATTCAGTGTGGCGTCGAAGTCTAATCATCTTTCTGTGCGGTGCTGCGTTTGGCGGCAGCGCGGGGCTGGTGATCGGCTTCCGCGCCGGCAGCCGCGCGCCCAGCGGCCCTCACGCCAGAGCGCTGCACACGCAGATCGACCAGACTGTCATACTCGTTGAGGACGCTGTGTCTCCTGGTAACGAACCTCATAATGTTAGTTCATATAGTTAGCATTGGTACCTTGCCATGACAGATCAATTATATTGAGATAGGATTTAGTGTCTCCAAGTTCGAAGAGGCTACTTTAACGACGACGGCCTCTAATAGGATTTCAATCTAGCCCGCCTTGTGATTAGCCCTGAGTCCCAAACTAGGGAGCCTGTATCTTGAATCTCTTGGCATACATTTTGCCGGATATCAGTTATTTGGCCAGAAAATATGTAGCATTTGAATTTGATACTTCAACAGTATAAAATGTGTATTATTCTCGATAGGAGCGGGGGCAGGCGAGGTGCTCATTCGCGTGCAAGCGTTCAGCGTGTCGGGCGCGGACCGCGGGGTGCTGCGCGGCCGCGCGTCTGCGCTGCGCTCGCTCGTCACTAGCTCTCCCGTTACTGTTGGGAGAGGGTTCGCTGGTTAGTCTGCTTCAGAGATATATTACTGGATGCCCAAACTTCAGGCGTCAAACAAGGCTTCCATCTAACGATAACAAAAATTTTTGATTGGAATTATAAATATTGGTGGTAAGTAATTTCACTGTACAAAATTTAGGTACGAAACCAAATCTCTCAATTACCAAACCACATCCTACAGGGTTTGTGGACGGAGACGTCTAGATAGAGCAACCCTGTAGACTCACAGATAAGGTAAGAGTGTTGGGACGGAGTATACTGTTATTTATTCAATAAAATGCAGGCACAATAGGTTGAAATAATGTCTGATGAGCCATTTTACCATTGTAACTGGTGTTTATTTAAATAAATTAAAATATAAGTTATACATAGACTTTACACAAGCAAAATATAAAACAACAGTAATGAATAAAATGTCAACATACTAAAAGTTCAAATCAATTATTGTTAATTGTTCTTATTGTCTTATTGGCGCCGATTCTCTTGTCTTCCTCTAAACTAAATTTAGACTATCTGCATCTTTTTATTTTTAATATTGCTAAACTAAATTTTACATTATACAAGACTCTAAATTTTAGAGCACGCTACAAATTTAAACAATAGGCTCGCGACTGGCAGCTAAAGTCACGAGGTTTCTGTCCTTTTCTAAATGCATTAGTAAGAAGAGGATGCGAATACTCTAAAATTTAGGTGTGCACAGTACCAATCAGTACCATTATTTGTTCACCCAGGGGTGGTTCTAGACGTCGGAGCGGGTGTGAGTGATCTCGAGATGGGGGACGAAGTGTGGGGCTGCGTGAGCGAGTGGAGTGGAGGGGCGGCGAACGAGTTACTTGCTATTAGGAGGTAACCATCTTTTTATAGTTTTTAGAGTTCTGTTCCCATAGAAAGCAGCTTGTGGCCTAGTTGTAACAAAGCATATCAATGGATTGGAACAGCATTCCGAACCAGTGGTAAATTAAACTAGTTGACGATTCAAAAGCACTTGTAAAACTTCACTTGAATAATAACATATTCTATTCTATTCTATTGCGATTGTTAAACAACGTTGACCAAAATCGTTTACGGGATGGGTGACCGACTTTGGAGATCCAAAATAGGTCCTTTCGTTTAAGAGAGCTTGTTAGTCAAAGTCAAATAATTTATTCAAAATAGGTATTAAATTACACTTTTTGATGGTCGGTTGTTGGATTTGTAAGATAATGGTGATAAGTCTGTCAGTCTCTGTCTGTAGACGAAATGAGTTACAGCCATGAAATTTGAATTCGGCAGTTTTTATTTCGATTCTTAGATTGTAGTAACTTCGTAGCCCAAAAAACTTAGCTATTAGACGAAAATTAAATAGTATGACTATAGTAGGGTAGGGTTTCATTTTTGCAGTACGCGAGTTAGCAAACGACCGCGCCACCTAGCGGCCGATACTGCGGCTTCACTGCCGTGGGCGGGGACCCTGGCATTGGCGGCCATACACAAAATACGTTACAACTTGAATAATTGTAAAGGAAAACGGTAAGATTTTCTTATCAATTTACATACATACTCTATTCACTTTATTTTACTACAAAGTCTTTAATGAGTGTGCCCTTCCCGTCTTCACTTATGGCGCTGAAATGTGGACATTGACAAAGAGCTTGATTTACCAATTTACCATTTTATAATTTTCAATGGATGATGACTTACAATCTTTCTCCACTGGCTAAACTCGCAACGAGACGTTATTTAGATACAAGGGTGAGCTATAAAAAGAGCATTTTTTGTTCACTATGAATATGATTGTAACTGAAAATCGCTAAAAAGTGAGTTACGATGTTTTTCCTTGCAGGTGTCGAATAATATTTTCGATTTCGAGCCTCAATAGCTCAACCGGTATAGGAGTGGACTGAAAACCGAAAGGTCGACGGTTCAAATCCCGCCCGTTGCACTATTGTCGTACCTACTAGCACAAGCCTGACGCTTAATTGGAGAGGAAAGGGGAATATTAGTCATTTAATATGGCTAATATTCTTTAAAAACCGGCCAAGTGCGAGTCAGGCTCGCGCAATGAGGGTTCCGTACTACAGTCGTATTTTTTTCGACATTTTGCACGATAATTCAAAAACTATGATGCATAAAAATAAATAAAAATCTGTTTTAGAATGTACAGGTGAAGACCTTTCATATGATAACCCACTTGATATAGTAACTCCCTTCGAAAGTTGAAAATACTAATTATTAGTTCATGACCACAATTTAATTTTTTTGTGATCTAACCCTTAATTCACGGTTATCAGATTTTTCTCCAAATGTCAGCTATAAGATCTACCTACCTGCCAAATTTCATGATTCTAGGTCAACGGGAAGTACCCTGTAGGTTTCTTGACTGACAGACAGACAGACAGACAGACAACAAAGTGATCCTATAAGGGTTCCGTTTTTCTTTTGAGGTACGGAACCCTAAAAACCGAGACTGGTGTTTGCAATTTGCAGCCCAAATAGACCGTAGTCTGTGCCAGAGCTGACAAAGATCTGATTAATAGAGACTACACTGGACCGCCTAAAAAAGTTCACCATAATCAAAATAGTTAATTTTATTTAGCGTATGTGTGATCGGCGCGGGCAGCGGAGAAGGCTGTGCACTGGTGCAGCTGCTGAGCTACTGGGGCGCCAGGCTGACGGTCGCGGCGCCCGGGAAAACGCATCATTCGCTCAAGAACTTGGGTACGTCAATAATTGCACGTCTTTCTGCTATTACTCTTTATTTGAGCTTTAAAACAAGGCTAAATTGTTAATTTGTAAGATAATGATGTAAGCTAGTAAGCAGTGATAGCCTAGTGGTTAGGACGTCCGCCTTCTAATCGGAGGTCGGGGGTTCGATCCCGGGCACGCACCTCTAACTTTCCTAAATTATGTGCGTTTTAATTAATTAAATATCACTTGCTTTAACGGTGAAGGAAAACATCGTGAGGAAACCTGCATGCCTGAGAGTTCTCCATAATGTTCTCAAAGGTATGTGAAGTCTACCAATCCACACATGGCCAGCGTGATAAACTATGGCCAAAACCCTTCTTACTCTGAGAGGAGACCCGCGCTCTGTAGTGAGCCGGTGATGGGTTGATCATGATGATGATGATGAAGATAATGATGTAATGAAATAGCACTGGCTGGACGTCGTGAATGCAGACTTGAGAGCCTGCGAGCGAGATTGCGTAAATCGGATGCTTAAGATGGGTGAAAATAGGCAGCAAAATGTAGGAAAGCGGATCCCACCTAGGCGGAAAACGCTAAGTCGAAGAAGAAAAGCTACGAGGGTTCCAAACGTGCCTACGTGTGAGAAGAGCCCACAACTAACTCACAAGACACTGGCACGAGGCTCTATATATAGATTTTATATAATGCACAGAGTGCAGGCTTTACGTATAGATTATGTAATGTCAGGTGGGCACGAGTTCATCGACACGGACGGCAGCAACTCGCTGGCGGCGCCGTCGTGGCTGCAGCTGGAGCAGTACGCGAGCCGCGCCGGGCCCTGGGACTGCGCGCTGTGCTGCGCGGGCGCGGGCGCGCCGCCCTTCCCGCTGCCCGGCCCCAACACGTTACTCAAGTAAGTTTTTGCTCTTTCACTCCCTCTCCACCCCTCCCTCTCCCTCTCCTTCTGCTATCATCTATAGTCGAATTTTTAATTAAACAACACGTTTTGACATTAGCTAATGTCAAATCGTGAAATAATGATACCATATTTAAGATAATAGTGATGTATGTGGTTCAGTTGCGTCATGTGAATGAGTCAATGATCCAGTTCCTGCTTCTCTATTTTATATTGAGCTCACATAATCTGAGTACAAAGGAAGCATTATAAAACTAGTAAATAATTACTAAAATAAAATAAGTACCTAGAGGTAGGTAAGATTGGTATAATAGTGCTTTAAAAAAGGGTTTTAGGATATACGATTTACGTAAATATATATTTTATTGAGTAATTAAGTGGTATTAGATGTTATTAAACAATTTACAGCAGGGATTGCGTTTTTTTAATAATTTTTAGGGTTCCGTACCTCAAAAGGAAAAACGGAACCCTTATAGGATCACTTTGTTGTCTGTCTGTCTGTCTGTGTGTCCGTCTGTCTGTCAAGAAACCTACAGGGTACTTCCCGTTGACCTAGAATCATGAAATTTGGAAGGTAGGTAGATCTTATAGCTGACATTTGGGGAAAAATCTGAAAACCGTGAATTTAGGGTTAGATCACAAAAAAAATTAAATTGTGGTCATGAACTAATAATTGGTATTTTCAACTTTCGAAGTGAGATAACTATATCAAGTGGGGTATCATGTGAAAGGTCTTCACCTGTATATTCTAAAACAGATTTTTATTTATTTTTATGCATCATAGTTTTTGAATTATCGTGCAAAATGTCGAAAAAATACGACTGTAGTACGGGACCCTCATTGCGCGAGCCTGACTCGCACTTGGCCGGTTTTTTTACCATTCATTCCATTGAATCATCGACTCACAACGCTACACACCTTTCTAAAGTTACCCGTAGCTACTGTACCAACTCAGTTGGTGTTTTTTTTTCCGAACATCTCAACACAAGCTGAGTGGCCTGCTTGTTCGAGGTGTTGCACTGCTGTACAAGACGATATTGCCTATACCATGTACATGATACCTAGAACAAACATTATTCTATTCTATTCTATTCTATTGATTAATGAATATTTTCCAGAGCCACGGCACCTCGTAAAGCCATGGTGGAGCTGCGACCGAAGTCCCTCATCACGGACCGTCTCCCGACGCCCTTCTGGATCTTATTCGCCGCTTCCTTCTACACGATAAGAATTTGTAGGGTAAGTGTGTAAAAAGCTGTCGGGGTGCCGCTAGTTATTTATATGTAACTAGCTGATGCCTGCGACTTCATTCGCGTGGATTTAGGTTTTCAAAAATTCATTAGGAACTCTTTTATTTTTCGGGAAAAGAAGTAGCCTATGTCACTCTCCAGGTCTTTACCTGTATCCATATAAAAATCACGTCGATACATTGCTCCGTTGAGACGTGGTTGAAGGACAAACCAACAGACAACTGTCTCAATTTGTATATAAATAATAAATAGATAGATTTTGTAAAAGTAAGATGGGTTTTGAATCACCCATTAAACTTTAATTTACAATATTAATTTTTGATTTACTCTTGGTACATCCAAATCCAGTGGCTGGTCGGGTGCGGCTCTCACACCGACTGGCTGGAAGACAGGCACCACTTGCGGCCCGGCCTCGAGGCGCTGCGGCAGTTGGTGGAGTCCGGCCAGCTGTCACCGGTGTTGGACAAAGTGAGTTGTTCTACGAAATCCTTTGTATGGCCCGACAAGAAATATAAAAAACTTGCTCTGGGAGCGCCACTAGTAAATGGTCTATGGTCACTAAGTATATCATCATCATCATCATCATCATCATCAACCGATAGACGTCTACTGCAGCTGGACGAAGGTCTTTATTCTTTAGGTATTATATCTTTTTTTTAATATATTTTTTATCATTATTATTTATCTTTTTAATAAATATTTTTTTATCATTAATTTATTATTTTTGAATATTTTTAATGATTTTACTCTTATTTTTTTAGTGCTTTTTTTTACCTACTCTTTTTTTGCTTTTTTTACTTATTTTTACTATTAATTTTTTGCATGTAGATGTACCTAATATACATTTTCATATGAATTAAAACGTTTCTTCAATAAATTTTTTATTGTTCCCTCACAAATGGAAGAAAAGTTCTATACAAGTCTCGACCGAAATAACGTTTACCAACCTTGTTTAGTTGAGTATCAAATCACTTGAGAAGTCCTCGGCTTCGCCCCAGCCTTCCAAAAAAACTCGGCCAGTAATCGCTTTATTTCAGGCCTGGACTGTAATGTAATATTGTATCATATGAGTGAGCGAAACAGAGTACAGGAAAGAAAATGCGTGGCCTATTCTGTGATCTGTTTTTTTCTTTTCAAAGGTATTCCTTCCTCAAGACTTCGAGTCAGCGCTCGCGCACGCTTGCGGCGACGAAGCTATCGGCACCACAGTCATCAGATTCCCGTGAAAATGTATAGAAAATCTATTTATTATTGTAGATAATGTAAAGATTAGAAGAGCTCAAAACTCTGTACGAGTACCTACATCAAAGCACAAAATTGTAATATTTCAATATGACAGAACAGCATAACGGAATCCGTAAAATTAGTCTAATATCCACCTGTGACAATTTTTACATTATCACTAAGTAATATATTGTGTAATGCGTAAAAAATTACTTATCACGCGCCATTTTACCTTTACGTGTCAAATTTCACGTCAAAAGTACGACTTTAGTCCTTATTTTAAAGGTGAATCGTACTTTTGACATGACAGTTGACCCACAGAGTTAAAATGACGCGTGAGAAGTCATTTTGTACGGACTATACTTAGGCTGAAGGCATATTGGCGAAGAGTCGAAATGAGGCGTCGTGTCTTTTCTAATTATGTAATAGTCCAAAATATACTGAAGTTTATCTTGCCTATGTAATATTAGCTAAGCAAACTGAAAGACTTGCCGTAACTGAATGACTCAACCTATCCATAAGCTGGGTACTCATTAGCGAGTCGTTACCGTAACCCTACCGGTGTATTCAAAAAAGACAGGTTAACATTAAGCATTTTTAAATGAGTTTCTGTATAGGTATTAAAAACCAAAAAATCTCTTATAAGTAATACACTTAACTTTACACTTCTTTAAAGTGTAATATTATAACTTGTTTACAAGTTAGATATAAATAATAAATTTAAACAATAAGATAAGAAATAACAAAGTCTTACAAGGTTCCTTTACAAAATAGGGTTATTCATACAAATATTTTAGTGCTTGTATTTTACTACAACAGGTCTATCATTCAAATATACACAAAGTAATTAAATAATTACTACCTAGCTAAAAACAAAATAATATGAAAAGAACTGAAGACTAAAACATATTGAATATAATGATTTTAATGACACAAAGTAGTTTGTAAATAAATATATTGTAATATGTACATTATACTATTTAAAAATGTTCTTATAGGTGCTATTTAAACAGTAATACTATTTCCCAGTTAACAGCATTTAATATTTTCTTACAAATTATATTTACTAAGTAATCGAATTCGAAATTACTGAAACTCTAGAGTTAAGAAATTATGTTTGTTTAAATCACCCTTATAAAAGATCTCGAACCTTTTTAGTGGTTATGTAACAAGTACAATATACTCTAATGTGGTACTACTTTGATAATAATTAATATTATTAAGTAACTTAGCGGAGTTTTTTTATAAATTTATATTTTTGATGGATCTATGCTATTAACTGGGTAAAACAGTTTTTATACTTAAAAATTATGAAATAAAATAAAAGTAATTTGTAACTGAAATATAATACTTTACTGCTTTAAAGTACTGGTATTAAGAATCTACTTAAACCGTGTTAACAAACTTAAGCCATCCATAAACTACAAACTTAAATATAATATTGTGTAGTTGTTTAAATAACATATTTCAACTGTAGATAGAGATGTTATTTTTAAATTAAACTGTTTTATATAATGCTGTTGTTTTACTCATAAACATAACTATATTTCCATTGTCTTCTTTTTACAATTTATAGACTAGCGCTTGGCTGCAATCAGACCTGCTAACAAGTGCTGATGCAGCCTAAGATGGAGCACGGAGCGCGCTTGACTAGACAATGGCTTTTCACTTGAATATAGTGGACTCGAAGGTACATATATCGAAAGTGGAGGAGAAAACTGCTAAATTCTAACAAGAAACCTGCAATAAAAATGATAAGGTCGTTCTTTATCACAGAGAATATTGTAAAAATTGGTCAAGTGCGAGTCGGACTCGTACATGAAGGATTCCGTACAAGAATTAATATTTTGTAAGGAACCTAAACCTAATAAAAATATAGCGTCATCTAACGGCAAGATATAAAACTACGTCTTATGCGTGTAAGTAAAGGCATCTAGCGGTGAGCGTTAAAACTTTTGTTGACTCGAACCTTTCTCTTCTATGATCAGCAACAGCTATTTGTCAATAGATGGCGCTTTAAAATTGCTTTTCAATTTTTATTTTGTTATAACGGCAATAGCATTTTGTGAAAATTTTAACTTTCTACCTATTAATGTCCTGAGATACAGCTCGCTGACAGACAGACGAACGGACAGCGGAGGCTTAGAAACAGGGACCCTGTTGGCACCCTTCCGAATTTGTATGTGAAACAAAAATATGTAGCTTTAAGGCTTGAACACGCGTTTTTGTTCTTCATAAATACGTGCACTAACCGTTTTAGAAAAAATCGAGTAACTGCGAGTACTGCGCGTCGGACTTGCACACAAAGGTTTTCGTACCGTCGTACAAGAAACATTTTAATTCATAGCAGCCATTTTAAAAAATATATTTGTTGACGTTGGCACCCTTCGGGTACGAAACGCTTCGCTTCTGCTCTGCTGCAGACCTGCAGCTAACCTCAGATAAAAGCAGTAAACTAAAATTCACTTTTGTCAGGAGATAAATGAAAATAAAACAATCCATATCGTCCGAACCACATTTATTATTGTTTGAACACAACCTAATTACGTCTATATAACATTAAGTACTAAGATAACAGTAGTATAAACGCAAATCAGACGGAAACGTTTAAGTGCGGAAACCAGCCCAGAGCGAAGAAGAAGAACAGTAGTATAAGGTCAATAGAAATGCATGTTATAAGTTCAGGCCGTAGCTAGATGACTATAATGGTAAAATTTAGAACGCTATGGGAACTATAATGGCCGGTTCACTTTGTACCAGCTGCTAAATCTAGTTCATTCCAGTTGGATATGAATGAATGGTGTGGTCTATATTTTTCCAGTGCTTTATTAGGAAAAAAGGAACCCTTATAGGAAAGGATCACTTTGTTGTCTGTCATAACCTATAGGGTACTACCCGTTGACCTACAATCATGAAATTTGGTAAGTAGGTAGGTCTCATATAGCACAAGTAAAGGAATTAATCCGAAAACCATGAATTTGTGGTTATATCACAGAAAAAAATGTGTTCATGAACAAATACTTATTAGTATTTTCAAAGATAACTATGCCAAGTGGGGTATCATATGAAAGGGCTTTACTTGTACATTTTAAAACAGATTTTTGCGTTAGCTAAAACTAACGTTGTATACACCATTACCGTACAGTGTACACAACTGAAGGTTTCAGCAATACGGCGCTGGATTATTGCATCACTAGACTTGATATGGCTTAAGCTAGCATAATGTGAACCGATCTTGATTCTTGACCCAATATAACGACTTAGCTCGCGAATACTTATCTACGTACTAACTTCGGCTGAGTAGGTAGGTACTAGGTACTTTTTTAAAAAATTGTTTTTGAACATGGAAAGTCGACTTTTTTGTTATATTGCAGACGTCTACAGAAATTGGTCCTTATGTAAGTAAACATGAGTCCACACTATGTAACATGTCATCAAAGATTTACTGTATAAAACACATTGTTTCACATTATTAAGCAAGAATCCTCACTACTAAAACATGTTATATAGTTTGGACGCACCTCAAGAATAATATATTTGAGCTAATTAATAATATTATAAAAATGCTGTTTAGCTATTTGTTCGTATGCATATCATAAAAGAAAAGATACCTATTTCACAAACATAGTACTTTATGCGATTCTAATTAATATAACAGATTACCAATATTTAAGAATATCTAGATAAAAATACCTCGGGCCAGATTTAAAAGTACTATAGAACTACGTACTTTGCAGTTATTTCGCCTTCCAAGTGTAGATAAACTTTAATATAATACGTAATTATTAAATACTACAGAAGTCAAAAAAATTATAATACAAAAATGAGGCTTAGTAGTTTTGTGTCCATTTCATTGCAATCGGTAAGAAAGTCAGTAAGTTTTTTTTATTGAGGCGGTAATTTTAAACAGATTTTTTATTACCGATTACATAAATTAATATTTGGCTATTAAATACCTACAAGAGATTCCATTATATTAATATCTCGAATACATCATTAGGGGTTTTTTGGAATGTAATGTATACGATGTAAAAATTAATACAAGTCTGATAAACCTATTAGAATAATTACTAAAGACTAATTTATTAGTCTATATTTAGTTTAATCGTTTCTTCTTACGCTCATATTAAGGCATAATGGAGCTTACTCGGCTGTACATTAACATTTCAATTGATTGGTCAAAAATTGTTTTATTTTTTCCGCAGAGAATAATGTTAAAAGGACAGTAGGTATTTATTTAATTTTAACTTTTTATTTAAACCGGTAATTAAGATACGCGTACAACCAAATAAACACCATTCTGTTATTTTATTAAGATTTGATAATATCGCATAATTTCGTAAATTTCAATTCAATCTAACGATCAAAATTCAGCGAAGGATAAAACACAGAAGACGATTTTCTACTGAAAAACTAAAAATGTCGGTAGAGTTTTCGTTACACCATAATGGAGCATGGGAATTGTTTCTATGTTTTATACTTAGCTGTTATAATTCAATTCAAGTAAAATCTTTCACAATTTCAAATTTAATTAATTTATATAAAATATTTTAATATAATTTATTGAGAATAGAGCATAATTCTATATCATTTTAATATTATGATCTAAGTTCTCTTACTGGTATCATTATCTGTTCATTACTCGTCACCATTTCTATCACCCGTATCACCATAATATAATCGTCCAAACTATAGTTATGAGTAAGGAACATCTTAGTTTGCTCCGGGTCCATACACACCATTCAATAAAAAATAAAAATAAAATAAATAAATAAACTGTTGTCTGGTGCAAGCTTCTCTCTGTCAAAAATCTATCATTTACTCTAATTTTTGAAGAACCTGCTTTGGTGAATATGTTAATCTTTGCCAAGTTTTAGTGACCCATTGTTAGTAATACTGATTCGTAGCGCAACTAAATTTTAGAGCATTTGCATCTTATTCTTATGAATGTAATAAGAAAAGGACAACCTTGTTTAATTTAGTTAGGACTGTCAAACCTCGTGACTTTACGTGTCAATCGTGAGCATATTGTTTAAATTTGTAGAGCGCACTAAAATTTAGTCTCTAAATTTAAAATTCATTTTCCGTCCTTTTTTAGCAATATTAAAATGAAAGAGATGCAGATAATCTACATTTAGTTTAGAGAGAAACAACAGAATCGACGCTATTATTATTCAACCAGGATCTGCATTATTGTCCATAAATAATCAATAGCTATATATTGCATAGCTTTACTATGTGATAGTACTTAGTACATCAAAAGCCTCAATCAAATCATTCATTAGTGGAATGAAATAAATAAATAAAGATATTAGTTTACATTAGGTGTTGGAAGCGAACGTGAATATTGTAATATCTAATAAGTAATAATATTGTGTATCGAAGCAGCTACAGTTTGAGTACCTTAATTGCTTGCAATTATTATTACGTCTCCCATTTCGTTCTGTCGGCCATCTGCAAATGCAACAAATACTCGATTGTAGTCAATACGATTTAAGACTTCAATAAAATAACAGGTGAGCAACTCAAATCATTTGTTCAAATTGGGTAGATAGGTACCATTGTACACTTTGTGATTGTCAACACGGAATTTTATACCAAGTGAGAAAATTTATAAACAAGATCGTATTATATAGCAATAAGCAATAAGTAATTGAAAAATGCTAATTTCAGTTTATAAAATTATATAATTAATTTTAAAGATACCACTATTTCATCTGTTCTACAAAGTATATCCAAAACGCATTACACCGTAGCCGCCATGTTAATTCCGACTGTGACGTCACATGGATTGAAATTGTAATGTATTTCACTAAGAAATTGTGAAATACATTACAAAACTCACACATTGCTTACCAAGAAGCCCACAACAAACTCATCAAATTTCATATTTCTTACCCTGACTTTCCACCACCTAATTTAGTCATTAGTATATCGAGTTTAAGGTCCCACACTGCCTTCCCGGTAGACGGTCTCCACTCCATAACGGTCTGACCCAATTAACATAGGTTCACTAGTGGTGCCCGGTAACCCATTAGCACCCCACGCCCGACCACAGAGGCTCTCGGAGAGAGTTGAGCAAGATAAGGAAATGAGGAGATGAGGAATACTCACTAGTACAGGAACAGCTCCGGGAAGTACTTGGTATAGGCGGGCACTTGCTGCGAGTGGCACTTGGCGCCCGGCGACCCGCTGCCTCCCACCCCCAGCCCCCCCACGCCCGACAACAGAGGCTCCTCGGAGAGAGAGTTGAATATCTCTTCGAGTTTGTCTTTTATCTCGTACTGCAATAGAAATAGCAGATAGGTAACCTGATTTTTAAGTAACAACAGCTTTTGAAATTTCTCTTTATCCCAATCTTGACTACTAGTTTTTAGTAGTTTTATACTAACTACTACCTAACTAGAGATATAATCGATATAAACCTTTAATGCAAATATTAGCAAAAAACGTAAAGGCACCTTTTACCTTCTCTCACTCCATCTCACCCTCTATCCATCAGATCTTTTGGTATGTTCATTTATAATAGACTCGATAGAATATTGCAAAGTTTAAAAACTTTTCAAATTATAACCAGTCGAAGTCGTCGAATCTAAATCATCTATTGATTATTTATTGCAATATTATTCGGGAGGGTCTAGCAACGAACATACCAAAACTTCTCGATGGACAGAGGATGGAAGCAACTGGAAGAAGGCAAAAGGTGCCTTTAAGGAAAAAGATAGTGACAAGAATTCTGATGGAGGTGATGAACTATATAAAGAAAGGAGAAAGAAAAGTGTTTATTTGGAGCCACAGATAGTATAATTAAAAATAAATCATTCAAAATAAGATGCGTGGTGTGTGGTATCAAAATGGACTCCTCTCAAGCATTTGCTGTGTCTGTGGCGGGAACACAGGCACAGCGCTTGTCTCCCGTGGTACCAGAAGTTTTGGGCAATACAAAAGATAGAATGGAAGTACAAATAAATAGAAACGCCTACCTTAGGTTGTGTCAAGTGAAGCAGATGATCAAAAGGCGCGGTGCGGAAGGCGTTGTTGAGAGTGACCCTGCGTCGTTCCGCTTCGCGCTTTTCTGCTTCGCTTGGCCCGCTGGCGGCGCGGCGAAGCGCTTCGAGGCTTACGTTCTCCAATTGCAATGGATGCTGAAAGTTATATTCAATTACTAGCGGCCGCTTCGCTCCCGAGGGAATTCCGGAAAATCCAACCTTACCCCTTGTCTACTCACTTAAGTCTACCAATTAGGGTACCTTTGTGCAAAATATATGCCACCTGTATTTTCTTATGAATACATTTTATAGGAATAATAATAATATAATAATCTTTATATGATAAAAATTTACACGGTAAACACTACGTGAACTGTGGTAGTAGCAATGCAAGATTCCTGGCTCCCAAACTAGAATTCCCTGTGCTGTGGGAAGCCAGTCTTTCGCCCAAAAATGAGTAGGTACAATTATTATTAATTTATTTCTAGTTCCAAGGGCTGGGCGTTGATGAGTCACTGAGTGTGTCAGAACTTTTCTTTTACTGTAGGAGAAGAACTGAATAGCTCGTAAATGGGAAATAAAACTGCAATTTGCTGACAACCGTAGATCAGCATACTATGACGTAGATTAATGTTTTTTTTTATCCACCGGATTACGCGTGAAAGATACTTGGCAGTTTCAAAATTGCATCTAGAAATTTCCAAAAAACTGACCATCTTGTAACTGTTGTATTAAAAACTTCGCCTGAACTATCTCTTCTTTTCAGCTGGCTTTTCTCATTTTTAGCAGCTAAGGCTTCCATAGACACGCTTGGGGCCCGCTCGGGCGTCCAAATGGAAACATGTGACAATTTCTCTAGCTCCAGCGGCCATAGCGTGTAAAAATCTATACGCTACGGCTATAAAGTACCACGATAATAATTATTATCAGAGTTAGGGATGATTTATGCCTACACGTGGCGGGCGTGAGCCATGCCACGTACGAGGCGCGGACGAAACACGGATTCAAAACATCATGAACATTTTATAAGACGCTGTTTATGCTTCACCGTGTGGCGTTCGTGATTCGTCCGTGTCTCATCAATACGGATGCTTCATATAAAATGATGTTCATTCGTACACGCCTCGAACGTGGCACTGCTCGCGCTCGCAACGTAATAGCATTAAATCATCCCTTAGTTAATGGATGGAACAATAATAATATACCGTGTCGTGTTTTTCTCTTCTTATGTCACGGGAAGAGCTGTGAGCTTCTTCGTGGCCCCAATGCCAGAATTCGTTATCGCTTCGCTGGACAGGTAGGTATATGAGGATGGGGACGATGATAGGATACAAAAATCTACAGGAATCTAAAACCTACAAAATTGTTATGGATTGCCTAAAACCCATTCCTATTGAATGTGTAGATATAATTTTTTTTGAATAGTAATTGAAATCTAAAACGCATTGCATAGAAAACGTTCTTCAACATTTGTATCTTAGTACGCGACAGTTCGAGATAGCAATCGGGTATGAGGCGGGGGGGCGCCCCGCACACCCGCACGTCAGCCGCGCCATCCCACACCGGGTTAGCGCGGGGGCTAAGCGGATGTGCGGGGCGGAATAATATTGTTCTTAATAAAAATAATTTACCGTCTATTTTATGGGGCACATTGTATACACATAATATTACGATACTTTCCTGTCTTTTTTTATTTCTATGAATTCGAAATAAAGGAAAAACCTATCTACCTAATCATAAACATAAAAACGAATAATAATATATTACGTATGCCCCATAGTTTTGCGTAGAAGGCCGATAGTTGTGATTATACTTCTCAATGAACATTCTGTACTCTTCATCCAGATCGTCGTATTGAGGTTGCTGTATAACGGATCAAGGTTTAAATATAACGGATTGGTGGAAAATTGATGATACGAAGTACGTCCGACATTTTCAGTGTAAGCAATTCTGTATTTTTTTATCTCACAAATAAAACTTATAAAACATGCCTCTTTATTGGCATTATCTTGGACAATGATTTTGAAATACCCAGGTCCCAGATGTTAGATTTTGTTGTCAATTATTCTGCCAGTCACTACTGCTGTGATTGACGGCTAATATACCGTCGGCCAAAACCTCTATAAAGGTCCAAACGAATCTATGCTGCGCTGCGCGTATAAACTTACTAAAACTTATATAAACTATATTTGCCGCGCCGCGTCACTCAAGTGCGCTTCGCTCCATACAAACTCATATAAAACATTTCCCGCGCCGCGTCGCGCAGTGCAGCTCAAGTAAGTTTGAACCATTAAATTGGCAACGGGCTGCCATATTTTAAAGCTATCTCGTTGGTATGACCCAAAGATGCGTAAAAACCATGCCGAACAGTACGCGGCCGAAAGTAATGTACATCGATCTTTAGAAGATGGCAGATTTGTAGAGCGTTGTCACTATCAAAACGTCATATAGGTATGAGTGACAGAGACAACGCTATACAAAGCCGGAATGTCATTCTAAAGGCCGATGTAAATTACTTTTGGCCGCGTACTGTATATAGTCTGCCACTACGCGTATGCGTATCAAACACAATCGTACTAATATGTCTTCACTTTTTAAAATCCAAATGTATATCTTTGCGTTTTGGAGTTTATAATAGCTTTGCCTTCGGTTGGTATAACAAATATCTGAATCTCACAGTCATGATTGACTTATCGTCTAACTCTAATGGACGCTTTACTACAAAACGTGCGATACAACCGTATGAGCAATAGAAAATAGTAGTTAATAGCTTACCCGCTGCACGCCTGGCGAGCTGTTGGCGCTGTCAACCAGCTCAGCGTTCGGCCCCGCTGATATGTCGGCCAAGCTGTCTCGGCCTTGCGCAGCTCCTGAAAACGAGTACTCTAATATTATAATATTCACTAGCTGCGATAGCCTAGTGGTTACGACGTCCGCCTCCTATTCAGGAGGTCGGAGGTTCGATCCCGGGCAACTTTTCGGATTTATGTGCGTTTTGAGAAATTAAATTTCACTCGCTTTAACGGTGAAGGAAACCATCGCGAGGAAACCTGCATGCCTGAGAGTTCTCCATTATGTTCTCAAAGGTGTGTGAAGTCTGCCAATCTGCACTTGGCCAGCGTGGTGGAGCATGGCCAATCCCTCTCATACAGAGATCCGTGCTCTGTCTGTAGCCGGCTATGGATTGTTCATGATGATGATGATGAATATTAATGTAAACTTTTTACAAGTGCTTATGAATAGTCAGGTAGTTTTAATTTACCACTGGTTCGGAATGCCGTTCCTACCGACCAGCAAGAAACTCGGCGGTTGCTCTTTTTAATTTTTCAATTTACAATGTTATTAGACAGTACTATACAAGCCATTGCAGCCTCGTGCATTGCTGGAGCGAGTCAAATCCAAGCTTTTTTATCGTTTACATAGTCTGCGACTGTATAATATGCTTAACTATTCATCAACACACAAACCCACACACACATCTTTTAGATAATGTTACATATCCTCGGCATTTTGTATCCAGTCTGAGTATCCAGATGCCACTAATTGCCGGATGTCAATTGGTATGACTATAACTAAAATAAATTATTTCTTAGGAACTACTAAATACAGGGTCTTTCAAAATTTGTAAAATCCACGTTCGCTGTTAGTTTAAGTTTGCTAAACAATTTTAAATTATCGATGTACGTCATATTATGTTAAAAGTTTATGACGTCACATTTGTGTATTTCATACAAGCTCCCTTTACTAAGCAAGCGTATTGACGATTGATAAAAGTCGCTGAATTGACTAGTAGTCATCATGCATGTTACACTACTCATTAAAAAAAAAATCTTTTTTATTCGTATAAACTTTTACAAGTACTTACGAATAGTCGGATGCATCTACCACTGGTTCGGAATGCCTTTCCTACCGAGAAGAACCAGCAAGAAACTCGGCGGTTGCTCTTTTCAAATATTTGATATAGGTACAAGATTATGCCATGTATAAAATAGTATTTGCAGTCTTGTGCGTTGCCGGAACGAGCTGCAGGTCAAATCCACGCTCTTTTATCATTTAGATAATCTTCAATTGTGTAATATGCTTTTTTCAGGAGCATATTTTTAATAGATTTTTTTAACTTGTGCAAAGGTAAGTCCAAAATAGTTTGCGGGATTTTATTAAAGGATATACCCTATCCGTGGAAAGAGGTTAGTATAGCGGTCTCTCGGTTACGTAAGTACAAAAGATTGGGTCAAAAATCTCAGTGGGCGCTAACCATTTCGAGTCAGCAATCAATTTTTATAATCATTTTTAATCTAAAAATTGGTAAGCTTATTTTAATCGAACACCTATTCTTTCATTATGAAAGTTATTAGGAACACATACCCGCTTCAACCCAGCTATGTCTGTGTGCAAGATTGACTCCCCCACTGTATGGAGATGCACTCTGCAGTCTACTCGCTTCTATGCCGTGAGCTTTTAGACAATCACCAAGCGCCATCTGTAAGTAAGAAATAAATTAATATTATTTCAATATTTCATCCATATTCAAACAAATAAAGCTTCATTAGTGTCACTTGTATTTGTTTCGCCTTCATATTCCGGAAGTCCGTGACATATAAGGAACACAAAAGCTTAAGTTGCTACAATCCGCTGAAACAGACAAATCTGTATGGTGCAACAGGCACCATGCATCATACGATATGCACCACCCGCCCTCCCACTGCTAAACATACCGGAGAAGCCAGCCACCAAGCAAGCAATATGCACCACCACCACGCAACACCACTCAGACAGACCCTATAAAACACTCGATTACTCGACGCACGTTTCACTCCGACACTGGAGCATTCTCGAGAAATGTAGACCTCACAGTGCATAATGGCAAATCTAAATATATAAAAGGAAAAGGTGACTGACTGACTGACTGATCTATCAACGCACAGCTCAAACTACTGGACGGATCGGGCTGAAATTTGGCATGCAGATAGCTATTATGACGTAGGCGTCCGCTAGTAAAGGATTTTTGGAAATTCAAATCCTAACGGCGGCTACGCATTCATCCGATCCGTGAAAAGAAGTTAATTTTTCGTAGATAATCACTGGTATTCTCACGGATGACGGATAGAACTCGGATGACGGAAGTGCAGTGCGTAATCACCGTAAGGGGGTGAAATAGGGGTTTGAAATTTGTGTAGTCCACGCGGACGAAGTCGCGAGCATAAGCTAGTTGCAATAAAAATTGCAAAGCGCATTATAGCACGTTAAGCTTTTGGTTTCTTGTACTCTTAATAGTGATACGTTGTTATTTACCTGGTCAATCATGAGGTAGGGCATTTTATTGGGCATCTTGTTGGGGGAGAGATGTTCATACGTCTCCTCCAGAGGAGGCAGTAGGTGTGGCGCCTCCTCACGGCGAGCTTCAATTATCTGCAAAGAAATCACTCTGAGAAAGAAAATGACAATACCACGCTAAACAACTAAACGATTATCTGACATAGTCTTAAGAGCTTTCGAGACGGTGCTTGACCGTCTTGGAAGCTCTTTAGTCAGCTTTATCAAGATACGAGAGCGCGATGAGCAAGATTTCTTCTAATTCTAACAAAAGATATTTGCACATGTGAAATATGTTAATAGAAATCAAAATGTGTAGTACCTATCAGTTAGGTTAGGTGTCGATGGTTTTCAATACAGTACCCGGCAGAAAGTAATGTACATCGACGTTTAGAATGAGAGTTCGGCTTTAAAGGGCGTTGTCTCTCTGTGAGTATGAGTATACCTATGTGACGTTTTTTCAATTTTCAGAGTCAATACTGTACAAAACCGCTATCTTTTTCTAAAGGTCGATGTATATTATTTTCTGCCGCGTACTGTACTCGCGTAGTGTGTGTGTATGCGTGTGTACGTGCATGCGTGTGTGTGCGCGCGCGTGTGTGCACACACAGCAGCATGTGGGGCTGCCAGCGCGATGGTGATGGCGTGCAGTTGACACTGCTGTGCCGTCGACATTACCGGACTCGCCACAAGGATCTCACCTGGCCAATGTACTCCGCGAGCCGCGGCAGCAGCAGCACGTGCGGTACCAGGGCCGCCAGCGCGATGGTGATGGCATGCAGTTGACACTGCTGCGCCGTCGACAGCACCGGGTTTGACATCGCCGAATGCTGAATGCTGGAAAATCATCAGAAAGGGAATGAATCGTTGGGAATGAAGAATGGGGACGCTGATCGAGGTTCAGCAAGGTTGAGACACTTTTTTATAGGGTTAGATAAAACTAATTAGTACTTTCCCCGAGGGATAAGATAAAAAATGAGAAGATCCGAAGGAGAACCAAGGCCACCGACATAGCACAAATTTTTAGCAAGCTGAAGTGGCAGTAGATAGGCCATGTTTTAGAGCCAAAAAGTCCTAAAGTGGAGAATTCGTAATAAGCACGTAAGGCGCCTTCCAGCACGATGGACTGACAATATAAAGAGGCTGGTACGAAGTGGCTAAATATGGAAGGGGTGGCGCTTATTAGGGAAGGCCTATGTCCAGCAATGGACCTCCACAGGCTCACGATGATCGCCAGCTCCTCAGATCATTAAACGTCTTTTAAAAACAAATAGACTTACGATAGTATCAACTGCAGCATGTCACAGACGGTTTCCTCGGAAGCGAGTTCGATGCATAACAATGCCAGAGTAGTGTAGATTGCACTGACGTTCTCTGCCGTATTGGATTCCAGTTGCAGACCTAAAACAAAGCCAGGTTTAACCTTTACGGGATATACTTAGATTAACAAAGTATTAAAAGACCGAAAGAAGTAGCCATATCACTACCCCTATTATAAATGCGAAAGTGTTTGTTTGTTTGTTGGTTTGTTGGTTTGTTGGTTTATTGGTTTGTTGGTTTATCCTTCAATCACGTCGCAACGGAGCAACAGATCGACGTGATTTTTTGCATGGGTATAGTTTAAGAGAGTGACATAGGCTACTTTTTATCCCGGAAAATCAAAGAGTTTCCACGGGATTTTTAAAAACCTAAATCCACGCGTACGAAGCCGCAGGCATCAGCTAGTAATCCAATAAAGTTCTGGTGAATGTGAAATAAGGTGTTAATACGATAAGTTTCTGTTTGTGTATATTGAAATTGTATAAGAATTTAGTTGTACAGTTAAATTCATATAAAAGTTTTAAGTTTTCGAGGATAGAGGAAACCAATTTTTTGGCGCATTTGTATAATCTATCATAATAAAATTAAAGTGAGAAAAAGAATGTTTACCATCGTATAGGGAACTGAAAATGGCGTATCCGTGCTTGCTGATGAAAATAAGATCTGGACGGGAACACTTCTCGACGATAAGACCTAACTCTGCGTAGTCCACGCTGCAGACAAATAGAACAAGTAAGGTTTAATGTTGAGATCTATAGAGAGGAAAATTGACTTTGCTCAGACTTTACTTACGAGTAAGGGATGAATTATGCCAACACGTGGCGGGCGCGGGCTGTGCCAGGTACGAGGCGCGGACAAGGCACGGATTCAAAACATCACGAACATTTTATATGAAGCATTTTACGTGGCACGGCCGCGCTCACCACGTGTTGGCATAAATCATCCCTTACTCGTAAGTAAAAGTGATAGCACATATCTACTCGGAAAGGGATCATCACCGTATCGCCTTTCGCTTCGTCGTCAACCAGGCGTCAACCTAATATTATAGTACTTATATTAATAATTATTATTATTAATAATAGTAATACCGACCGCGACCGAGCAATCGCGGTTGCGGCTTTTTGGGCTGCCCGTGTTTGAGGTGACCGTCGACTCGAAAAGAAGAAGAATAATAGTAATAATATATATTCGGGCGGCCATACTAGCAAGTCATTTGCGCGATAGATTATATGTTTATAGCCTTAAGAAGTAAAAACTCACGTGGGCGTGACGAGCGCAGTGGCGTTGCCCCTGCGGTCGAGCAGAGTGTGCAGGATGCGCTGCAGCAGCGCGCGCGTGGCGCTCTCGCCGGTGCTGGATATGCGCAGCAAAGCCTCGAGGAAAGCCGCGGGGAACGCCTTGCTTAGCTCGGTCGTTTTGTACGTTGTGCCCACCTACAACATAATATAAAGGATTATTGTACAAGGTCCTATTATTGGGCACTAGATATATTATCGGGTGTGCAAAGAATTTTTTCTGCTTGAGGTTCCCGCGCCGCCACTCTAGTGATTGACCACGGTATTACCGGAGCTCAATCTTAATAAATAAATAAATAATAAAATAAAAATCTTTTTTATTCAAATAAACTTTTACAAGTACTATCAAATAGTCGGATGCATCTACCACTGGTTCGGAATGCCTTTCCTACCGAGAAGAACCAGCAAGACTGCAACTCAACAAGCTGCAAGCAACTCGGCGGTTGCTCTTTTAGGCAATATAATATAGGCATAATATTCCCATTTCGGTATAGATTTCAATTTGACCCGTTATAGGTATGTTACAGCCAAAGTATAATATGGCGATTATTTCTAATATCGATTAAATATATACCTACTTAGCTACTAATTTCTACTGCTGTGTCTGTCTACTATCATCAGTAGTCATCATAGATATCGATGATTTAAAAAAAGCGCAATTTGTCAGTGGGTAAGCACTCATTTTTCAGACACTCTGACAGCATATCTTGTATTTTAATGACCGAAGGACTATTTAAGTGTCCCTTGTTATAAGGATTATTTACCTTTAGCAAGGACTTGAGCAGAATGCTCTGCAGCATGGCGTCGGCTTTAGTGCCCTTGCCGCGCTGGCTGGGGATCTTGCTCACGATGAACATCATTATATCTATTTTCTGGAAATCGGGCAAGTGGTCTGCGAACTCTCCCAGGGCATTGATAAGTGCCTCTTGGTATAATCTTTCGTCGGATTCTTTCTGTTGAAAATAAACATTTCAAACTTTAAAGATTGTACTTTGTCATCGTTTTTGTACTTCGAAAATAGACTCAATTTATAATGATTGATAATACTAACTCTTTAATTTTTTAATTTTGTTTTTACCTCAGAATCTCTGGCGACAGAAGCACGTAGGTTTGTGAGAAGATTGTTTATAATCTCCAATACAGATGGACCTGAAAGTAATCATTTTTTTTATTCTATGTTGTTCCCAACGTTCGCTATTGATTTAAACGTTTTAGCGGAATGATCACTCTGTATCTGCAAGGTACTGTTAAGAGTGTTCTCCATGGCCTCTGCAAGTCGAGCATGCTGTTCCAATCCACATTTACAGGCGGGGCATACTTAAAAGTGATATGTTTTAACAACGCAAATCAACGTATGGTATTACGTTATTATTTTGAATACTAATCAATATTTTTAAAGAAACCTAACACATTTGAAATTTCATTAAGTAGGTAAAGTTTGCGTTAAAACAGTTGGGTTGTGATTATTTAGGGTTCCGTGCCGCAAAAGGAAAAAAGGACCCCTTATAGGATGACTTTGTTGTCTGTCGTGTCAAGAAAACCTACAGGGTACTTCCCGTTGACCTAGAATCCTGAAAGGCAGGTAGACAGGTCTTATAGCACAAGTTGACTAATCTCTTTGGAGATTGGCCGCCGTGGCTGGAATTCGGGCGGGAAGACATTATTATTATTATTCTGTGTAATAAAACTCACCGACACTATCCCCCGCGGCGATGGCCACGATGTTGCTGAGCACGGCGGCGCGGGCCGCACGCACGCGGGTGCGGGCGCGCGCGTCCGCGTTGCCCGGAGCGCCCACGTCCAGGTGTTGCATTAGTGCCTCCACTACACTGTATGAGTACTGGGCCTATACGTAATAATATAACACTCAAGATTCTAGTGACATTGATTTCAAAGTCTTAACGGACTTAAGTACAAACATTTTGTGTTATATATCATTAAGAAGATTTTATTATTGTAGGTATTAGGTAGTTAAATTATTTGTTAATGACTTTTTACCTGAATGGAAAACATAATGATCTTGAATGTGTGCACGGCGAAGTCGTTCGGCACCCATAGTTCGTGTCGATCAAAATGGCTGCATACAAAAATATTCCTTAAGTATAAAAATGCTATATATTATTAATGATTAGAAGCATCATTTTCAGCAGTTCCCAAGGGATTTTTAAAAAATCTAAATGCACGCGTACGAAGTCGCGGGCATCAGCTAGTAAAACCTAAAATAAACTTATTCAAGTGCACTCACGTGAGTACAGGTCGTAGTACACTTCGTATGTGTCCAAAGGACGCTCGGCCCACCAGTTCCCGCAAGCACGCCTCGGCCAGGCGCGGCGGATCCTCCTCTATCCCGTCTCGAGTGTCAGTTTCCATGCACGACACGGTTTCGTACTTTTCTGCAGTCTGAAATTAGATTTTAATTTAATTTAAAACAACTTTATTGTTAACCAAATTACAGAAAGAACTTTATTGTTAACAAAATTACAGAGAAAATTAAAGAAAATTTTCTACAATCTCTACCAACATCTTATAAAATAAAGCCGCTTCCCGCTGTCTACACTTAGATCCGCTTAGTTTTCATCAATAGATAGAGTGATTCAAGAGAAAAGTTTATATGTATAGTTTAATATTTTGTGTTATATTATTTTGAACACCCGTGCGAAGCCAGGGCGCATCGCTAGTGTAGTATAAATAAGTTTTAAGTGAATGCAGTGATTAACAAATACCTGCATATTATACAGAAGCGACGGTACAATCTTATCCATATGCTGAGCTTCCCAAATGTTTTCAACTAAGTCATCGGACACAGTTTTTCTTATCACACCCTGTAACGAATAATAATAGTATTATACTGTCCAGCAGGGTGATTCGCTAACTCAGTGTCTAACACTGAATAAGAGCCACCGAGCTCATTTGACTTTGGTTGGTTCTACATTGATGCTTCAGAGTGATATTAAAGTAATTTCTCGTAGCAAACCTTCAAGGGATTAAAAATATATGTCAAATAAGCTTGGTGGCTATCATTCAGTGTTAGACACAGAGTTAGCGAATCATTAGGCAGGAGCAATTACATTGTAATGTAACAATTTGGAATTTTGTGCATTTTGTGCACAACACAGGTTTAAAAAATCTATTAAAAATATGCTTCCACAAAAAGCATATTATACAGTCGAAGACTATGTAAATGGTAAAAAAGCTTGTATTTGACTCGCTCCAGCAATACACGTGGCTGCAATTACTTGTACAGTATGGCACCTATAATAATATTGTAAATTGATCACTTGAAAAGAGCAACCGCCGAGTTTCTTGCTGGTTCTTCTCGGTAGGAATGGCATTCCGAACCAGTGGTAAATTAAATTGTAGTTGACGAATCAAAAGCACTTGTAAAAGTTTACTTGAATAAAATATATTCTATTCTATTCTATTCTACATTACAATGATGTGGTGCAGTACTGGCCAGAAGAACATTTGATTTTGTGACATTCACTCAAAACAACAGTTTTCAGTTTCTTAAGAGTAATTGTATTAGTCATCAGGTACAAAAGTGCGCAATGTAATAGTCGAATCTGAGCTGTTATATTACAAGCGAATGCTCCTAATCAGTATGCAGCCTTATATAATGTACAAGCAGTGACGTGCAGGTCATAGAGGCATAAATGCACTGCTTACCCCAGTTGAAGCTCAATGTATATTTTTCATTATGACCTGCCAGTGAACAGGTTCCTGCCTAACTAATGCCTACCCTGGCTTCAAACTCTGTGCACGCCACTGTGTACAAGGTATGTCCCAAGTTCTTGTTGGTTTTTCATGGTATATAAATTGTATTAATTGCTTTAAAAAAAATTAATATTGTTTGAAATAAAAAGCTTCTATAGCCTAGGGAACACTGTAGAAAGATGATGCTACTTTTAAATCTATCAAAACAATTAAAAAAAGTTATATTTTAATAAAACAATAAGTAGATTAGCTACTGCATTCAAAAAAAAGCTCTTATCATTTTACGGTGGGTTCATCTCCTAAGTAACTTAATTATTAATTGTTTAGTTAAGTAGTTAGTTAAGTTCTTTTTATTTGTCTAGATATTTTGCAAATGCTGTGTACACATTTTATAGATACATTTATCAGCCTGTGTTTGTCTATAAGTGTCGTAGTTTGTGTTAAATTAATGTATTGTGTGTGTTCCTAATAAATAAAATAAAATAGATACCTGTAAGCCTTGAATTCCAGCCAGTCGTATGTTATCCCTTGTCGACTTGTCGCTGTGGTTGCTGTGACACATCGCGGAAAACTTCGATACGAAAAAGTCGTATCTGCGATGGTAGGACGGTGTGTCTTCTTCTATGTTTGCGAAGCGGACGAACTGTCGATAACAAAACAATCGTAAGTGTACCTACCTTATAAGCTGTGAATCTGCGTATTGTCCCCAACACTGGGAGGAACGTTTGTTTGGGTCATGGTGGCTTTGGGATATAACAGGTAATAAAGATGTAAAAAATTACGTTAAATTATGAAGTCTAATTTTTATATTTTTTGGAATTGTATTAGAAATCACGTTATGCAGCTGAGGACAATACGCTGACAAAGTTTCAGCTTTTATTAAATAACGAACGTCTGGCACGCGCTGGCTCTCTCTCTATAAGTGAAGCATCAATAATACAAAGACGGTCAAACAGCTAATAGAAATAAAGGTCGTAGGTTCAAAGTTGCATTATCGTCGTACTAACTCCTAGCTTTACAATTAGTTGCCAAATAAATTACATATTTTAGGAAACATGCCTATAATGTATGACGTATCCTAAAAAACTTTAAGAAAACCGTAGGTAGGGTTGGGCTCAACGAAATTATTGTAAGAAAGTATATTAAAAATAGGTACATACTGAATTTGCAAAGTTTGAGCGATATTAAAAAATGTGTCGCAATTAGTGACATAATGCAAGAAACTTTGGGACAAAGAATAATGATCCATGCAGTCATATAGCAGTTTTTTAAATTACGGATGACGGATAGAACTCGGATGACGGAAGTGCAGTGCGTAATCGCCGTACCCTGGATGAGTTAGAGTACCTATATTATGTACTCGGTTAGTAGTAGTTTCCCGCCAATCATAATATTGGGACTTCAAAAAAAGACTACCTTAGGCTGCATCATCAGCTATTTTAGTGTGATAGTAGTCAGGATGCCTATTTAGTTAAAAGTAATGCTTACGCTCTGTGTGGCGAGAATTTGCAACTGCGGATCGGTAGATTCCAATAACTTCTGCACCATCTTGAGAAAACTCTCCACAAATAGATTAAGGGTCTGCGAATGGCACGCTAAGAGCAGTTGATCCATCGCCTCCATTGCTATTATTACGAACCTAAAATATTGAAAAAAAAATCAATAAATAAAATGGTATTTTTGAAGTATTCCTGAACCTTGGCACAGTATAACAGTTTAAAGTACCCAGCAGGAAAGATGACACATCGAACTTTAGAAAGGGATAATTGGTAAATTCGGTTTCGTAGAGCGGTTGTCACTGACTTCTCAAGACTTGTCAGTCTCAGTCTCAACGAAGATACATTGTTCGTACGGGTCCTTTGACTTAATTCGGTCTATTGGTTGATGATGATGACGATATCGCTAACGGTAGATTCATATTGTATTTGCTATAAATATTACCCATGTCTCCGCCTATAAATATCCCGTGAAGCCTTCTGGAACAGATACTCTCCAATCCTGTCGAGCTTCTCCGGGCTGGAGAGCGAGTAAAAAGTGAGCTTCTCCATGTTGGATTTAACCAGGCCATCTTGTGGAGAAGCTGGGAAGATGTTGTCGACGAGACGCTTGTATCGTGGGCGTAGGGCAGAGCAACATCCGCAGCAGCCTATAGAAGACAAATAAATTAACATTACCCATATTTTCAAGTGGTGAGGGCGGTAATGACTTTATGATTTGAAAAGAGCAACTGCAGAGTTTCTTGCCGAATCTTCATTCCGACCCGGCGGTGGTAGTCACGACGTAGCATTAAGAAACACTAGTTGCCATACATTGATTGATGTGAATAGCCTGTGGTCCGGTCTTCTATTTGGAAGGTCGGGGGTTCGATCCCGGGCACGCACGAGTAATGTGCACTTTAAGCAATTAAATATCACTAATTGCTTTAACGGCGAAGGAAAACATCGTGAGAAAACCTGCAAGTGTAGTCTGCCAGGGCCAGCGTGGCAGACAATGGCCTAAACAATGTCAAATGTGTTGGTCAATGAAGCGTAGGTAATAATATTACGTCCTAGTCTTGAATCGCATTGCAGTAAAATACTTCGATCTTGTTAGATAAGTTACTAAAGTCAAAGGGCACAATTTCCTTTTGATAAAATTATCTTAAAATACATAGGTACCTAACTTTCTATGTGCAAAGATCTTTCGCCCATGGTCAAAAATACGGAATTTCTAATGAAAAATTATATTGGTATACGTAGTTCTTTGGAAACAGAAATTACATCATGTCAATGTTATTTAAATAATTATTGCGCATTATTTAGGATACTTGAATTGATATAAGTTCTATTTATTACTTATTATTTACCTAAGTACATATTAAAAGAGAACTGTTTTCCCATAATATGACGTTCTTGGCCTTTTGCCTTTGGACATATTAAATTCATCTGCTAATATTTAGATAAGTACCTAAAGGTGAGCTTACACGTGCAATTGAAATTTCTAGACGAGTCAATTATGAGGTCACGACATCAAGGAGCAATAACTTAATTCAGTACATATCTGAAAACTACTATGTTGCTTTCTTATCACATCGTACCTATTGAGGGACATGGAGTAACATACATCGATATGGAGTAACATAGACAACTAGGCAATACATTCCTACACTAACAATTTAGTTCAATAGTAGTCGCTGGTAATGGACGAGGTTTTACTGGCAGCGGCTTGTATGTACTTAGTGCTTTTATTATCATGAAGTTTAAAACGAAAAAAGGAGAGGAAAAGAAAGATTTGGGTGCGAGCATTTCAACAAAACCGAAAGTCATCTTTATTGAGTGATGATATGGACTATTGGATATTCGGCGGCGACATTGAGTAATATGGAATATATGGAGCAATTATAGAAACAATATTGCCGTCTGCCGAAACAATTTCCGCATTTTAATTCCATTTTCCCATTGCCCATTTTCTTAGGAGCTTTGGGCCCCCCCTAATATAGTTGTTATGTCACCATGGTTTTAATTTTATTTTGTAGACAAATAATTACCTTTTTATATTCTGAAAACGATTTCCATTTATTCACCCTGGTTACAAAGAAATCTTATTTTTTATGTTGCTGATATTGAGATTATATTTAATTAATAATTCTTCAAAATAAATGGATGTTAAAGATTCTAACTGTAATTGTGGATATTTTCAATAATAGTGAAAGAAAAGTCGTAAAAACATAATCGTACAAAAATAACACATTTTTTAAAAAATAATTTAAGTTTTGACTCGACGCCACAAAAGAGGGCCCCCGTTCACGGGCGATCTCCTTTCTGCAGATTGCTCGAGTAATTGCTCCAGATTGATCCATACCTACGTGTTGCCGAGCAATAGTTGCTGAAAGAAATTGCCCATGTAAACGCACCTTAAGTCAAATGTGAAAATGTGGGTTGGGAAATTCTGAAAGGCCGAAATATTACAGTCTTAAAACTACTTACATGTCATGTACACAGTTCTGCTGATAAAGAAACATGTTCGATGGGCGATTTTACGAATTGGCAACATTTTATGTAACTTTTCACTATTCACTTGTTAGTAAGTATTAGGTATTATATTTGACATAGTGCTTATACCTAACGCATTATATATTCATTTAACGTTTCTAAAGTTCACGTCATTATATTTTTCAATTTGCTTTTCAGTCAATATTTTATAATAGATGCCTAACTAAAACAGAAGGACTTTTCCGAACCTCATTTTGTGTTGAATAGCTAAATAAAGATCTCAAACTATTTTTATCAAACTCTACCTAGTCCATACTAATATTATAAGTATGCGAAAGTGTGTCTGTCTGTCTATTCGTTTTTCACGTTAAGCCCGATTTTGACGAAATTTGGTACAGAGTCAGCTGGAAAATCAAAAATGCTTAAAAAACTTAAATCCACGTGAAAGGATTGCGGGCATCACCTAATTGGTAGAGACTAGAGATAGCTTGCATCCCGTATACGAATATATAGACTGCTTTTTATCCCGGAAAATCAAAGAGCTCCCACGAGATTTTTTAAAATCTAAATCCACGCTAAGTCGCGGACATCATTTAGAACCTACTTCATAAATGGATTTTATCATTACCTACTGGCTGACTCTGCAACATGTAAGTAAGTTCTTATTGGATTTGTTTTAAAGAGATTTCGATCAGCAGCAAAGTAAGATTATACGAGACAACACCAAATATTTATAACGAGGCACACACTTTAAACAAGTTTAGGTACATAGTTTCACAAATAACTCATGAAAACACGAAGAAAATGCGCTCAAATGTAAACACTTCCACTCCTTTTCGCATGATGAACTGAAGTGGTACCTAACACCCGAAGATTATAATAAATTGTTGATAAGAAAACATGCCAAGTTGAGCGGTTTACGCCTCAATGGTTCCGCGATCCAGTTATCTATGTAGAATGACGATTTCTACATCGAGTTATTGAATATTAAAATATGTAGCTAAACTAGACCATACTGCAGAGACCATTGATTGGAAAAGACAATATTAAACCATTACATACATACTTACCATGAGATATTTCAAAGGATAAGATTTAAAAGAATAGGCTGTGCATAATTCTAAGGCTCTACTCTTATGTCATAAAAGCTCGTTTTAAAAAACACGTTAGTTTTAACGAAAGTCCCAAGGAACCCAAAAATTTACTTTTCTATACTAATAATTTAGATTAAAGATTTGTTTGTTTG
Source organism: Maniola hyperantus (assembly GCF_902806685.2). Classification (NCBI taxonomy): domain Eukaryota; kingdom Metazoa; phylum Arthropoda; class Insecta; order Lepidoptera; family Nymphalidae; genus Maniola; species Maniola hyperantus. The sequence goes on from NC_048542.1 coordinate 7,629,415, forward strand.
CAATCGATAAACTCTGAAACTACTGCATCGATTTTAATAATTCCTTCACCATTAGAAAGCAACTTTATCCAGAAATAACATAGGCTATAAATTATATATTTACCACGGCCAAAGTCGAGGACAAAAGATAATATATTGTACATGTTGTAGAAGTTAGTTTTTGCGAACCCAAAAATTTACTTTATCAACGTCATAAATAATAATTGAATCATCGCTTGCTCTGAATCGTTAGTCTTACCCACACGCTGACAATAGAACGATAATACTTAAGTAATAGATAGGTAGGTATCCAATCGTGAATTTTAATCATTAAAATTTACATAAAATAGAATAAATGGCGAATGCGTGAATCGTCTTTGAAACAAGTGCTCCTTCCTAGCTTACTCAATAGGTTTGGGGTGGTCCATAGTATTCGAAATACTTGATACTCAATAGAAATGGTATTTCAGTTGTTCTTTAACACCTGAACCAGCAGATTTTTTGTCATTCAAGTTATATTCATGAAAATTGGTACTAAGCCTTTAAGCGTATTTTAGAATTTTAGGAAATTTTACCCCTTCACCGATTTACAAAAATTCTCTCTCTCAAGCGAAGTCAGGGCCGGTCTGCTAATTCTCAACTAACGTCTGTTTTTCAATAACGCACACTGATGCTTTACTAGTCATCTGCATAGCGACAAGTTCAGGTTCTTTTACCACTTCTGTACCTATTCGAATTTTTGTGGTTGGGTTTGTTTTGGATATCTCAATTGATCCAAGTATGTAAATGAATATAGTGAATTGGCTCAGGCTAGCTTTACACGACCCTCGTTTAAACGATTTTGACGAGTTTTTGGTACAAAGATAAGCATCCCAGGAACTGACATAAAACTACCTACTTTACTTCCCGGAAAATCAAAGATGTCCCACGGGATTCTTCAAGACCTATCTGTTTAACCAGTTTATCTGATTTTTTTACAGAAGCTTGCGTCCCAGAAAATTGACATGGGCAAATTTTTATCCCGGAAAATCAAAGAGTTCCTACGAAATTTTTAAAAATCTAAATCCACGCAGACGAAGTCCCGGGCATCGTCTAGTTAGTTTTAAGTATAACAAAAAGTCCTAGTTTGTCTAAATAGTTAGCTAATACGTGTCTCATAATGAATTGTGTCATCGCTGATCAATGATCACCCTGGGGCTTATTATAGCCTGACATTTACCGAGCAGCTCCGTTGTGAAAATAGGTTATCGACGACGGAAACCTAGTTATTATCTCTGTATTGATAAAGTAGGTAGGTAAGTACCTAACGTTAAGAAATAAATTCCTACATTTTTTACACTTAGGTAATAAATACCTACCTACTGAATATTAATAACTATGAGTAAAGTTTAGAAAAGTTTTTATGAGTTGGCAACATACCCTAGTTAGTTCACTCCGACATCGTGCAGTCTACTACAGGCACAAAGACAATGCCATTAATGTAGAGTCGGAATTAAAGGAAACCAATGAAAACTAATTTCCATAAAACAAGATTTATATTATCTACTTAGGTACCTGCCTATACATAAAAGAAATGATAAATTACAACGTTAGAAATCTGTTCAACCACAATATTATATAAGTACCTGTTTATAACGGTATTATTAGGTTCTTATCTAATATGCATTAGGTACGCAACCTTTTCAAATATTAAAGGAGATAATCCTGAAGAAATATTGATTCGTCCCTTTTCGGGACTAGCTAGGGTCGCTATGTAAACATTATGTTTTATAAATTATACAACTGTATATAGACTGGTAGATATTCATAACGCAATTCATCCCTTAAAATGAAATGATTAATATAAGTACTAGTAAGGTATTGCTACGTACTGCAGGTTGTAATTAATTATGAAGTCCTGGTTAAAAAACGCGCGACGCTACCCAAAAATCGTACAAACTGAATGCCTGGTATCAGCAGTGGCGTGCACAGTGTTCGAAGCCAGGGTAGGCATTAGTTAGGTAGGAACCTGTTTACATACAGGTCAAAATGAAAAATATGCATTGAGTTATTACAATTGGGGTAAGCAGTGCATTTATGCCTCTATGAGCTGCACGCCACTGCTGGTATGTATATACAGTGGACCCTCGGTAATCCGACAAACGTTTTGCAGGGCTGTGACGGACTATCGAATTTGTACTACCTAAACCCCCTATAGTCCAGAATTTATTCCTTGTAATCCGACAAATTACGATTTAGGCGGCCTAATATATCATTACTGGGTACGAATACTTAATACACAATGAATAAACAGAAAACAATGATACGCTACACCGAGCGGCTATCTTCTTCAAACTCCAAATTCAAACTAACATAGAGTTATGAATTATGATAACCACATCACTGCAAACTAAGCAATCAGAATCAAAACCCTAGTGTCGAGAGCACAATAGTGGTGGTTGGTGCGTACAAGTTATAACTTGTTCAATCATGCATTACAGGGGGTGCCAGATTAGACAGGGGCCGGATTACCGGGGGTCCACTGTATATATATACAATACCAATACAAGACCCGTGCTCATTAGTGTCCCGGCGATGACTTGATGATGACAAACGGAAATCGGAATGACACTCCGCGTTCACACTACGAAGCGTAGAACGAACGCTACCGCTACGAAGCCACGCTGCTGCCATCTCGCGCCGCTAACGATTACATGGAACTTGAGATTTTGCAAGTAATGTCTGTCTGTCTGCTAGCTTTTCAAGGCCCATCCGTTTAGCCAATTTTAACGAAATTCGGTACAGAGATACCTAGCTTGTATCCCGGGTATGCACATAGGCTTTTTTTGTCCCGAAAAATCGAGAAGTTCCCACGGGGTTCTTAAAAAACCTAAATGAAGTCGCGGGCATCATCTATTTTGTACAGATAGCTTGCATCCTGGAGACGGAAATAGGATATTTTTATCCCGGAAAATTAAATAGGAATAAGTACTCGCAGACGGTAGGTACGAAGTCGCTGTTTTCGCAAAGCATCTTGTTTCTCCTATAAAGTAGATACCCTAAGAAAGGATATTCAGAAATTGCATCCGAGCAAAGCCAAGGCGGGATAGTCAGACACAGAAATTAAAATAGGTCAAGTGTGAGTCGGACGTGTCGGTTCCGTACCATCACACCAGAAAATATAACATTTTTAATTACTATTATTATACTAGCTGTTGCCCCCGATTCGTACGCGTGGATTTAGGTTTTTAATAATCCCGTGGGAACTCTTTGATTTTCCGGGATAATAAGTAGCCTATGTCACTCTCCGGGTCATAAACTACACCCATTCAAAAATTACGTCAATCTGTTGCTCCGCTGCGACGTGATTGAAGGACAAACCAATAAACCAACAAACAAACACACTGTCGCATTTATAATATGGGTAGTGATTTGATTTTCGAGGCGGCAAATTCGGAATTTTATTATGTGTTGTTAAGTTAATGGCGAAGTTTGATAATAAATTCATTATGTTAAAATTAAGTTATCATGTAAGACTGAACTTTCATGAGAATTCATGAGAATGACTTTGAACCTAAACAGACAGACAGACGGACGGACGGACAGCGGAGGCTTAGTAATAGGGTTCCGCTGGCACCCTTCGGATACGGAACCTCAAAAACTCACGGCCGGCGTAATCTGTACAGGTAGTGTTTTGTTTAACTTTTAGCACCTATTCTCGCATGACCGTTTTTAGAATGGAAACTAAACAATAATAAAAACCAATACAAGGAAAACCGGTATTTTACGATATATGCTAATTAGTATTTACTTAGGTAGTTTGATTGATATACCTATAATAGAGCACTAAGTAACGAAGCGAACTATTAAAAAAGATAATACATACTTAAGTTACAATCATACGTAATGCCTAAACTAAATTTTGCATTATTTATCTATGAAGAAACTTTTAAAAGTAGCATATTCAACACAAACGATCGAAAATTATAAAGATTTACACACAATAAACAGTCTGCGCGAAACGATCGAGACACGACGTGCGACCAACAAGGGCCTGCCGAAAACACTGAGCAGTGAGCATACACTGGGCAAAATAACGAAAGGTAAACTCTATATTTAACTGGAGACGACTGAAATACTTAATACAGGAAAAGCTGCGTTTTTTTTGGATTCCTGAATTTTTTCTCTCGAGTCTGTATAGACAACGCGCGACTTAGTGACACGGACGCGTTTTCAGCGCATTAACAGCTAATAGCCCCCGAATAAAGCCGTCCAAGTGCGAGTCGGACTCGCGCACCGAGGGTTCCGTTATCCGTACTACAGCTGTTTTTTTTCGCCATTTTGCATGATAAATCAAAAACAATTATGCATAAAAATAAATTAAATCTGTTTTAGAATGTACAGGTAAAGCCCTTTCATATGTTACTTCACTTGCTATAGTTATCTTACTGTGAAAATTGAAAATAGTAATTATTTGTTCATGAACACATTTGATTTTTTTTGTGATGCAACCACAAATTCACGGTTTTCAGATTTTCCCCCTCATGTCTGCTATAAGACCTACCTTCCTGCCAAATTTCATGATTCTAAGTCAACGGGAAGAACCCTCTAGGTTTCTCGATAGACAGACAAACAGACAGACAGACAGACAGACAACAAAAAGATCCGATAAGGGTTCCTTTTTCCTTTTGAAGTACGGAACCCTAAAAAAAAAAGTGTAATGTCATTTCCAAATTGTATAGTTGATTATTGTAAATAAAATACCTAGTTGATCAATATAATATAAATCAGGAAGAGCAACTGACTCAAAAAAAGACAAAAAAACAGACTTCAATAACCACAAACACTAAAAATTAAAAAATAATTTAATTTATTGGAGACTATATTATTGTGTGAAAAAAGCTGTGATAGCCTAGTGGTTTGGACGTCCGCCTTCTAATAGGAGGTCGGGGGTTCGATCCCGGGCACGCACCTCTAACTTTTCGGAGTTATGTGCGTTTTATGTAATTAAATATCACTTGCTTTAACGGTGAAGGAAAACATCGTGAGGAAACCTGCATGCCTGCGAGATCTCCATAATGTTCTCAAAGTTGTGTGAAGTCTACCAATCCGCACATGGCTAGCGTGGTAGACTATGGCCAAAACCCTTCTCTCTGAGAGGAGACCCGTGCTCTGTAGTGAGCCGGCGATGGGTTGATCATGATGATGATGATGATGATATTGATGTGTACAAGAGATATAGAACTACATAACTCTTGTTACATAATATAGTCAGTAATAAATATATAATTTTTTAAATTTTTAGTGTTTGTGGTTATTGAAGTTGGTTATTTTTTTTAATTCAATATTTTGAGTAGTCCCATTGTATTAAAATATGATATGCCTGGTTAAAAACCTACTACAAAGCTATTACACTGATCGCGAGCAATTTACTCTTATAAATTGAGGAGTTCCTTCTTCATCTCCAAAGATATTATCAGATCTTTACAAAATTAGACCACCTCTGAAGTATGTCCTACAAGACAAAAGTATCATCAAAATCGGTTCATAATAATTATTGATGTAGTAATCGCGTAACAAACATACACAAAAAACCATAGTGGAATTGAGAACCTCCACCTTCTTTTTAAGTTTGTTAATTAATTGAATTCTGATTTTGATATACCTATGTAAAATTAAGCACAAATAAGTAAAACAAAATATAGCATTTCCATAAGTAATTTATTACAATTATTATTATTTAAACACTTATTAGAGATAAGAGAAATGTAAACATTAAGATGATTATCTTAATGTTTACGTTTCTCATCTCTATCCCTTGTTTTTGTGCGATCATAATCATCATACTTCCTTGATAAAACACGGCTACGTTTATCATCTGAGCGTCTTTCCCTAGAGCGATCTTCCCTATCACGAGATCGAGACTTGTGTCGTTTACTAGAACTAGAATATTCTCTTTTTCTATCATATGGTGAACGGGATCTCCTTTCTCTTTTCTTATGACTGCTGTGATATTTCGATGACAGCGGAGGTGTTTTAGGTGACTTGTCTTTCTTTGAATCTCGCTTCGAGTCCTTAGACGTGGAAGCTGTTGGTGAATCAGTCTTTTTTTCTTCAATTTTAGATTCTCTGTCCTTCTGAGCTTGTATATGTTTGTTAGCTTGATAAATCTTCTTTAATGACTCAACTCTGCTTTCCAACTCTTCTGGATTAACTTTTGACCTTTTGTACAGTTCCAAAATTCTTGAACATACCATTCTAATATCTTCTTCGGACACCTTAAATAACAGGAACCAATGTGGGTTGTTTGGAAGAGGAAGGCCAATTTTACGAGCTGTCAGATAAATGCATGCACAAGCAATTGTCTCAGGAGGGAATCTCATAAATACATCAGTACGAAGAGCATCATTCATATAATTCCAAGACATTTGCATGAGCTGCTTATTTTTCTCATATTGCAATAGCTGCAAATACACTACAATAAGTTTATGTGGATGCTTCACATGTACACAGAAGCCTAACTCCTTTAAAATTCGACGTTCTGCTTTGATTACTTGATTTTTTAGTTCTATGTAATTCTGATCAACAATCAGTGGAGATATCGTCTTCTGGGCCCTAACTTGCTTGATATGATGGAACACGTTTATGACATCGCGTATTCGGCAAGGTTTTTCTTCCACTTTCGACGCCAAATAAATGCTTCCCATAGCGGTTGTTTCCATTGGATATCTAACAAAAGATTTTGAATAATAGAATCTTTGTAAGTACATCTGGCCGGTTGCCATGGCGACTTGTGGAAGTTTTAGTAAAATTCCTGCTGTTTGAATCATTTCACATCCTAAAATGCGGAGGTCTGTTTCTGTTTCAATGTCTAAGCCATCAGACTGAGATGGGGTTTCTTTAAACGTAGATTCCGGCAGTAAGCAGTTGTGTAAGGTTAACACTATCTTCCCATAGTTCTTCTGAGGCTTAGCTGGCGTCGCAGTGCTGGATTTAGTTTGATTTTGAATAGTCGTCGTCGTCATCGTAGCGTCTCGAGGTTTAACCCGGAAGTTAGTTGCGTATCACTTGTTTAACACAAAAAGACAACTACGCACACGGCACAAAACGCACAAAAGATGTAATTCTTGCATTATTACAAATAGATCTCCATGGGTTTTTAGTCACAGGTACCTACTATTCGAAATTTTACCAATTACCATTTATCGACAAAAATGACAATTTCACAAAATGAGCAAAACCAAGATGGCGTCACGGAATGTCAATCTGTCTTATTGGTAAACTAAGGTTTTAGCACTTATCTAAGATAAAATTAAACTCACCCTGCGCCATAATCAAAACCTTGAGTTTCAATCAAAAACTCATAGAACAATTTTATAATAGGGCGAACGGGCGAAGATTTATCGAAATCGAATCTGACTCATACAAACCAATTCAAAATTTAAATGTCAAAAATCAACAAACCTCGAATAGACTATAGAGTAAAGCACAGAACCTATTATATTATGCACAGAACACTTGCGAGTTTTTTAACCCTCGGCAGTGCTCCCATTTACGATTTTAGTTTTACCCCCATTTTTATAAAGGTTCGTACGCACCTGAGCGGCGCGGCGCGGCGCTTCAGTCCGGCTGCAGAACGCTTCACCTCAGGCCGCTCGACGGTGCCTACCGCACTACAACTTCAGTACGCGGCAGCTCGCGTCACTTGCGCGTCACTTCTACACCCGTTCGCGTACGAGCAACAACGTCGCAAGATGAGCGACAGTGAAGAGGATTTGATTATTATTTCTTTGTTGTGCAGAAGAAGAACGAATTATCGAAGAGAAAAAAACCGGCCAAGTGCGAGTCAGGCTCGCGCAATGAGGGTTCCGTACTACAGTCGTATGATTTCGATAATTCAAAAACTATGATGCATAAAAATAAATAAAAATCTGTTTTAGAATGTACAGGTGAAGACCTTTCATATGATACCCCACTTGGTATAGTCACTCACTTCGAAAGTTGAAAATACTAATCTAAAATATTAGTTCATGACCACAATTTAATTTTTTTTGTGTGATCTAACCCTAAATTCACGGTTTTCAGATTTTTCCCCAAATGTCAGCTATAAGATCTACCTACCTGCCAAATTTCATGATTCTAGGTCAACGGGAAGTACCTACCCTGTAGGTTTCTTGACAGACAGACGGACAGACAGACAGACAGACAGACAGACAGACAGACAGACAGACAGACAGACAGACAGACAGACAGACAGACAACAAAGTGATCCTATAAGAGTTCCGTTTTTCCTTTTGAGGTACGGAACCCTAAAAAAGAAGAAGAAATGGATTGCTGACATACCAAAGTCACGCTATCAAGAAGGATATCACATTTTGTTTCCTCGCCTTCTTAATGACTCTGTACCATTTCACATTTACTTCAGAATGTCAAAGACAAAATTCTTTATGCGATTGCCTAATAGTTTTTGTGGAAATTACATTAGAAACAATAGGTATACCACACAGGTCGGTAATATAATCCTACAAGAAACCTATGTCCAGCAGTGGACATATCTATCGGTTGATGATGATGATGATGATGATAGTTTTTATGGAAATTATAAAAAAATATTTATGCATATCCATACTTATATTATTATCAACGCAAAAGTGTATTTGTCTGTCTATCTACTAGCTTTTCACGACTCAACAGCTTAACCGAATTTGATGAAATTTGGTACAAAGTTGAATTACATCCCGGGGAAGGACAGGCTACTTTTTATCCTGGAAAATGAAAGAATTTCCACGGGATTGTTAAAGGCCCATTTATATGAAGTTTGGACCAGAGGTAGCTTGCATTCCGGGAATTGACAGAGGTAGGCAACTTTTTATCCCGGAAAATCAAAAGAGTTCACACGGGATTAAAAATCTAAAAAAAAATGCAACTAGATGATGCCTGCGACTTCGTCCGCGTGGATTTAGATTTTTCTATAGGTGAGCACATTTCCGGGAATTACCTACTCGTACCTATATACCTGAGATAGATTATACCCTGTAGGATAAAAGTAGCCTATGTGTGCCTACACATAGGCTAGTTTTATCCCGAAAATCAAAAAGGTTCCACGGGATTTTTAAAAAACCTATATCTACGCGAACGAAGTTGCGGGCATCAGCTAGTCCCTTAGGTTCTGTGGAAATTACATTAGAAAAAGCATTTTCGCAAAATGTCTTTGTTTTATGTGCAATAGAATATATAAAATAGGCAGGTAAACACAGGTACATATTATATCTAAATACCTATATAAAAGAAAAAGGTGACTGACTGACTGATCTATCAACGCACAGCTCAAACTACTTGACGGATCGGGCTGAAATTTGGCATGCTGGCTAGCTAACTAGCTAATATGACGTAGACAACCGCTAAAAAGGGATTTATGAAAATTCAACCCCTAAGGGGGTAAAATAGGGGTTAGAGATTTGTGTAGTCCACGCGGACGACGTCGCGGGCATAAGCTAGTATAATATAAACACAAGTACAACAATAGGTAGGCATATTTCCGAAACTATTAATTCTACCTAGATGAAGTAGGTAGGTATAATATGTACATAATATATTATAGTTATTTAATCAGGATTATTTTTACCATTGATGTTTTCTCATAACGCTCGGAGAGACATTTATACATTTAGACACTGGGAAGGGGGGAAGCCGACATCCTAGGGGTTGGGACCTTTGAGGATATACTTCTAAGAGCATGAGGAACACGTCATGTGTCAAAAATTAAACCTACGTTATTTATTTTGAGGTCTATCTTGCCGATTCTTGCCTGTACTTTAAATACCTAACAAGATGCGCGTGTATCTTATTCGAGCGACGTACGCATACTGAAGCGCCGCGCCGCGCCGCTGGGTATGTCGCACTAGCGTCACTGCACTGCGCGTCGCTTCGGTGCGCTTCAAAATATTCTCTCCAGCCGTGCCGCGCGGCAACGCGCGGTGAAGCGCCGCGCCGCGCCGCTCTAGTGCGATATGCGCCATACAAAATGATAGAAATGATATTTTGAAGCTCTGTGCCGCGACGTGAAGCTCACTGAAGCGCCGCGCCGCGCCGCTCAGATGCGTACGAACCTTAAGACTGCCTTAAATTAAAAACATGTTTAAGAATGTATACGTAAGGCCCTTTCATATGATAGGTACTCCACTTGATATAGTAATTTTACTTTAAAAGTTGAGAATGGTTATTAAGTATTTGTTCAAAACACATTTTAATTTTTTTATTGATTAAATGACACATAATAATTACACGGGAATCCCATTTAAATTTTTTTGAGACTGAATTCTAGTCCTTTTGAGAATATTATTCCCTTTGATAAATCGGTGGTTTTGGCACCCATTGCCTATAAGTAAAGAGTAAAAAATACATTGGATGGATATAAAAATAGGATATAATAAGTTCGATTTTACCCCAAATTACCCTAAATTTCAGTAGTATTGTTCGTTTCGCCTTAGAATAGGGTAAAATCACCAAAAGTGGAAACACTGTTTCCATTGTCGATGGTGTCGTATACCTTGAGCGAATGTATAGGTAGGTACCTACGTCTTATAGATTCGTGACTATGTTCGTGACCTTGGTAGATGCTGTTTTCAATCCTTAATCTATCTATGTGTTTTCAGCTGTTTCTTGCTAGAATATAGTGATCTGTGGTTTCTTGCCGCTGAACAAGTGTCTTGTTTTTAATATAAAATTTAGGTACCTCTCGACTTGGAGATCTTTAACTATATTTCTTCATGACGAATTTAACAATACTTGTAGAATAAATTATAACACTTCCACACTTTACTATTTTTCATAGATGCTATTTTTGCACTTAACGATTAATTTATTGAGTTGAAAACACTGCCGTGTTTTAGAACGTAACCGGAAATAATACCGAATGTCAAATTTGGCGGGCCGGGCGGTACAAAACAAAAGCTGACTGCTGATCAATATTCTTTTCTGTGTCAAAACCCAAAATTATTAGCATTCAAAGAAAAACAAAAACACCTGTTTCCACTTGAATAAGAATGACCTGGATATTTTATTGGAGAAGTATTCTAATTAGAATTATAACGCTTGAATTGATTGATAAATTTAATTAAAATTAAGAATGAGATGCGAAATAAGATAGGTACATACATCCAGGATCCGTGCATTTTTGGAGAAATGAATCCAAAAAATCGTGTCCTTCGCTGGATTCAAAACAACACTTCACAAAAGACATTTTAACTATTAGGTATCATACAAAAATATTTAAATAAATCTTCTAAACGCAGAGTAAATATTTTTTTTAAATAGTTAAAAATAAAATATCCATGAATATCAATAATCAACAGGGGCAATATAATACGATTCTTAAATATAGGTCACCAAAACACAACTTTTCGCTAAACTCTAAATTATTATGATCAAAAAAATAAGTAGGTTATTAAGTATATTCTTAAAGAAGCTACTCTCATTATTAAATTATGTGCCACTAAAACGGAGGCCATTACTTTTCATGTAAATTTCTATAAGTCGCTTTATTTTGCACACTTTATTATTAAATTAAATAAGAATATTTTAGTCTTATTATTACCACTTATACTATGCCATTCTATTAAATATATAGTAGGTATACTTCGTAACAAGGAAATGTCAATAGAGTTTGGTTTGAACCAAAATGTTCCATTTCACGTCTCACGATTCCATACAGTGCGACAAGGCTATCTTGGCGCGTGGCGAAAATCGGAACTAACGGGTCAAGTGTCCCCTTTGTTCTGGTTTGAATTCATCCAAGATTCTAAGCTTAAAGTAGGTATTTTATTGATTTTAAGCCTTGGATGAAATCTCTATGTTCTCGGTTCTAAGCGTAGATAGAGTAATAAAGGTAGATGCAGGAACGTTTGCTTTCTCATTCGCACTAAAAAGAGAGCACAGATAAAGTTACTAATGTGATAAACAGAGACGCAGCTAACCTATTTTTTGTCCCTTATCGTGTAACTGGTTTTTTCCAAGAATACATGCAACTTCCACAAGAAGTTGCAAAACAAACTTTGAGAATTCGTGGCGTAATTGTATTTCTCATGAGTTATTTACTTGTTTTCACATAAAAAACGTTTAATACAAATATTGTTGATCGGTTAATACAAATACTGACTACTAAACAATGGAAATAATTGTCGTGTTATTCATCGTTACGTCGTGCTATCGCTATCTTATACACGGTTACACAGTACTTCCATCTACCTATTATTCTATCTACGGTTCTAAGCCTGTGTTCTCCAACAGCGCCCCTCTGTTAATGTCATTCAAGTAGTATCCCTATTATATTATATCGGAGGCTTTGGCGGTGACAGTTTAGACCTGACTAGGTAAGTATACTACGTTTACTTAAAGTAGAATAGGTGTATATTTGGTGTAGGTATATGTAACAACACCCACAGGCCACAGTAGGTAGGTTTCACATATGAAACTTTCACAAAAACATTATAAGGATTCAAAAATAAACAGATTTCCTTGCTTCCACGGCCTCCTTCAGAATTCGCTAATCTGTGTTCAAGTGCCAAGAGAGCACAGCAAGAGAGCCTATTATGCTATTGCTATTGTGATGATCAGTGTTGCCAATTTAGCGACTTGAGTCACTATATTTAACGACATTTTGAAGACGCGAGTATATTATAGTTGGTATAAAGTTAGATATTATAAAAAAAATTGATTTCAAAATAATTTTTTTTCAATAATAATTATAAAAAACCGTCATTCATTTTGTATTTATTTTCTATTTTGATTTCAGCGACTTCTAGCGACTTTTAACATTTTCTAAACGCATGGCGACTTTTCGAACGCGTCATAGCGGCAAACGGTTCTAAAATCTAAATAATTGGCAGCAGCGATTTATGTCAAGCACGGCACGTGCATGCGCGTCGGACTGCTGAAACTCGTGTGATACTATTAAAAAGCTCACGACTTTAATACCACCCATTATGCAACCATTTCATAAACTAAATTGTTGGCGGGAAGGAAAGGTTGCTGAAATATTTTGTTAATTTCTGCTTTCTGTTGAAAAATGTTGAGGGCTGTAAAGCCCACAGTTCAAGAAAAGAAAACGAATTCTAATCAGTCCGATTTCATCAGTGCAGTTTGGCGATGTTTGGCGACAACAAAAGATTTAGATCTGCGTTTGCGTCTGCCTCCCGCTGTCGCTCTGCCGCCTCCTTCTGGGTCATCACCTCCTAGGACGCAGAAGGAGGCGACGGTGTTCCAAGACCCCTTGCTGCTCACCATGACGTGAACGACAGCGGGCAGCGAGAGGGCGGGCCCAACTTAAGTCACAAGTGCGGCGCGCTAGGTCGACCACTCGACGCATGAGCCCAGCGTGTGCTCTGCGGTGTCTTCCGCGTGGCCGAACTCGTGGCACACCTCGGTGGGCTCTCGTCTCGCGACTCTGCCGAAGCAACAGTGGCTCGAGAGAATCTGCACAAGGTGAAAAGAGAGCACCGTGCTTCCGGCCCGTCCAAAGATAGAGGACCGGTTGAATCGCCTCGATCGTGCGGTGGCCGGCCGTCCGCGCTAGAAGCTGCTCCCGCCAACGACCGACGAGATCAGCCTCCGCCAACTGCCGCCATACGCGATCCTGCGCTGGCGTAGGGTGTTCGGGGGGGGGGCCGGGAAATTTAAAATTAAAAACTGTTCATATTCAAGCGCCTGTCTGAATTTATTACAAAGATATTTATTATCTTAATAAATATCTTCGTAATTGCGAACAAATTTAGACAGGCACTTGAATATAAAAAGTTTTTAATTTTTAAATTACTCTTAAACCGTTTTACTGCATCTGGTTATCAATACCCTTATTATAAATGCGAAAGTGTGTTTATTTGTTGGTTTGTCGGTTTGTCCTTCAATCTCGTCGCAACAGTGCAACGGGTTGACGTGATTTTTGCATGGGTAAGTATAGATAAAGACCTGGAGAGTGACATAGGCTACTTTTTATCCCGGAAAATCGAAGAGTTTCCACGAGATCTTTGAAAACCTAATTCCACGCGAACGAAGTCGCGGGCATCAGCTAGTATTTTTAATATGTTTAAGTACATTCCTCGTACGATAGTCATTTCACATCAAATAGTTAGTCGTTTGCTCAGATTTAGAATACACCCGCCATTTTGCAGGCCGGCGGCTTACTTATTTTTATAATAACTGTGGTTTTAAAATAGTACATTGCTTGCTACGTACATTCGGTACATTGCTCGTACATTAGCTCTCATGTACAAAGCATGGCCATTATTTGTACACATACCTACACCCGCCATTCTGATGCACACAACTTTTGGGATCTGGGGATTTGAAAGTCTAATAAGTATTTTGTACGGCCCGGCCGTGGCAACTAGGCAATAATTTACTTACTATCCTTATAGCTAATTTTAAAGTCTCAGTTCAATTTTGAGTTAAAGAGCCTACCTATTACCATGATAAGATAATAATTAATTACGTAAAGTTAAAACTAAATCTAAAAGGGGTCCAAAGGTTCCTAGTCTGAGAAGAAGCCCACAACAAACTCAGTCGTGTGTTACTATCACCACTTCACAATATTAATTAAAACGTGTTAGGTTCAGTTTTCCTATTATATCGGAGGCTTTGGCGGTGACAGTTTAGACCTGACTAGGTAAGTATACTACGTTTACTTAAAGTAGAATAGGTGTATATTTGGTGTAGGTATATGTAACAACACCCACAGGCCACAGTAGGTAGGTTTCACATATGAAACTTTCACAAAAACATTATAAGGATTCAAAAATAAACAGATTTCCTTGCTTCCACGGCCTCCTTCAGAATTCGCTTAAGGCTTCGACTACGTAATATTCTCTGACTCGCCAATTTTAACTTATTCACTGTACTCAGTCGACCTCGAGGGATTGAGGAGAACGGTTGCTGGTTGGTCGCCATCTTGTAAATTTAAATTGCGCGCCAAATGTGTTGGGATTTTAACTTAAAATATGTTTATTTTATCTAGAGTTTCAGTGGTCTAAGTGTTAGATGTACATATTCGTTTTCAGTAATTCTGTGTTTTTATAGATCTGTTTTGGCGATTGCTTGTGATTAGTGAGTGTTTGTTTCGTCTTTCAATTACTATCTATGCCGGATACGTTTTTTTGGTGAGTCCATTTTTTTTATTTGATTTTTAGTCCTGTGTTTCTATATTTTATTACTTAGTGGAAAAGTACATGTATATTATTATCTTTTTGAATACGCTACCTATTGACGTAGAAATGTAGATTGGAGGAGTGGGTACGTTTCCCATCATGCATAGGTAAGATAAGATACACACCGATCTGTAGAGCCTTCCCGAACCGTCCTAAATTTTTTGGAATCACTTAAGTAAAGCAAATTTTCTATAGGTAAGTAGGTACGTACTATTTAACCAAATAATACCTACCTACTTGTTTATATAACTAAGTGTATTACCTATACTCCTAGGCTATCCTAGGGGTCTCCTAGATACCTATCGGACTTCCATTAAGAGATACCTACTCACTATTAAATTCAAATAGGTATGAGTATGATACTGAAAACTCCTACCTGCATAGATCAGTATTTTACAAAAGAAAAATGTTTAGAAGTCCCAAACTGAACATTTTCAGGGTTCCGTACCTCAAAAGGAAAAACGGAACCCTTATAGGATCACTTTGTTGTCTGTCTGTCTGTCTGTCGGTCTATGAAGAAACCTAAGTACAGGGTACTTGCCGTGTACCTAGAGTCATGAAATTTGGCAGGTAGGTAGGTCTTATATCAGACATCACAAGAAAAAAATTAAAATGTGTTCATAAAAAAATATTGCTATTTTCAAACAAAGTAAGATTAGGTACTATACCAAGTGGGGTATCATATGAAAGGCTTTACTTGTACATTCTAAAACAGATTTTTATTTATTTTTAGGCATAACATTAATCAAAAATGATTTATCGTGCAAAAGGTCGATAAAATACGATCGTAGTACGGAACCCCTCAGTGCGCGAGTCTGGCTCGCACTTGGCCGGTTTTTTCATCGTGGACTACATTTTCCATCATGCTTTACCTACTTACCTTCAGCATCGCCTTCAGATTTGGTTTTAACCTTTAGATACTTATCTAGGTAGCTTTAGAAGTATAATCAAAATCACTGCTAAACCTAATAGCATAAAGATTAAAAGTCAGCCCTCCGCGTCTGTTTAAAAGTGTTATAATATCAAAAGTATTGGAAGGATTTTTTGCCAATCACCCCGACTTCGGACGGCTTTTCTGAGGGACTCTCTCCATCGGAAAATCCGTCCGAAGTCGGGGCTATTCAGCTAGTAAAATACCTACCTACAAATTACACAATCAAAACCTTAATGCCTTTAACTCTCGCCGCTCTAACCTTTTCGAACGAATTGAAAGTTATCTGTGGGTTTCTGCTTCATTTACTTCGCTCTTATTGACGTCATTGCGTTTCTTATAAAGTTTTATCCTAATCCTAATCCTAATTTTTAATTTTCCTAATTCCTAATCCTAATCCTAATATCCTTATCCTAATCTAATCCTAATAATATTATAAATGTGAAAGTGTGGATGTTTGGATGTTTGTTACTCAATCACGCAAAAACTACTGGACGGATTTGGCTAAAATTTGGAATGGAGATAGATTATACCCTGGATTAACACATAGGCTACTTTTTATCCCAAAAAATCAAAGAGTTCCCGCTGGATTTTGAAAAACGTAAATCCACGCGGGCGAAGTTGCGGGCATCAGCTACCTACACTTATAAATTAGAATCCCTCCAAAATGGGATGTGATGCAACTGTACTCCTTGGAAGATGTAGACTTAAAACTGATGCTAAGAATGCATTCAACTTAGTAGATCGTGCAGTCTTCCTCTAGGAAGTAGTTATAAAGTAAATTACCATAATCATCATCATGATCAACCCGTCGCCGCGGTTCACTAAAGAGCACAGGTCTTCTCTCAGAGTGAGAAGGGTTTTGGCCATAGTCTAATACGATGGCCGTGTGCGGATTGGTAGACTTCACACACCTTTGAGAGCATTATGGAGAACTCTCAGGCATGCAGGTTTCCTCACGATGTTTTTCTTCACCGTTAAAGCAAGTAATATTTAATTACTTAAAACCCACTTAGCTCCGAAAAGTTAAAGGTGCGTTCCCGGGATCGATCCCCCAACCTCCGACTAGAAGGCGGACGTCCTAACCACTAGGCTATCACAGCTTATTACCATAGTTATACCCAAATATTAAAGCCGAGTGCTACCGGAAACCATCCAAACTTGTTTATAACAACATGTTCTAACTTCTAAGCTACGCTACGCAGGCGTCAGCTGGGTGATCCACTTGAACCAGCTGTTTGGCCCAAAATTCAAAATTTATATTGACCAAGGGCCTAATGTTCAATCTCTAAATAAACTTTAGCGGATAAATTTGATATTTTGACATTTAGATTTTTTTCTGAGATCAGAGTGTACAGAAAGACAAGCAAAGACTTTATTAATAGACTAAGCAGCTTTCGCTGATGCGTCTATATCAGAAGTGCTTCGAGTTTCCAAATGTTTGTCTAATCTATTCTTGAACTGGTTAACAGAACTATATTATAGTAATTAATATTATATATGTAACTTTATGGTCAGCCCTGATAGGTTCTTTTCAGTTCTCTTCGGGGTATAAAAAATTAGAAAAGGCATATAAAACGGAAGGGTAGGGGAGGAATGGCAAAAGCTCTATCTGAATCGGAGCAGCTCTACCTTATAACTTCACTGTCAGTTGGCCAGCAACAGTAATACACTGTGATTATAAAAAATACAAAAGAATTAAATAAGAATATATATATATATATATAATTGAGGCAACTTTAACGCTCTTTCAAAAAAAGGTCAAGCTATCGTTCGAGTAATTTGCCACAAATTGCAATATCCAAACTCGTTCAGAATGAAGCCGTGCATTCAAAAAGCTCTTTTCATCTTTTGATAAAGTTTAATCCCGAAACGAAAACGCGGAAAGTCTAAACAGTTTTTCTGGTTTTTTTTAAACACACCTACCACAGAATATTGTTTCTAGGGTTCCGTTCAAAATAGTAAAAAAAGGAACCTTTATGGTCTTTATGAACTCTGTCCATTGTAACAGCTATTTATTTCATGAAGTAGAGCTACTAATGCTCTCAATTTGTTTGGAATAGTTTTGACTTTTGTGAAATGCTTGGTCAAAAGTGGTTAAAATAGTGATTCGAAATTTTAAAGCGCCATATATAAAGTCAATTTGCGAATAATATGAAAGGTTTGCACATTCCTAAATAGATTTTATTTATTTTTAAGATGCCGTAGTTTCTTACATAATGTTAATGATGAACAATGTCTAAAAATAAACTACTGTAGGTACCTACCTACTTATTTATACATTTCCTTTCAAGGTACGGAACCGTCGGCGCGCGAGTCTAACTCGCAGTTGACTGGGTTTTTATCTACCAACTACTATTTAATAAGGTTTTTTGTTCGCAAAAAACACAGACAAAAAAGTTTCTATACACAAGTACGAACAGAATGTTGGTCTGTTACATAACTTCCGAATTCCGACTAACTCAATTTTACAGATTGCACAGAGCTGTATCATTGGATTTCGTAGAATAGCAGAAAACTATTAACTCGGCCTCTGCACAGCTTTTTGAGGGTTGGAGGATAAATATATAGCTTCCTAGGTTAGCTACCGATTGCAATACATTCACTTTTGCAAATTGCACTATCATGCACAAGAATGCAAGACTGCATGTATGGAAATGCTGCGGGTATGCGAGCTAAACTCTGAATTAGGAAATTATCTCCTTGAAATCCAGGTTATATCGATCTCGGCTTAGCATTAAATCTTCGTGATCACCCGTATGTAAAACTAGTTCCAAGTTTAAACGGGTTTTACCTATAGACGACGTGTTTTTACCCGACTACGGCAAAGCCAAAATTTTCGCAATCTATGTACATATTATGTATGTAAGTTTGTATTTATGTGTGTTCCACTGTAGCGGCTAAACTACTGGGCCGATTTTGATGAATGAGGTGTCAATTGAGTCGTTATGATCCGGCATTACGGTCCGGATTATTTTATTATAATAAGTAGGTATAATTCAATGATGACGTTATTGTTCACTGTTGACTGCTTCCAACCTACGCGCCGCCCGCGCTTCGCACCTCTACAAAAAATGTGTTCCCCAAACTAATACATAATATATTACTGATCTGTGTGAGCATCTGCTAATACGGCCAAATGATTGCTTGCAAGTTTTTTGTTTGCACTGTTTTGGTTCGCCAGGATGATCTATTGTGGAATAAATCATCGGATAATATAATATTTATTTCATAATCTTATTAGGTACCATTAGGCTGGGCGTGCGCCGTGCATTGGCTACTATCGCCTAACTGCTCTTGTAACTATAGCGTCTGAAAAAGAAGCTCAAGAATACAGCACCTATAAAATGCTCAAAATCAATATTTTCGTTTTCTCGCTTTCGTTCTCAACTAGAATCACTATCCATATTTCACTATTTCACTACATATAAATGCGAAAGTGTGTTTGTTTGTTGGTTTCTCTTCAATCACGTCGCAACTGAGCAATAGATCGACGTGATTTTTTGCATGGGAATAGCTAAAGACCTGAAGAGTGACAGGCTTTTTAGCGAAAATCAAAGAGTTCCCGCGTGATTTTTAAAAACCGGACGAAGTCGCGGGCGTCAGCTAGTATAATAGAAATAGAAGCCTAGCGTTAAAAATCAGCCGCCTGCTGTTCAGATGCTGCAAAGAAACAATCGTTCAGGTCTATTCATAATATTCTGAATGTTTCAGGTGATAGCTAGCAGGTTAATATTTTACTACGAGATATTTTCCTTTTCTTAGGTCTTTGAATCTCGAGTTATGCACAATCAAGAAAACTAGACTAGGATAGGTAATACATATATGTTACATTTACATATACTAGCTTATGCTCGCGACTTCGTCCGCGTGCATTACACAAATTTCAAATCCCTATTTACTTTTTTTTAGATATTTTTTAGCAGTAGGCATTGATTTCAAAATCTATGATTTGCAGCATATACTTAATACTTACTAAATCTTAGGCACAGACTTTGAAAATTGTCTACTGCGAATATTAGCCGCAACCATATTAATGTTTCTGTCGTAGGGATATTATCTACACTAGATTGCCTGAAGGCACTTGCTCAATCAAATTACCAACAGAAATTGTACTGTGTAACACCTGAATCTAGTTTTAACTTTAAAGCTTAAGTAGATAGTTAGGTAGATATGTGTCGTACAGACGGAGAAGTCCACCTGCGATCGAAGGTCGTATGTCGAAAGCTTGTTCTACATTCGCCGGTAATTGCATGGAACAGACCGTTTTTGGGTTTGTCTTTTAATGGAGTCATGGTTCACCTAGATACCTTCTTGGAGAAATTAGCATTGTTCCATATTCATCTTTGTAACCATTTAAATGCCTAACATAAATACACAAAAACAAAATATAACTACTTATCTCGATTTAAAAAGAAAATATTTGTTAATTTACGCGACAGATTTTTATTTGGCGAGTTGAAATGAACGAAAATCACGATAGTGTTTAGAGTCACATCACCCTTGAATCATGATTATAAAGATACCCGCGTCATTTTCAGAATTTTTTCGATGTGTTTCCTAGTGCGCTTCCCAGCCTTATTCATACAAACGTAGTTTGGTTCTCATTTGAATAGTAAACCATTGAATTTTGACACATCTATCTCCATACCAAATTTCAGCCAAATCCGTCCAGTACACACGTACACACACACACACACACACAAACTTTCGCCTTTATAATATTAGTGTGATTTAATTGAAAACCAAACTACGTTTGTTTGAAGCGTTCTGTAAATAAACTTCTCTTAAGAACTGTCTTTTATTATTTATATCAATGACAGACAAAACCGCCGAAACAGGCACAAATATTTTTACGTGTAACTATTAAAATTTATGTTGGCGCATTAAGGACACGCGATATTTATTAAGTTTACCACATTTTCTAAAGTTCACGGCTGCACTACTTAGTTTATAAAAACGATTTTGACTATCAATTGAACTCTGCGTTACTCCGACCATAGAATACCTACATATATTATAATAGTACTAACGTATGTACCTACCCCAAGTTAGGGTACATACGTTAGTACTGTCTACTGTGGGGTCCCCACCGAGTAGTAAGCTCTGTGGGGGTCCCCAACCACTACCGCTCCGTTCGGAGAAAGATCTTCCGACTGTTACGGTCGAGCCCACAACACACTCTCCCGTACAAAACTAATAGACAAAAAGTGAATATAATATTATATTTTTTAAATACGATTATTTATGGGCACCAAATACCAATACCTTGCTAATGACCAGATCCTCGCGTTTACATAAACGTGAAGTGTCGGTGAGGCTGTACCGTTAAGCAGGACGACACCGTAAAACATTAGCATAGTTAGGTCTCTACAATACAACTGTACAGTCGAGCGACCACTGGCACTTTCAGTTTTTAAACCACCGAGTACAGACCATCCTGTCAAAAAACAAGTTAATATAAAACATACAACATATTCTAAACAATAACAATTAACAAAAGAAAAGTCCTGACTCACTGACTGACTCATCAACGCCTAGCCCAAATTCTTGGACCTGGAAAGCTGAAATTTGGCACAGAGGCTCCCTTTAAAATATAGGTAAGAAATAAGACTGAATTTTTTAGAAATTCTCACCAGGTCGGTCGATAATCGATATGTACCTACCTATACTGTAAGTAAAGTGGCTATAGCTGTTGCAAAGTCCTTTATAGACCTACGCCCCCATAAACCTTTTAGAACGTTAATAAAATATCTTATAAGCTACGTAATTTAAAGTAACGTTTACTTAATGCCAATATTGTACTATACAGCCTTAGAACGTGATGTTTCAAAGTCACCTTCCTTCACACTCCCACGTGATCCCACGAACTGATTGGTTACGCATAAGAAAACCATAAAAGGATCTTTAAGTCGCAATAATTGTGAGTAAATGTTGATGAATAAAATCACTTTGGGTTCGGTAAAAATAAAACAAATAAAATTAAAAATATAATATATTTTTAATTCAATTAAACTTTATCAAGTACTTTTGAATCGTCAAAGTGAAGTCGTAAATACTTTGGTCGCCGAATATTTAGTGACTTGTGCGTGCTCACAGCAAAGGAGAATTCGCGGGAGACGGGTGTCATTCATGGTCATGGTCGGGGCCGAGCTGGTCTTGTATATATTATGTTTATAAATATAATACATAGGTTTCGGAAATTAACACTTTGTTAGCGTGATTCAGGCTTCATAATGAGTAATTGAAGAGAGATTAAGAGATTGAATTTAGATTTAACTTCCACGTGGTCACTTTTAACGTCTGCCATGTAGTTTTCTATTTTTAGCAGTCAATGCGCAACATGCGGCGCAGTCAGTTTCTCGTACACGAATGTGTCGACAGAAGGCATTATTGACTGAATAGTTTACTATCTATTCTATGGACTGTACTTTTTAATATACGACTAGGTTCTATTCAAAAAAATTTAATGGGGATTATGACGTCGTACGTTCGTATGCATTACAATCTCCGACACGGTTATTCTGCAAACCAACGCGCTCTCGCGTTGCCTCTCGTTATCACATTCAACATGAGGCCGTGCATGACTATTTCATATCGGTGTAATCGCATAGCGTTGAGGCTTTCAGCTTCATTCAACTCATTCAAAGGTCAGTACAAATTTCAGCTTAATCTGACCGAAAAGCGTAGCAGCTTTCAGCAGAACTTCTGGCTTTCTTGAAACTTTCAATCAAAAAGCTAGTAGTATCTAAAACACCCTGGCTCTATACAAAATAAATCTTGCGTAACAATTTGCCTCACGATGATCCCATCCTCGGAAAGTACGCGTGATGCATAAATTAAGCACTCGTAATACTTTGAAGAACACTAACATCAATAAATTGTCTTCGACAGATTTATGCCGGACAGTCCTATCTATTTATAGCGTTATACGTAATATTTACTTACTAAAAAATTAAGTATTTAAATTAGGATTTAAGTAAGTTGTTTGAAACAAATTCAAAAATTAAATTGAGAATACCTAAATATTTTAATCACGAGAATCCTATGGAGTCTAATTTGATGAAACTAAAGTTTCTCTACTTGCAAGTAGCTGCAGCTGATCATATGTATCTTGTAAGGATAGTCACAGAATACGAATCGTAGAACTGTTGTCTTAGAATGAATGGAATCAAATAAAAGTAACTCATTTTGCAAAGGTGATTTGACATCAAAAATGGTACCTACGAGCCCTGATACAATTTGCCCAAGGCTGTTGTAACCTGGTTCCAAATACATACATGAATGGTGGTAGGCAAGTCTTGAGTAATAGACCTAAATGCGAATTTTCACTAGTAATGCGTATTATACCAACATCACGAACTTGCTATTCTTTGATAAATACAAACAATTAGTCGTGACATTGCCTCACCATGTACCCCATTATCATCTGAATTGCCCCTAAATGCTAAATTTGCCTGAGCATTTCACAAGCGTACTTACTGCGTAGATACTAGACTTTTCTAGCTTCTTTAAGTGTATATTTTGATTTTTAAAGCCAGGCTTTGAAGCAAAATCTAAAGTTTAAACATTAGTACAGTTACGTTTGTCTGTCTTTTATAAAGGCAGGCAGAAGCGATCAAAGTTTTTTTGAAAAAAAAATAAGAACTGTGTTGAGATTTTCATACAAAAATACAATCCTTTCCAACTGTTCCAGAGGATTTTCCAAAAAAAATTCATACAAACCTTGTCCTGAAAACACGAACACAACAAAAAAGTCTGCCAAATCGGTCGAGCTTGAGCAGTTCTCAAGTAGGTAAGCTATACCTAAGTATAAGTTCATACATTATTTTAACCGTCTCACCACTCTTGGTCTACTGCTCTACAACAAACGAACCTAAGTTTTAAGTGTAGCTGTATATTTGTAGGTAGCCATGGAACATTATGTAGGTACGAGAAGTCACGTGGCCGCCATGATGGTTTTGATAAGACAAATGTCTATCTACCTTGGCCGAAAGTCTGTGACATAGTTTTTGCTTGAGGTTTTTGCAATATTTCCAAACAAATTTGAAAATGAAGCCTTTTGATGAACCGTAAATGAATTCGAGTTGCAAGGTCTTTTTCATTGAAAAAGACATTCGAAACATGTTTAAAGAAGGAAAATGAGAACAAAGTTTTTACCTTCGGAGACAAGTTGTAAGATATAATATCCATGATTATTACCAACCTAGACCTATTGAAAATGTTCCGATAAAACTTAAAGCTAGTCTTATCTAATTACTGTCCAAATCATGATTCAATGTCCGTGTGGAATGGTGCCAAGAATACTGGCTGCATATCCGCACTGGACAGTCATGTTGGTCGTTTGCGGAAAAATGAGCCAACCGTCCTGTCATCGGTGAGGCTATTAACCACGATGATAGGTCTCGTATTTTTTTTACTTTGTTAACTATACGTTATACCAATTTTGCTAACCAAACTAGCCTTTTTTTAGATTACCTATAAATTTTAGCTTATGCTGACAGAACTGTATGATAAAGTTCTATCTGTGTGATTACTCTAGTAAGTAGATAGTAAGATTTCCCATGTTTAATTAGTAAGTAACAATTTTTTTCTAAACTACTTGTGACAGTCCATATCCAATTTTAAACCACCAGGAAATAATAATTATAAAGAAAATATTTCCTGGTGTACCTACGTAGGTGCTTACCATTGTCTTATTTAGCTTGTAATGTCTGGTAGGACAAGTCGTCATTCATAAATATTTAGTTATGCCTAGCTTAGGCATAGGTAGGTACACAAATCGCTATTTTGTATGATCTTAGCTAAAATATTAGGTAGTTATGCGATTGATTGAATTGAATCACATTGATGGGCGATGGCTAAACTGGAACCTGCTGTATTTCAATCACTGCAACTTGTGTACTCACATTTATGCAGGTTGCACATTACAGTCACACAAGGACAATTTTTCTTACTTATTCTAAGTTTGCAAAAGAAGTGCAGTAGAGTGTGTAGGTATAGTGTGTAAAGAGATGCAGAAAGATACAACGCTTACCGCTTTAAAAGGACATTACGAACTCACCCTAGCTTCATATGGATGGTGTTAATAAATATAAACCTTCCTCTTGAAATGTGCTAAATAATAGTGAAAGCTGCGTTGAAATCCACAAAAAACTAAAAAGTCATAAGCGATTAGATAGACAAATACGGATTGTAACTGCTTTAATATTTTTATTCAGAGAAAAAGAAGAGGGAAGGTCCGAGAAATCTTTGGATTCTAAAAGCATTCTAAAATGGGACCAAAGGAAAGTAGCAGAAATTATAATAGTTATGATCTACGTGGTTTCACGTATTGAGGTAAATTCACGTATGACATACCGTCACGTCCTGCATAATTGACATTTTGAATTTAGTTAGAGCAACTCCAATTTCACTTGTAAAGGCAGTCGGTAGACTTACCTACCTACTTATTGCAGATTCATAATATTACGAAGGAATTACCTGCAAGGAAAAATATCATAACTCACTTTTTAGCGATTTTGAGTTTTTGGCAGCTAAGTACTTAAAGACTTAAGCAATATAAATTACCTGTTTACTCTTTATTATATTGTATCAATATATTTTATACTCAGTATTGTACAGCAACTACTGTCAACTGGAATGGCGCCAAGCCAAGACCTTAAAGCTTTCAATAAAGCAACAACCATCACAACAAGCAACACATCTCATAAGTACAATAAAGTGAAAAGGCCTGACTCAACAAGGCCCAGCCCTAACTCTTGGACAAGGAAAGTTGAAATTTTGGAGAGGTTCCCTTTATAACGTAGACAAGGAATAAAACCGGATTCGTCGAAATTTCCGTGGAATAAGATATTTAAAGAGGACATTTTTTCGCCGAGCGAAGCGGCGAGCAGTTGGATGTTTTAACTCCATCACTCTACAATGACTGAGCTTATACCTTAAATAAATCAAGATACATGTATTTATCCCGGGAAAGAAATTATGTGCTAATTTTATAATAGTTATAAATATAGATATAAGTATTAAGAAATTAGCAGATGAAGCTCTATCCATCATAAAACATGGAGTAAACTTTTCCTAGACCTAAAACCTACTTCTAACTCTAATAAAGTCTCTTGTACGCGCTAATGAAACACAATCACAATATTATAATTTACCTGAGATCAAGTGTCGTGGGCGCAAGGACATGACGTCATGCCAGGCGCAACCATCTGTGCGGTTTGCGAGCTTGATTTCCGCACCTGTGGTATAACCTGACTGGCTTCGACTTTAACTGTACACTACCTCAGAACAAATGAGCAAGAGAAATTGTTATGGATTCGTAAACAGAATCTTTAATGCTTTCATTAAACTATAGATACTTTACTAGTAAAGTCTAAAAAAATATTTATCTACTTATGAAACCAGAAAGTGTACAAATTATCTCTCTCTCTCTCTCTCTCCAGTGTCTAGACAATAAGAGAAAAAATATGTATTTCTAGTTTTTCTACATAAGCATAGAACTTTATGCAAGCAAACTAAGAAAAAACTATGAAGAAACCCGTAAATAAATTTTTAATAAAATGAAAAAAATGTCCAAAGTTTATGACAAGCTTTTCTTTGTAACCCAGTGCAAATTTTTTGGCCTAGTAAATAGATAATAATTCTTTCATGTCCTAGAGTTTTGGCGTATCGATTAATTGGAACATATTATAGTGGTCCTATGCGATATTAATAATATAATCATTATTAATATCTATCATAAACGTTATTTCCTGATCTGAGATTGTTCTAGGGTCGTTGCTTGGGCTTGGTGTAACCTTTACACCAAGCACGCAAAAAGGGCATGCTGGACCTTGTACACAGGTCTTTAGTACTAAGACAGTAACCGTGAGACCTATTAAAACTTATCTGCATCTATCTCTCCACGCCATTCGTGATTCGAATACCTAGTGCGAAAGGTTATTAGGACCTGCTTGATATAATAGTTAGACCTTACACAAAATCCACTTCTTAGGTTTTATGGTCTGATCTATTTATATTTTACACCATACACATTCTACAACTTCAAGCCAGCCTATGTTTATTGGACGTTCGTGCTTTTGCAGTTTTCTTCAATATCAGCACAGCGATTATTCTGAATGCACACAAAACGATAGACCGGTTTTGTCTACTGTCTGTGGGGTGATTGCTAAATTTAATATTTATTTTGTAGCAGCCGCGGCCCGCGAGACCGACAAAATTATTGTTAATCAATTGGAGAGTAAATCTTATTTCTTCAACTGTGGGTCAACTCTAAGCACCTTTTTATTCAATAACTCTCTCATCCATGAGTATGTACATTTTATACCTTTAAATTTCTTCCATCCTCATCCTTTACCGTTTCTGATGTAATAACATCTACAGCTATGACTATTAACTGGGTATCTATTCTAAAGCTCTGATAGGAAGCGTTACAATCAAACCCTTACTCAATTACAGGCACAATGATTAATGTGTTCAGAGTAGACAAAGGATAATAATTAGCACACAGTTCATTACGAGGCTAGTCTTGTGCGGCGATGGGTATGCATCGCTTGCGAGCTGCCGGCCGGGAAGTTATTATGTAAGCACCATGAGAATGAAGGATAGAGATTTATAAGGTATTATTGATCTTGTACATAATAATTATATTATACTAGCAACCTCCCGCGCCTTCGCTTCAAAGGGAATTTTAAAAAAATCTAGCCTATTTCCGTAGTCTGCATATTTTAAAGAAACCTCTGTGCAAAATTTGAGCTTTCTCGGTCCACGGGTTTGGGTTGGGCGTTGATGAGTCCGCCAGTGATTGAGTCAGGACTTTTTAAATAATATATTTAGATAGGAAAGTGAAATAGTATACTGTAAATAATAAGACAACTGTATTCCACAAAAATAATTTAAATAACGTAACTTGAAAAAGTTTATAATTTTTCTTCCTGTCATCTTGATTACTCTTCAACCCAATTCCTTGTACCTACATACCTCCCTAATTTAGTTTCCTTATCATAATAATCAAATATTTTTATAAGTTTCCCATTTTAGCCAAATTTATTTCGTAGTAAGTAAGTATTATTATTTTGCGCCTCACGCGATTTGAAAACGCGAGAAATTTTATTGTAATGTACATTGTACATAGCTACATTGATTAGCAGGTAGGTACCTAATTATATTTTTAGAGATCCCAGTTAGTTTTGTATCTATTTCACGACTAGTTTTTCATCACAGTTAAAGACTGCAAAGAAAATAATTTGTTAAATGCTATCTTGCATGCTAGAATTAGAATCATCTACAGCAGCCGGCAGGAAATATTGTACATCGGCCTTTAGAAAGAGATAACGGTTTCGTAGAGTGTTAATGTTTCTGTCGTTGAGACCGGTATGCGTGACAGAGATAACGCTCTACGAAGCCGAAATCTCGTTCTAAAGGCCGATGTACAATATTTCTTGCCGGCTACTGTACATTGGTGTGTATAATTTAGTTTAATGCATGCCCAAGCTACGAAGCAGTTCCCATTGGGAACTGTCCGGTGCATAGTTAAGCAGTATTAAAAGCAGTTACCCATGGTATTGGACTAAATAGTTCTCGATTTCTCATACCTACTCAGGCATGTCCGTGTTGGCAGGAACCCAACAAAACGTCGGATTTGCTGAAAATTTCAATGTATAATCCGTCCCTTGCATGTCGCATGTAAGCTGTCAAACGCGGGTCAGGCGCAGTGACCTTGAACCAACGTCCACGTGAAGTCACGAAGTTTTAAAGCATGTTTTGATACTTCGCGGCAAGGTCGCTGCGACGGATCTTGTTAACTAACCTTTAAAATATTTATAAGAATTAAGCAAGTCGTAATTTCAATATTCAAATGAGCCCATGACTTAATTGATGTCACTTCCCAAATAGAGCATTGCGGTTGCGAAGTTATGACATTTTATTAATACATACTGATTGTTTTATGATAAAAGTGTGGGGTTAGCTTTACGCGCTTTATTAAAAAGGTTCTATGTAAGACATAAGTGCACTATAGTTAGGCATAGACGTTTCCCAAGTATGCTCTCAAACAACGTCGTTTTGCGTGTATAAAGTCACATAATATATTATTACTGAAGAGATCCGTCTCCCGATATGACAATGACGTCATTGAGCACTTATCATTGTCCATGCGATGTTGCAAATAAATTAAGTCTGCTGGAACTGCTTCCTTGGATGAGTGCACCAGGCTGTCGCCTAACAAGGAGAAGCCGCGGATGCTCTTGAGGCGAATAACATCTGCCCTGAAAAACGTCACTTCAAAATTACCTTGCTCTGTATTCTAAGCAATTACCACGACTGTTCCGCCAAAAGTGTCGTCACTAAGACACGCAAGCTCACTTCGGCTCTGTTCCTACTTAATTTCAACATATTGGGCTCGTTCCAGCGATAAATTGCTGAAAAGCCGGCAAAAATTTGCGGTTTCTCGCTGATGCTGCAAATGTACCTACTTAATCATCAGTCAGTCACCTTTTCCTTTTATATATTTAGAAGAACGAAGAAGACTCTACATGACATTGCCTTTTTCCAAATTGGTAGCCACTAGCAAATCATGACTATCCACAATCGTCTAACTATATATTATTTAAAATTCAAGGTTAAAACTATAGTTTTCTCAGATCTGCCAGCTATTAAAACACCTCCTGAATAATTACAACATATACATATAAAAACAGAGTGACACGAAATAATAATGTCCGCGGTAAAATAACAAACAATATGTCTGACAAAGCGTTAAGAGCAAACGACGTAAAGTTATATATACTTACTTAGGTATTAACTATTATAGGTATATAACTACTTACGCAGGTCCGACCTTGCTTAGAATAAGACGTGGTTTTCCTCTATTGGTCATCTGAAGTGACGTTAAGATGTAGATTACATTGTTATTTTATGGGCTTATGGCTGTTTACTTAACAAACATAATATACAAAGATATTTTTAGCTAGAGTGACAGATACCTTTTGGGGATGTTACAGGCTACTTCTATTCCTCGTTACTGAGGATCGTGACGTGGGATTCCTTTCCATTCATCACTTAATGTTAGCAGTTCTCTTGGTATAAAAATGCGATTTGGTTCTCAGATCCTTCCGCAACTCGAGATTTTCGACCTTAGATTTTTACAGTTGTTATCAGTACACATCATGTACAGTTCTGTCGGGGTTTATAACGTCTCTCCGAGCCACGAAGGGAGCGAAAATCAAATTTGGACTTCCCATCTAGTAACTAGTTGCCGCAAATGTACATGGAATATGGATCAACGTTGCTTATCAATCGCATTGTCACAACTAGGCTACACATCCTTCGTTACAGGATAGGTTAGGTAGGCAGACACAGGTTTACAGATCTATAATATTTTCTGTAAGAAAATCTAGAGCAGGTACTTATCTAGGTACGTTCTTGCTAGTAAACCTCTCAGAAAACTGTCGTATAAACTATCACGAACGTCTTTCCATCTGCGTCCTTAATTCTCTAAGGTAAAACTCAATCACAGTACGCGGCTGAAAGTAATGTACATCGGCCTTTAGAATGACATTTCGGCTTTGTAGAGCGTTGCCTGTCAAACTCAAAGTCAAAGTCAAAGTCAAATGATTTATTCAAAATAGGTAATAAATTACTCTTATTGATGGTCTGGTATGGTGTTAGATTTGTAAGATATAGTGGTGATAATTATAATGCAAACTTAAAACTAAAGCTACGAGGGTTCCAAACGCGCCCAGGTCTGAGAAGAGCCCACAACAAACTCAGCCTCATACGTATGTCACTCATACCTATATATTTATGATGTTTTGTCGGTCTCAACGACAGGTACGAAGCTCTACAAATCTGCTATCTCCTTCTAAAAGTCGATGAACATTACTTTCGGTCGCGTACTGTACCTACAATAGAAGGAATGAGTCAAAAATAAAACACTTGAACTTTAAAGATGATGATGATGATGATCATCATCCTCATCGTGATCAACCCATCGCCGGCTGAGTACAGATCGTCTCCTCTCAGAATGAGAAGGGTTTGGCCATAGTCTATGACGCTGACCAAGTGCAGATTGGCAGACTTCATACACCTTTGAGAACATTATGGAGAACTCACAGGCATGTAGGTTCTCTCACGATGATTTCCTTCACCATTTACGCAAGTGATAATTAATTGCTTAAAACGCACGTAACTCCGAAAAGTTAGAGATGCGTGCCCGGGGTCGAACTCCCCCGACTGGAAGGCCGACGACGTCGTAATCACTAAGCTATCACCACCGATCTTTCATCTCACCTGTTCAGTTGCGTTGAAATCATGTTTAAATGCAAAACTTGTTGTCAATTATAATTGCAAGTCTTGCAGATCTTGGGCTCGATGGTAAACGCTAGACATTACGTTATCATTTTGTTAAGTTAATTCACATTATTATCCTTCCATGTAGGCATTATACACTCACGTACATTTGTACATCAATACGTGCAATTCATTGTCAAGCGTCCAAAGCTGTTATACAAATGGAGGCTTTGCAATATGAATACTAAATATCAAACGAACAATAACCTGTACCGAATCCATTTGAATTGTTGTGACGTCTTGGATATGCAGTTTATTGTTATGGTTATGGCGATAGTAGCTTAGATAGCACACGATTCTATCATCCATGCAGTCTAATAGTTTCTGATGCTTTTGATGCAATTGAGTAAGTAGGTTACTTACAGTGCTCAAAGGCTCAAAAACAAAAACAAAATAGAGATGCGTCGATCCTACTTATTTAACGTTCCGCATCATAATGCTAGCCTATAAGTATTTAATCAGGTTTTTAGCTAGTTCAGTAATCATTTTTAAAATGAAAACTTGAGGCGCATTGGGCGCTTTTGAGATGGGTAAAAATTTCAAAATCGTATCACTGACAATGTTAATAATTTAATAGACACGAGTTTTTACATCTAAACTAATGTTAATGGTTTTAATTTACAAAGCTTCAAAATTTTATTTTTTGATATTACAATTAATTTGAAAATTTAACAAAAAACCACTGTCATTTTATAATGTTTCACTTTGATCAGTTTCATCGCCACTCCCTGCTAACTGCCGATTTCTTTTAATTTTCGTAAAACTACCATAAGCAATGTGTTGTGTAGCTAATGTTAGCTTTAGTAAATAAATACATATTAATTCATCACGTTACATACAATTCATTAAGTAAGTAATTAAAGGTACGCGTATTATTTTAAAAACGGAAGCCCATGACTACCGAATTCAAACACAGAAAGCTCTTTGATTGTCAAAATGTCAGCCAATTTGCAACAATCTGCCACATGCACGACGCGACGGTAAAATGTTACTTCTAAGTTCCATTGTGAATAAACCACTGAGATTAGGAAATTCTTTTTTGTAGCTTTTCCTTTTACATACATAGCATTTGATTTAGTTAAATGATTTTTTTTGAGTGGTACTTACCTACTTATCTTCTTTGAGTTATGATTTAAGTAGTAGAGTTTGGTTTAGGACCTATCGCTCCAACTATGTAGTTCATGACTAAAGGCTAGGTGAGATTCGGATGTTTTTGTGAGATTTAGAAGTTTATAAGTAATACTGATAATAGTTAAAATTCTAAGCATGTCTTAGTCCAATTAATTTTGCTTATAAGACGGATAAACCTGTTATAGACCTGCAATAGGTATTTTTCATCGTTTATCTTAAGTACATTTGCAGTGCGATCGAGCCAAGTATGTAGAGTTGTAGAGCGGTGCAAGGCCGCTCGGTCTCTCGCCTCGCCTCTCACGTCGTAACTGTTTAATAAAATATAGTTATTGATACAATACAAGTTTATAACAATAGCTTCCTGTTTTTTTTAGTTTCTGTATTCTATTAAAAGGGGTATTATATTTAGACTTCTACTTGGACCAATGATTTGTTACTAAATGCGTAAACCATGCCATATATATTTGCCACAATATTTTACATTATTGCATATTAATATGATGGAAAACATTGCAGTAACTTCGTGGGTATCATTAATATTATAGGTAGATTATATACAGTATACTTATCTATATGATTATGTCGTCGTGTTGCAGTTGTGATGACTTTTGCAACTAAAGTAATACTTAGGTAGGTAGGTATAGGTACATTTATAATGTCATTTTGTTTGTTTGAAAGCGTTAATATCATAAGGGCTGAAAGGAAAGACTGATTCACGGCGAAGATTTCTATAGACTGTACCAACTTACTTGCTAGATATGTCTTGAGCTTTTTTCCGGGATTAAAAGTAGTTTACTTCTGACTCCAAGATGCATATATTCTCTCACTGTCAATAATTTCGTCAGGCTTAGTTCATCGGAGGATCCTTGTTAAGGTAACAGACAAACACTTTGGAAATATTTATTTGTATAGATATTGTATGCCAGGCCAGGCCAGCTGTGCAAAGTCCGAGCAAGTCATACCTACTTTGGCTCTAAACATTGCATTTTACGTAGCTACGTAGTAAATTTTATTATTATTTACATTAGGTATATAAATAAGCTATAATGAATTCAATGTTGAATAAAATAAATATTAAGTAGGTAGGTATTTATATTATATACCCACCAATGTTATCAGCTCTGTGAAGAAAGTAAACGACAATTCACGTCTCAAGGTGAACACTTCTTACTAACTGGATTGAAAAAAATAAAACAGATTAATTTGCATTCCATACAAAAAGCTAACTAAGTAGGTAGGTATTTTTGTATTAAATCATAAAGTATCTAAGCACTTTATGTTGAAAAGAATAAAATATACGACGTATCTATATAGATTTCGTACGCGACAGGTGGAAAAATCCCGTTGCGGGCGAGCGCGGGCGTTGTGCGGGTGTGCGAGGCGTCCGGCGTCCCCCGGCCTCATACCCCATCTCAACCACAGATCTCAACCTTTTGCGTACTATACAGTTAACAGTATGCACAGAATATTAATAGTAGGTAGGTACTATACGACCCATGTAAGTACCTACTTGTACACAATGTGCAACACCGATTGCTGTGGGTTAGGTATGATTTCAATCAGCTTGTTAATAATTTCAATCTAAGTTACTGATAGTAATAATTCCTTTCTATGCCCGGGACAAAACGAATAATACTTTTATCAGTTAACATCAATTTACCAACAAGATCTTAAAATATAAGAAACTGGCGATAAAAACGGTGTTGTTACATTTGTGATCAAAATCATTTTTTCTTTAATCCTCACGTTTTAGCTCATGGAATAGAAATCTGAACTAATTTCCAAGCAAAACGGCCTAAATCTGTAGTGAAATTGAGTTCCAAGTTCATGGTTTCGATCACTGAATATAAGCTTGAATTCATTTCCATGCAAAACTGCCTAAAAATGGCCTAGAATTGTGCTATTAAATTGAATCCGAAGTTCATGATTTAGATCAAAACGGTATAATTCCGTACATTAGAATTTCAGAAAATTATTTAGAAGTTTCAGAAGCTGTCATTCCTTCCTGCTCCACCTGAAAAAAATATTTCGTGCAACCACTGTTTTGTTCGGTAGAATTTTAATCGCTTTATCGCTTTGCCCTCTCTGTAACCAATATTGTAAAGTTTAAATATCTTCGTCGACAACTCATTAACAATTTGTGTCAGAAATGCTTTACATTCGCTTTCTCAAGGTCGTTGTATAAAGTGGACTAAGGTAAGGTAGGTATCACTTGCTATTTTTACCTACTGTTAAAAATTATAGGTAAGTATAATATTTATCATACCTATCTAGATATCTGCCACGCCTACATAGGTAGAGGAAAGATATTTTATTTGTTTGTTTGTAATCGACAAACTCTGAAATTACTGACCCGATTTTAATAATTAATTTAAAAACCTTAATCCCCGCTTCGTTCACGTGGATTTAGGCTTTTAAAAATCCTGCGGGAACTTTTTAGTTTTCCGGGGTCAAAACTAGCCTATGTCCTTCCCTGGGATGCAAGCTATCTCTTTACAAAATTTCATCGAATACGGTTAAACGGATGGGCCGTGAAAAGCTAGCAGACAGACAGACACACTTTCGCATTTACAATATTAGAATGGATAGTATGGATATGGATTTCCTATCTTCTACTTATATCAATTTTCACCCGAGGGAAGCTGGGTGGATCAGCTAGTTTATCAATACATAGATATAGGATACTATACGTATGTATATATTATGTATACGTACCTACGTAGGATAGGTAGGTACGTAATCTACATTCTACATATACCTACGTACCTATAGGATTCACTTTTCCATAGCCTTGTGAATACACAGTTCCAAACAAATGGTCTCAGGTTCAGTACCCGAAAAGGCATCAGCTGTTGCCCATGACTTTGTCCGCGTGGATAGTTAAAATTTAGAGGAAATGACATCTCTAAAAGTCTCAATTCTGTTTTTACGAGTATTCAGCCAAACGCCAAAAAGCGGTGATGCCCTGAAGAAGCTAAGAATTCTCCATAATGTTCTCAAAGGTGTGTGAAATCTGTCAATCCACAATTGGCCAGCGTGGTCACTATATGGCCTGACCTTTTCTTTCAGAGAGGAGACCCGTTTTCAGTAGTGGGTAAGCGATAAAGTTGATGAATGATGATAATCATGATGATAGTGATGTAGTGGAAGTCGCAGGTAGCAGCTAGTTATTTCTCGACGCTGTGGCACTAATGCGTTATCGTTTCCATCCAGGAAGCACAAAGGACCGCCGACCGGTATTATATAAATCTGATTCGCCCGACCTGTTTGGCAGATACGGTCAGAGAAAAGGACATTGTGGACAGCCCTGTTTTTCAACAGGTATTTCGGACCACTTTCGGACGATAATTATGTACAATACAACGTAGGCATACTATTGTGTAAAGTTCACTATACCTATACTCCTTTTTGGCTCGTGTCCTTTTTCGTGTTTACTTTTGTACAACTTCGAGTAAATAAATCGATTCAGACGGCTGGCCGCAAGCTTATTTACTAGGTTCACACTTCACATAGAGATATAGTGTGCGACAGGTCGAGATGGCAAGCGGGGTATGAGGCGGGAGGACGCTCCGCACACCCGCACGTCCTCCGCGCTCACCCGCACTGGGTTAGCACGGGGGTTTTTCCGGGTGTGCGGGGCGTTCACGTAGTTCGTAGGTAGTTGTTGCCCCCAAGTAAGTCACTACAAAATTATAAAATGCCTAAGTGTTTTTGTTTGTTGATTTATTGGTTTGTTGATTTTATAGTTTCTCCTTCAATCACGCCACAACGAAGCAATAAACGGATCGGCGTGAGTTTTTGGATGGATATCTATAGTTAAAGACCTGGACATAAACTACTTTTTATCCCGGACTAGCTTATGCCCGCGACTTCGTCTTATGTATCGTACCTACCTACTTAGTACCTACATAATATCTTGATTTGCGTGCCAAAAGCTAATCAAATAGCTTTACATCGGAACAAGTTTCTTTAAGTGTTATTAGATAACAATGCATGTAACCTGCAATGCGATTGTCAAATGCCACAACTAAGGTCGTCGCCTACGAGCCGAATATTTCGAGTGAAGTTCATGGGTGGTTTGACGAATAGGCACATATTATAGTCCGCGACAAACCGAGATGCCTATCCTAGGGGGATGCCCCACACACCCACACGTCACCCGCACCGGGTTAGTGCGGGGGCTATGCGGGTGTGCGTGGCGTTTGTTCCCCGATCGCTATCTCGATCTGTCGCGTACTATACCTATATGGTTAGTACTATTACCTACATATTCCGTGCTATGGTGTAGCGATGACGTGATACCGCTGGTTTTTTTATAATAGAGAGAGAGCCAGCGCGTGCCAGACCTTCGTTATTTTATAAAAGCTGAAAGTTTCTCTACGTATTGTTCTCAACACAGGGACTTTAAATAATATTTTATTGGTGATAAGATAAGCTACTCCTTTATTTATTTTGTTGAAAACAACTCTGCACTGCAATATCTCTGTAGAGTTTAACTCTTCGAGTCTCCCCACAAAGCACCACCAAGGTTCACTTGCACAAGACAGTTAAACTGTGAGTTAAACTGATTCAGTTTAATGCTGTCACTTTTTGGCAAGAGCATTGCTGTTGCCAAAAAGCACCGCGAGCACTAAACCAGGCGGGGGTGATTCTCTAACTCAGTAGGTACCTATATGTATCTAACACTGAATGATAGCCACCGACATTATTTGACATTTGTTGATTCTACATTGGTGTGGTGGAGTGGCATTAAACTCATTTTTGTTAGAAAACCTGTTAGAAACCTGAACCTTAAAAAGATTTTGTCCCAAACAAAAACGACATAAGCATAATATTTTTACAAGATTTCTTACCCATAAATCCCATCGTAAAGTGTATCACATTTTACAAATTTATTGAGTCGTAAAACGAATACCTAGAGTGCTTACAATAACCAGTTTGTATTTGAAAAGGTCAATTTAATTATCACACCCTAGACAAATGAAATATTTGTTTCACGTCAAGTAGGTAATTATTATGGAATCAAGGAAATAACAACTAGGTCGTAAAGAAGTAAGGTAGGTAAATAACTGCCAAATATAATTTTTTCATCCGAGTTTCAGATAAAAGTACCTACACCTATCCGTGTGAGAGAATCTAATCCTCTATTTGGAGAACCAGTTGTAATAAATTAGAATAAATAGTGGCATACACCTGATCTATCTGATAATAAAAACTTTAATGATTTAATGCGCTCATAGATTCCAAACCGGTGCTCTAAAAAATAAGCACATATTCTATCAAATTCCATAAAATACAACATAAAATAAACTTCTAGGTAGTAAGGTACTAAAAATATTATAACCATAAATAAATGACGAAACAAAAATGCAATTAAAAGAACCATACATAATGCAAATTACCTCATAATTTTTCTAGGGTTCCATACCAAAATGGCAAAAATGGTAATGGTAAAATGGTATGTGCAACTAAGCCCCTCATCTGTGCGTCTGTCACGGATGCTTACGTCGGTAACTAGATAACTATTTAACTAATACCATCCCCTTGAAAGAAATCGTTTGTCAAAATGAAATACATATTGCAAAATAATGTTTTTTGAATTATTGTAATTTTCATAATATAGGTAACGCAGAAACATCGGCCTGAACTAAATTCAACTCTACCATACTTATAGTTATAAGTTAAATATTATGAAGGGCGATCATAAATTCACTGCTAATCATATTGTAATAGAAGCTTTTGTATACAGAAGCATACTAAGTAATTTTAATCATAAAATAAATTGGGTAGTTATAGTCAGTTTGTATAATATGACTTATATAATATTAGAGTCACAACCCACAACGACTCTATTTTATTGCGATCCCGGATTTGAATCTAAAGGACAAATGGATTTTTTAAATTAAAAAATTACGAAATAAAAATTATAATAACGTCTTTATTATGAAACAAACTACTTGAATTAAACTGTATCCGTTTATATAAAAATAGCCTATAAATAGTACTTCATTAATTATTATAATTATTACCTAACTGTTTATTAGAATTTCATTACCTAATTTGTTTAATATATTCTCAAGATCTATCCTCAAGATAATAATGCATTCCGAAACCGAAACAAAATGTAACAACCGTAACTTCACGGAATTTCCGAGGATGACAGTCGTGATTAAAAAATCCAATAAAAATGCAAAAATACCCATAACTTATATTGAGTTAAATGCGAAATTATATTGTTATTTTATGAAGCATTAAGTTTGCGTATTAGCTAGTTCTGGGTAATAGTCCTAATCGCATCTACCTAACTGACTATTTTAATCAGAAGTTTAAGATTTTGTCAGCGTTTTCCGTTATTCTTACAGTGTCATAATCACTATTAGTTTTAGTATTATAAACCCAGTATTATCTATATATATTTGGAAGTATAAACAGACTGATTGGCATAACCGACCTACAGCTATAACGGGCAAGAAACTTACAAAGTTTTGGCCGGTCGATACTTTGACGGCCAGCGGGGATTATAGTAAATTGATAAGGTACAAGCTTGACCACAATGGAATTTGATGAAACGAGAGAAAGAGTAAGTACCTATTCCAAATCTTGCGACGACATTAGATCGACAGACATAATGAGATTAAAAGATGAAGAAGCTCTTCTTTTAATATTCAAAACTAGGGTCTTGATATTCAACATAATATTATGGTGCAGTTTAGGAAATAATGGACAGTATAACAACCAAACCATACATATTTATAGACTTTTTCTTAAAAGTTATCCTCCACGGAGGAGAAAAATAAGATCCTCGTTATGTTGCTTGCCCCAAACAGCGAACCTAGTTAAACAGAATAACATATTGCTTTTCTCGCTTCATCCTAATGAAGTGTAATTAGTTCGCACATAATTCAATAACGATTCAACAATACTGGTTCACCTTGACCGTAACTGTTATAAATGGTTTGACAGGTGAATTGGACAGCACCTGTGGATCTTAGCCCGATAAGAATAGAGATTGTTATGCCATTGCATTGCGAGATTGCATGCTCGTGATCATTTTAACATGCAAAAATTGACCGATTTACTTGATTGTGCATGATGTTTTACTTGTCGGATTAGTCGGTAGTATATACTTGTTAGCTTAAGATAGAGATAACAATAGCCTGTAAGGAACATTTGGATCTTTAGCAATGATGAGTGTCAAGTTTGATAATAAAAGAGGGCCTACCTTCAATTGAAATAATCAAACTTGACACTCATATACTAGATAAAAAAATCGTATTAATACAGGTATTTTTTCTTTTAAAATAAAAAATTAAATTCAATTTGATAGATAGGTACTGCACAAAAACTCATGTAAGTAATCATTCCTCCGCCCTATAGGTACCGATTAATTAAGAAAAACCTGTTACAAACGTGGCATACATACCTATCCACATGTCGGTCACCACTTTAGGTTACATAATAGGACTTAAATTCCAAATTTAGCAAAAAATTTAGAAAAAAGGCCTTTGCTCAAACTGCTTAACTTTTAAAATGTTGAAAGCCTTGTCCTAGTTTAAATCACAAAATGGATCTAAATTTTAAGCTATTAAAGCCAGAGTAATGTTAGACTTTTTACCAAATTCCTATAAGTTTTACTAAATAGCTAAAAATAACTAAAAATAACACACACATTATTGTGTAAATATTTACATTTTACTGTTTTAGCTTGCCGTGTTCGGTGTCAGTAACAATTTAAGTTGTCAAACCATTTGTTACTTGACCGTAACGAATGGTATGTATGACACGTGAATTGGTCAACACCGGTAGAAGGTAAGTTTATAGGATCACAGGTTGTATTACATTCATGCGTAGGTACTACCAGATTTACACCACCTGCATATACCATAATTTTAGCTTTATAATCTCACTAGCTTTTGCCCGCGACTTCGTCCGCGTGATATAATTTATAGCATATCGAGGATAATGTTGCTTTCTATCAGTGAACGAGTTTTCAGAAGTCGTATCATTAGTTCACGAGATTTCCCCTACGTCCAAACTAACAACTTTACCTCTTTAAGTACATGTAATATTAGTGCAGATTTAATTTCCACTTTCCACATTTTAAACAATTGTTCTACAAGATTTTCGCAACATTTTATCAAGTTCTGATTTAAAAAAAAGATCGATTACGCCAGAAGCAACCCTGTTATGGGTTGCAATTAAATTCTACTTAACAAATCAAGTAACACATTTGCTAAACGATTTGGGTAAAGTTCATCATGGTAGCAAAATGTGACCTATCCAGCGCTAAATTGAACCACTCCAAAAAGTCTGTGTATGCTTAATTATAATTAAATATTGCAATAGCCCACACGAAATGTTAACTTTCCCGTTTACGAATAACCTCTCAGACAAGGTGACAGATAATGGGTCATTGGACCTTGCGCGTCCATTTAGGGGCTTCCACCATCTTGTCGAAATGTTTCCGTGGGTCTGTACAATGCTAACATGTTTTCGATAAAAATTTGTCTTTTCGGTTTAAATATTTGCAGACCACGGATGTGAACTACTAAATAGCGAATTATCCCCAGTCAGTTTTGAACTTCAAAGGTAAGGTAAGTCAGCCCAATTCAGTAGTTACCTAAGTATGTCTCTACCTTCAGGAATTCCCTACAGTTAAGCCATGGGAAACAACCAAGGGCGGATCCAGGGGGGGGGGGGTCATGGGGGTCATAACCCCCCCCCCTGGGCTGCGTCCAGAACCTAGGTGGACCACTAATTAAAATTGTTAAACATAATGTTTTTTATATTTTTATATACCTAGATTTTATGTAAGTTCCTTCAATTTAATATAATATTTTGTATGATGACAAAAACATTATGTTCTTGCGAACAAACGCATTCAAAATTTGAATTTTACCGCGCCACCGCTACCTTTCATCGAGATGTCACATTTCGATGACGTTCTTCAATAATTGAAGAACATCACACGGCACTTGCCCAGGGCCCACGATTGATTGGGGCCCAGTAGTCCCTGCCAGATCAGCAATTCTGGCATTTATCTATATCGTAATACAATATTGCTGACATTTATCTTTTCTTTTTTGTAAATAATGTCATAAATTTTGCGCTCGCTTCGCTCGCACGTTCTGTTCATTACGATTAAAGATCCCTTCCGAGATGCAAGCTATCACTGAGTAGTACCTACCTACCTACATTTGGCCGTGAAAAAGTACCTAACAAGATGATAGACAGACAGAAAATTTCGCGCTCGCTTCGCTCGCGCTTTTGCTCTGTATTAATTGTTGCCCGCCCGCAACCTTGTCCGCATTGATTTAGGT
The DNA here is from genome assembly GCF_902806685.2 of Maniola hyperantus. Classification (NCBI taxonomy): domain Eukaryota; kingdom Metazoa; phylum Arthropoda; class Insecta; order Lepidoptera; family Nymphalidae; genus Maniola; species Maniola hyperantus. Next base: position 7,671,309 of record NC_048542.1, read on the forward strand.
TTTCAAAAAACCGTAGGAACTCTTTGATTTTCCTCATAAAAAGTGTATGCAGGTTTCCGGGATGAAAGCTTTCTCTGTGTAGTACCTGGTCAAAAAGATAGACCGTCAAATGGTAACAGATAAGTAGATAGACACGCTTTCGCATTTATAATATTAGTAGCTACCTTATGATTTTTTCGTAAATATAATTGAAAAATTTCGCGCTCGCTTCGCTCGCGTTTTTACTTTATATTGGTTGATGCCCGCAACTTCGTCCACATAGATTTAGTTTTTTTTAATTTCCGTGAGAACCCTTTAATTTTCCGGGATAAAAAGCCGATTCCGAGTGTAAACTATCTCTGAATAGTACCAAATTTTGATTTAGAATATGGACTTTAAAAAGATAACAGATAGATAGAAACATTCGCATTTATAATAAGTCTAGAACGTGACTTAGCTGCTTTCTTTGCCTATTCCAAGAAAATAGTACCTACTCTGTCAAGATCATAGGGGTCCCGTTATTCTAATGTGCCCAGGGCCTCCAATAGGTTAAAGACGGCCCTGCGTGCGGGTGTGCGGGCCCCCCCCCCCCCCCCCAACCCCCGCTCGTCATACCTCGATTACCAACTCGACCTGTCGCAAGAGGTCGAGATGTTGTGACTTGACCACGACTATGTGACCCCCCCCTGGCACCAAAGCTGGATCCGCCCTTGGAAACAACATTGTTTCAGTAACTTGGATTCTTACATAAAAGTTAATACTTATTAGTTATTACGATAGTACACGACATAAGAAAAGGACCTATTGATACTATTATTATTTGACTCGGATTGCCTTAGAGTCATCGTGGCATCGTAGGTAATTATTATTTTTAGAATTTGGCTCGCAGAAATATCCATTTTTGCTAAACATATATGTATATATTATTCTTACCTACAGATTGCCGAACTCTCTGATGCAAGCAAATCTATACCTTCTTCAGAGCAATCTTAATTGAGAATACTTACTTTTATGGTAGGCACAAGGCACTATGTTTTTATTACCAAATACGTTTACCGAAATTGGCGAAACCGAGTAACACGCTCAACACTGCTCAATATTCAATGTTCACTGGACAACTGTTGAATTTTAAGTATATGACGCCATTTTGCTTTGAAATAATTCATGAGGAACGCGGATTGGATAAGTTTTTTGTGATTCTTGATACAAATTTTGAGAGCTCCTCTTAGCCAGAGTTATTATTCGGATTCTGGTAGCACTATTAGCAGTCCTTTTATTTAGCTATAGTATGAAAGAAACATTATTAAACATTAAAAAAAATCAATAATGTATTTTTCCAAGATATTATATACTACGACTCAAAAACGAGAGAGCCCAGACCAATTCTATTTTCAAACATAAATGGAAAAATATGGAAAATTTCATTTGCTTGGGAGAAAACGTGACTGCAAATATTTCCACTAATTCACCGACTTCCAAAAAGGACGTCGTTCTCAAATCGGCCCGTTTTTTTTTGAATTTCCAAATAGACTTTTCTTCACTTGTTAAAAGCATTAGGTATATATCCCAACGACCTATAAGTCCTACCTATAACGACCTACTACAGTACAGGACGCGACACTTACATTTGCAAATCGAACGAGGTTATACCTACCACCTTCGACCACCTACAGTCGTATGCCGAGTCCTTCGATAACGTCATCTTGTCTTTTGTAGGCGGTGTCCATGACGTCATCCATTGACCATTCCGAGTTACCACCGTTATATTAATGATTCATTCTCTGAGGAAATTAATTACCACCTTAGCAAAAAGTCAATTCGAATTTACGATTTCTCATTTTGCTCTAGTTCATAATAACTTGGAAGACCAAAATTGCAAACAAATTCTTGATCGTCTAATGTTATTTTATTTTTATCCGACTTCAAAAAATGGAGGAGGTTCTCAATTCGTCAGAATCTTTTTTTTTATTTTTTTTATTTTAAAAAACCCACAGCTTCGTCCGCATCCTTCTAACAGCTGTTACGCACTAATCCGAACCAAGTCCGTAAAAATACGTTCCTTTTTGTTTTATGTGGTAGCTATTATCTTATGACATAATATTATGTCGTAGATATTTTTCACGGATTTTCACGGATTCGGATCGGATGAGTGCGTGATCGCTGTAATTTTTCAATTGTTTTAGGTAAGTATATAAGAATATCGTACAAGGCTACAATACCCTCATGTGTACGAAATTTATAGGTGTCTATATCTTCATATAAATTAACGTTTAACGTAGGCAATGCTTACAGATTACGCATTCAGTCTAAATGAACCGGTATGGTGGATAAACAACTTCGTTGACCTGGAAACGCGGGCTAATTACAAAACTATAGGTACTAGAAGTGAGCCGGCTAGAACTAACAGGACTAGAAATAAATACTATTAAAAAGTCATCAAACCGCAGTATCAAATTTCAAGATCAATGCGGATGTGTAATCGCGGAAGAGTCTAGTAATTAAAATGAAGAATTTTTAGCGGTGTGGTCTGGTCTGCAAATAAAAAACCGGTCAAGTGCGAGTCAGGCTCGCGCAACGAAGGTTCCATAATACAGTCGTATTATTTCGACATTTTGCATGATAATTCAAAAACTATGATGCATAAAAATAATTAAAAATCTGTTTTAGAATGCACAGGTGAAGACCTTTCATAATATGATACCCCACTTGATATAGTTATCTTACTTCGAAAATTGAAAATACTAATTATTAGTTCATGACCACAATTTTTTTTTTTGTGTGATGTAACCACAAATAAACGTTTTCAGATTAATTTTCCCCGAATTTCTGCTACAAGACTTACCTACCTGCCACATAATTCTAGGTCAACGGGAAGTACCCTGTAGGTTTCTTGACACATCGACAGACAGACAGACAACAAAGTGATCCTACAAGGGTTCCGTTTTTCCTTTTGAGGTACGGAACCCTAAAAACAAAGACTTGTTATGGTGATAAAGGTGATATCAAATGGTTCATTCGAGTGACTGGTCACTCGAGTGATTGGTTCATTTAGTTTTCATTCCACGTTCACCCAACACATTAAAAAAATGAAATATAAATGAAATCTTTATCATCATCATCATTTACAAGATCCTTTTCTTATACTTTAAAAAAAATCATTGTTTATGCAATAAAAACGTTATAGACAATTAGAACTAATACGTCTTTCAATACCATAATTAAGTATGTAAATTAAGTTGACGAAACTAAATAGTGATCTCATCAGCTGACCCATTAAAAAATATGCGTTTGTAATAATCCCATCATCATCATTTACAAAATGCTTTTATATGCTCATACAAATTGTCTTTGCAATAAAAACATAGACATAGGCATCTTCAGTACCTCATTACGAGTAATAGGTTGATGAAACTATATCGCAAGCCGGGTTACAAAATTATTGACCGTTCAAAAATGCAAAACATTAGTGAGGTATTCATGTTTAGAGATTATCATCTGGTACAGACATTGGCTCAGGGATGTGCATGTCTGATGATTTATCGACATCGATCAAAACCACATTTTTGACAGTTTTGACATTTTAAAGGTACATCTGACAAGCTTACAATGTCCACATATCAGTACCTATACCTCTTTCAAAAGATACAAAAAATCTTTTGTACGAAGTTCTGCTAACATGAAGTAATGTTTTATTTATGGACAGATCACTTCATTCTTGTTGCTCTTTTGCTAAAATCTTGATGTCGGATTATTGTTGGCACGTCTTATAATATTTTACTTTAAAAGTCGTCTATGACGTACCTATAGTACGCGACATGTCGAGGTGCCAATCAAGGAGGGCGTTCCCCGCACACACACTCAGCCCCCGCGCTAATCGGGTGCGGGCGAGCGCGGGTGACGTGCGGGCGGGGTGTTCCACCGCCTCAACCTGTCGCGTAGGTACTATTTCATGGTTGGCTCAATTTAGGTACCTATTTCATTTTTCTCTAAGTATATTTTCATCTCCTTTTTAAGTTGCGCCGTTACTTACCCGTTAAAGACTGTTCAATTAAGTATGTAAAGTACCTACCTATTAGTTTTTTACACAATGACATTTAATAAAATGGATTTCCAATGATTAATGAACAGTATGTGATGATCAGTCGTGTAGCATATTATAACGCAATCATTGTCTAGATGCACTTATATATTATTCTGATCGTATTTCGTATCTATTACAAATAATTTTATTGGCCGACGTCTAAGTTATGTGCGCTTATTCAGCTAAATATCATTTGCTTTAACGGTGACGGAAAACATCGTGAGGAAAGATTATGTCTGTGAGTTCTCCATAGTTTTCTCGAAGGTGTGTGATGTCTGCCGATCTGAACTTGGCTAGCGTGGTGGACTAATCACTCAGACCTAAACCCTTCCCATTCTGAGAAGAAACCTGGATTCAGTAGTGAGATGATAAGAGGATGATGATGAACAATTGCTGCTGTAATAAAAATAATCTTGATAAAATTAAGTATGTAGCAAATGTTCCATATAAGTTTATATTTTAAAGATGCTATCTTTTTGTTTCAGAACATGATGCGGCTGCGCATCAAAATATTGTTTTGACCAAAAAAGAAAACGCGGCTCATGATCGGAAACAGATTAAATAGGTAAGCATTCATTGACGAGAATCATTAGAAACTGTCTCATTTTTCAAACAAACAAAACATTGAAGTCAATCACTCCGTTAAATGCATATAACTCATTGGAATTATCATCACATATAGGCTTCCGAGTTGTGCCTCTATTCATGTACTAACTAGCTCTGAATAAACTTGATTCAGTTACCAACATTTACAGATAAATATATCGATGACACCGAAACCGTCGAGTTAGTCGATACCAATCGCTAAACGAGGTACCAAAACTCCGGTACCTCTGAAACCGATGTCAAATGAAACTGGTACCAAGGCAGATACCGGGCAAGATAGCGATGGGGTAGCAAAAACTGAGACCAAAGGTACCGAAACCAAGGAGAAAGAGGGAAAACAGAGATCGGTGTCGTTTAATAGGGACGTACACGTGAAACGATTCGGTGAGTGGCGAATGGTCCGAATTTCGTTTGATATACCTTGGGAGTTCCTATTTGTTTGCAATGATATTATATATTTGCCTTTTATATAACCTCTCTTAAAGTTCATGTTTAAAATATAAAATGTGGAGCTTGCGAACAAAACGGTATAAGTAGGTCCACTTCTGATCAAATTTTCTTTCTCGGCCGAAAACTGTGCTAACATTGAGTCCAGATTTCGATCAAAACAGGTTGACAGTAAAGTTTCATCAGTTTTCATTCAGTTCACAGTAAAGTTAAAACAATTTACAGTAAAGTTTCATCAGTTTTCACTTAGTTTTTGCTCATGTAAAACTTATTTCGTGCAAACGGTGTACGTTTTGTTCGCTAGTTCCTCAAATCGTCTCACATAATAAAATAATGAAATCAAAATGTAGGTAATTGTAAACACTTACAATTTGCAAGTCGGAATATAAAAATTCTCATATTGTTTGCTCAAACAAACTAAGAATTACATAAGTATTATGAATAGATTTTCAAATAAATGATAGGCAGATGATGTTTTATTCTAAGCATGTATAATTATTTATTGGTGACCAGTTTACTACCGTCAAAGTCATATAGTAGCGTTACATCACATCACTGTAGTTTCCATGGAACTCGGAATCAGCTTAGCTAATTATTACTAAATCAATATTATGTAATTCTGAATTTATAACTTCATAAAAATAAATTTCTCTTCTAATTTGATGTCTATTTTTGAATATATAAATAAAGGGTCAGTTTAGTGTGATTTTGTAACAGTCTTATATTTCCGTAATATACAGTTTCACAACTTTTCACCATACCTACATAGTTAGTTTTGTGTTTGGCTAAATAATTAGGTAAATAAATTTCTAAAAACAGGAAGGGCACTGAGTTGTCTTGCAAATCGGCTTTGTAATTTAATTCAAGATTTCCTTAAAATTATTTAGGTAGGTAGGTAGGTACGTTGTAATAAAATAGTATACATAGTATAAAAATATCAGCGCTTAGCTTTAACTAAAATTATGTGGTTAAAATTCAAGGCATTTATAAGAACATTGCAAAGATATGGGAATCATGACTTTCCCATAGTACTGGTCTCTGTAAGGGGTACCGACTAACCGACTAATTTTCATAAAATTGTATTTTGTAACATTTGGGGTGTATATAAACCAGTGTCAACTTAATATTTCTCGGCATCCAATTAATCATAATTGTTATAATTATTATATGACTAACTTACCTATAATATGACTAATAGTTCTGTCTTTGTAGAATACTTACGTGTTGTTTATTTTTCTTTATGGCATGATTTTGACCATCATTTTAAATGTGAGTCAAAAGCTGTTCAGTCTGTAACTCTTTTTAAAATATTATGTCAAATAATCTTTGCCTCTTGTTATAATATTATTGAAAGTGTAGATGCTAATTGCTAACTTCAAAGCCTCTATATAGTTAGTAAGGCCTTAATTTATATTTTCTGCTCTGTCTTCCATACTACTTAGGTATTTTTAATATTATGTAAAGTAATTTTATTTTAAATTCTAGAATAAATACACCCATACCTACCTCGATATTTTCCGTTAACTATATTTTACATTACATCCTGTAATATTTGTTATATTGTAATATTTTGTATAAAAAAAACAAAAAAAAGAGCAAGTATTGAGTTTCTAGCTGGCTCTTCTCAGTAGAAGCTGTATTCCGAACCGGTGCTAAAGTCTTGACTTATCATAAGTGGCACCATGATGTCCCATATGAAATAAATAAATTTCAATTTCATTTCATTTTACTAGTGCAGATTATGCGTAGTCGATTAATTATTACTTACTTAATATGGTAAGATTTCTTGTCATCAAGTTAATTGAAAGTTTCTATCTAAATATATAAAATGAAAAGGTGACTTACTGACTGACTGACTGATCTATCAGCGCACAGCTCAAACTACTGGACGGATCGGGCTGAAATTTGGCATGCAGATAGCTATTATGACGTAGGCATCCGCTAAGAAAGGATTTTTGGAAATTCAACCCCTAAAATTGAAGGTTGAAGTTTGCGTAGTCCACGCGGATGAAGTCGCGAGCATAAACTAGTCAAAAATAATTTTATTAACATATACCTAAATAGAAACTTTCATTTTGCATCACTTGACGTGATTGTAAACAAAAACCATTATTATCATCGTTGCATCCACAATTACGATCTAAGTCACGATCGTGATCGAAATGACCCTGATTCGAGTCATCTGTTTTTGCTCATCGTTGCCAAAATTTTCGTTATTTAATCGGCCGCGGCGGTTCGCCTTGCTTTTTGTACTACTGTGTGTTTTGGAAACTGAACATTTTTTATTGTAACAAGTGTAAAAATGACTACTGGCAAAACCAGACCTAGGTAGGTACCTACATGGATTTCAAAAGGTGCGTAAACCCCACGCCAATATTTGTAGTCTGTCGCTACACGTAGGTATAGTACCTACCTACGCGATAGGTCGAGATGACAATCGGAGTGGGGACGCCTCGCACACCCGCACAACCCCCGCGCTAACCCGGTGCGGACGAATGATGTGCACTGTGCAGGTGTGCGGGGCCTCCCCCCGCCTCATACCCTGATTGCCATTTTGACCTGTCGCGTACTGTATGTGTCACGCACACAAGCGTACAAGTTTGTCTCCACTCTTTAAAATACTATTTTATCAGCTTCGCCTATCAAGAATTTTATTTTTTATTTTTTATTCAAACAAATAAGCCCTGAAAGCCGCAAGAATGCAGCTTGGTATAATAATATTTCGGAAAAAAAGAAATTCTGTCTGAAAATATTTATTTAACCAATAGAATTGCAACAGTAGGTAGGTACCTATTTTAAAATTCGGTTTAAGTTAGCTCAGTTCACGATTTGTACTTATTCGTATTTGTATTTGCGCAAATACGCGTATCTACAGTCGCCCGTGCCAATACTGAACCATTACGTAAGTTGCTTAGCTACTGTCACATTTTTTCGAAATCGTTTGTAATTCTTAAGTAGGTATATAGGTAGGTACGGTTTACTTGTATGAGCAGGTTTCCTTGCAGTTCGACGACACTGACCTTTAATTCATTGAATTCTAATAAAGACCTCTAAAGGACAGTGCTCACAGTTAATAGAATACTATTACTCTGACCCTGAACTGTTATTCTGACCCAACCCTAGTGTCAAACTGTCATTTTTTAATGCACGCTCGAAGGTATCAAAAAGTGCGTAGATATAATGCGTAAAAAATGACATTATATGTCAATTTCATGTCAAAGTCCCTAATTTAAAGCGTACTTTTGACATGCCAGTTGACCCCTAGAGTCCCACCTTCACCTTCCCTCATTCACCTCCTTCACGAGAATCACCTTTTCCTTTTATTCAACAAAAAGTCACCTAAACACATTAAAGTATTAATACGAAGCTCTTGGCACGATGGTAATTATTATTTATTTATCAATGGCTCGTGTATAAAAACTCCCATTAGTCCTTGGAATTAAATTCGACCGACATTGATGTTATCTGCGGTTTCTTACTTCTGCTTAATCGCTTGTATAATGAAAACCCCTCCTAGCCTAGATTAGCCTTTGTATTGGCGTTCTTACTTATAAAAAATATGCTTTATCACCCTTGGTTATCACCTCAAGTCCGGTTTATTAATAGGTAAGCATTGATACAAATCTCGTAATATTTCTAGTCAAAATATGACGACAGGGTCTTCTCCGGTTGACCGAAGGCCAAGCGGGGGTACGGGCCTCGAGGCGTAGCCTCCTTACCCGGGTAGGGCGCGGGGTATTCATGTTACCCCGGTGTTGGTCTTCTAGCCGGAATTCCACCGGCTAGGGCCCGCCATCATGGCTTGGGGCCTCGTGGCTGGTTGCGTTCCCCGCGCTGCGGGCGATAGATTCGCCGTCGCGCACGGGGGGTCAAAATATATTGTCCTTTGTGGCGGTTACCACAATAGAAACTAGATGGCGCTGTTCAATCGATGACGTAGTCCCGAACAAATGTACCGCCGATAGTAATCGCACTACGGAGTTTTCTGCAATCTGGACTATATATAGAAGTTTCCAAGACATAACCGTCGGCCCAGCTGGCGCTACCGAGCACAACCAACTGCTCGGTGGGAGATCTCCCCTTTGGTACGGTCGAGCCTGCACACCGCTCCCGTACATCCTTCTTTTCTTCTGAATCGATCGGTGCCTTACTGAAATAACTTATTTGGAATTCATAATATTAAGTAGGCACAGTTGTTTTGGAAATTATAAAATATCATAAGGTAACTGCCGTTATTGAAGAACTACCTATAGAAACACACCAATTATTATTAAACTATAGAATTACTTAAATAAATCTTTTAAAAGCGTACTAAGCGGAAACTAAAGTAAATAAAAAATATCAACGGACACACTATACCTTCAACAGCTATGTATATGCGTAAAACTCCCTTCAATGCTTGGAAATCGACCGCTTAGGATCTGATTGCGCGCTTATAAAAACTATACTTAACTAAGTACCTACGCGGAGAGCATTGCACGAACAGGACATTCAGTGTTCTCAGCGTACATTCAAAATCCTTTAATGTTTTATCGTTTTGTGTTTTGTCCTTTTGTGTTTGTATTGTCATAAATCATCTAGTTAGTGTAAGTGGCACTGCCGTTCCAATAAGATGTGAAATAAATCATAATAATACCTACCACACGGAGCTAACCAACCTTCACAGAACTTTTATTCAAGTTTTCAGCAAGTGATAGAGTGTCTCTTGGAGAAGATTAAAGTAATGATTAAGTAATATTACCTAAATTCGTAATAAACGACTTAATGACGATAAGGAAGTCGAGAGTTTATGCTAGTGTGAAATTAGTTAGGAACATCAATAGGGTGAGCGCACACGGGCAGATGGCACAGTAAAAAATTCAATTAATCGAAATAAAATACATTGTAAATCAGTGCTCGGAGACTTCGGAGTATCGCTGTAAATTTTGCTGTACAGAAGCAAGCAGGAGGAGGATAGGTGCCGCTGAAGGAAACGTTCAGTATGCGCTGGAATCCGTCGGAACGTGTCAATGTAATAAAATAAAATCTGAATCAAATATATGGAACGACTATTCCGAATAAAAATCGTGTTCTACCTATGAAGCTGTCAAAAAGACACTGGACATCAAGTTGTTAGCAAAAGCAAGTAGCCCACAAAAGTTAGTTCGGGATGACAAGTGTAGTGCTAAAGCCTGACAATAAATATAAAAAACTTGCTCTGGAGGCGCCATTAGATTAATTATGGTCTATGGTCATGATCTTGTTTATATTTGTTCCCATTTCCGCAATATGGCGAGGTGCTTTATTTTTCTGGCCAGGCTTTACTTAAAGTACATACTACAAAGAAGTCGTTGGCGTCAGTAAATGCACTGGCGGGCAGAGGATCCTCTTCGATGCTCTTGCCCGCCGTCCACCTGTACGCCGGCGGTGTGCGCTGAGCTTTGTCCTCAAGTATAGTACATAATATACTCCAACCGTAACATGAAGCAATTCCAGCTGAAACTCCGGCAAGTGTAGAGACCGGTTGTAATTGCGCTTATGTAACAGTGTTGACACCGAAAGCAAACCGTATTGACATCGATTCTTGTGTACTCTTTGTATTCCTGATGGTTATAAGACGAGTTTTTGTTGTGATGAGTTAATCGTGATATTTATTGAAAGAAGTTATTGAAACTGTACTTAATTGCAAGTGGCTATCGTCGGTTAAATAACACAATTTTTTTACGTATTTATATATTTTTATCTTTCTATTCTTAGGGTTCCGTACCTCAAAAGAAAAAGAAATCCCTATAGGATCACTTCGTTGTCTGTCTGTCAAGAAAACCTATAAGGTACTTCCCGTTGTCCTAGAATCATGAAATTTGGCAGGTACCTATGTAAGTTTTATAGCACAAGTAAAGGAATAAATTCGATAACCGTGGATTTGTGGATACATCACACAAAAAAGTTAAAATGTGTTAATTAACAATTTAGCAGTTACGGATTTTTTGAAACTACATATAACTAAGAACCATATTAAAATAGTAGATTTTTTTAACTTAGTAATGCTTTTTAGACGAATTTCAAAATAGGTGAAGATTGCATTCTTCGTACTTAATATAATATCGTCAGACAGCTAATAAACTAATAAATATTATATAAGCATCATTATTAACGCGAGCATCTAATAACAATAAAAGTGGTCCAAGAACATTCCCCTGCGGCGGTCATTACATTAGCGTGGGCTTCGGCCGGCGCTACTCAGACATACCGAAAAAGGTATCCGATGACTGTGCGGATCTAAAGGTGCAACTTCACAAACACGGTGAAATTGCACACCTCATGCGGAGTTGTTTGAAACATCGCCGTATTACTTTTAAGATGTTATCGTGTTGTATATTATTATTTATTAGCCCAGTAATTTATAAAGATTTTATCTGCATTAACATTTATGTATGCTCTACATGTAATGATTTAGATGGGAAATGATGTTGGTACCTAACTGACCCATTTTTTCGTCCTTTGAACATTTATTACCTTAGAATGACATTTATTTTTCAAAGATTTTACAGATTCATTTACAATCTTTATATGAGCAAATCTACAAGCACAACACCATTTTAACAATTAATTTGTAAGTTCAATACTTACATTTTCAATATAGGTCTCGTTAACTTTTAGGTGAGTGTTTAATTAACGAACCGATGAAAAAAATAACGCAGCTAGGTACTGCATTAAATTCTTTAGTTCAGAACAGATGCGGTTTGGCATTGACCTGACTATTCGATGGGCGATCCATTTGCGGTAATGTTACGAAAGCTTCAGCCGAGTCAGATAATATCGCCCTGTTACGTCCAAACGTTGAAATACAAATTAATTATTTAATTTGCATAAGAACCTTGTCAACGCCGATTTGAATTTCGATTCGTTGGTAATTATAAAGTTAATAGGATTGAAACTTTGTGTCCGTGAGGAATTAAGTATAAAATGAGAACTATAGGTACCTACACAGAACTTGATTCAAGATTTAAGAAGTTTAGTGGGTTGATTAGACGGGCCTTTCTAGGATTCATGTCATGGTTAACTCTTTAGATTGAAATATTGAAGAGCCTTTATCGTTTTGTACTTAATATGACGCTGAAAAACCAGTATTCATCAGTCATCATCGACATCGTTATCAACCGATAGATGTCCACTGCTACACATAAGTTTCTTGTAGAGACTTCCACACGCCACGGTCTTGTGCCGTGCCGCTTGATTCCAGCGGCTCCCTATGACTCGTTTATGCCGTCTGTCCTAGTGGGAACTGGATGGGTCAACAGTATTAAACATAATATTCGGGTAACAGATAAATAGGCAATACTGTACATAATATATATTATGATATTATCATCCATAGCTAATATGAAAGGACTCTTGTTGTAAACCCCAAAGTTCCTGACACCGCTGTCAGGAACATTGTAACTGTGGCTTAGAACAAAATGAAAGGTTTTAATGCTTACGAAACTTAATTGCCGTCACGAATTAGGTCTCACTTCTGTTTAAACTGTGGTACTGTGATTTAGGTAAATATACTCGTATACTTGATCGAAAAACAAACGAATATTATCTTAAAACAATCGGTTATTGTATAGCGTAATAAATATACTCGATTGCACAATGGTATTAAAATTCACAACGCTAATAGAATACATAATATTATGTGTGCCTTATTATCATTAAGTCCACATTTATTTACCAAAAACAGATTTCTAACAGGTTTTTTGTAACAGCGCTTCAGGCCGTGTTAACTTATTTAGATAATTGAATTGATCATTGTTTTTATTTTAGAGTTCCCTAGTCAAATATGAAACATGAAATTATTTACGTTCAACCCGTATAAGAAAGCTAGTCCTGGATTTTATCTCATTACGGAGGGATAAGTGCAGTACAACAGTACGCGACCGAAAGTAATGTACATCAGCCTTTAGAATGACAATTCGGCTTTGTAGAGCGTTGTCTCTGTCACTCTTATATGACGTACACTTATATGACGTATTGTCGGTCTCAACGACAGAGACAGTGTTCTACTATCTCCTTCTAAAGGTCGATGTACATTATACTTTCGGCCGCGTACTGTATATGTATTTGTGTGTGTGTGTGTGTTAAGTTCCCTCACAATTTCCAAACCACTCATTCATACCAATAATATAAATGTGAAAATGTGTCTCTCTGTCTATCTACTAGTAAGGCCCATCCGTTTAACCTATTTTAACGAAATTCTACTTACTAAAATCAAGGAGTCCCCACGGGACTTTCAAAAACCTAATTTCACGAATACCACGTGTCGTGTTAAACAATGAACAATTTCTGGTATTCTAGGTAATAAGCATAATAGGTACGCGACAGGTCCAGATCGCAATCGGGGTATGAGGCGTCCCCACCCCGATTGCCTACTATATAAATTGTACAGCTACAAACTTACTCGTACGTACCTACTTTCTTCCGCATCCGCATCCGCGGATGTCAAAATGTTGGCATCCACAACAACCCTGGTCTAGTTACATAGGTCTATACGCGTATGAGTAGCTAACTAGGTAGGTAGGAGTTAGTTTTGTCTTGTTGCCTAAGCAACGTAGTAACTTTTTGTTACATCTACCACTAATTAGTCTGTTTTTATGATCGTATGTGTCACAAATTGTTTAATTTCTTGCTGACTTTTTATGCTGATATGTTAGACGAATCAATGTAAAAACAACGTCTACAAGAAGCCTATTGTTACTCGTCCCACATAAAGAATAATTCTTCACATTGACCTTGTATCTAGCTGACAATTTGTGGCGATCACGGTCCAATATTCCGATAATAATAGGTATGTAATGTATTGTAAGTTGTAACTAAGTGAATGTCACGTAACACAATGTAATTATAGATAGTGATTAAAAATATTTGCACGGTGCACCTATTCTTTAAACCTAGTTCAATGAGTAGGTAAGTTGGATGCGAGTATCTAACGTTAAGGTATGCCTGGCGCAGTGGTAAGCGTTGTGGACTATTATTATATCCTGTGGTTGTGGTCTTATTAGTGGGAGGTCCTGTATTCTATTCCCGGCAGGGGTTTGGAATTGTATAATTTCTAAATTTCTGGTCTGGTCTGGTAGGAGGCTTTGGCCGTGGCTTGTTACCACCCTACCGACAAAGCTGTGCCGCTAAGCGAATTAGAGTTCCAGCATATTATAATATTATAATAATGACTATTATATAGAAGTTTCAAGACACAATCGTCGGCCTAGCTGGCGCTACCGAGCACACCACCGCTCGGGAGGAAGATCTTCCTATTGTTACGGTCGAGCCTGCACACTACTCCCGTACATAATATGTATAATTTTCAATCTCATAAGTGGAACATCTTAATATGTGTGACCGGAAGCAGTCAAGGCTGACTAGTTACTAGCACATGTTCTTATTATAACCGCCGCCGGAAGCTCTCAAGTAGCTTTAATTATGTAATTATTCAAAGAGATATATCAATCTACTTAATAAAAGATTTGAATACCATGATACTGCTCTCACCTGATGTGATACCTCAAAACTACAATATAGGGATATTTAAAGGGCAGATAAATAATTCCTGTTTTCAACGCATTGGTATATTATATCTGCCTATCTACTTCCTAGTTCCCACGGTGCTGCAAATGTACATAGGTACCTACAGGTAATCACTTAACATAAGGCGACCCGCATAAAAATATAAGCATTTGATAGCATTTGGTAAGTAGTATGTGGTGTGTGGTAGACGGTAGTACCTAACGCCACAATTTGCATATACTTAGGACCTTATGTTCTATGTTGTATCTAATAGCCAAGTAAGAAATTAAGTAAATATATATCTTTTTGTAAATACATATTATATTAACTAAGGATTCTTGTTTTCATTTTATAATTATTCTAGTACCGTAAGACTTATTCCACTTCTTGATAAGCCTTACTTACAACCTTGAATGGGAAGCAGGAAGAAATCTCTGTTTAGAGATAAGCATTTCCAATGTAACTTAATTTATTATTACTTTGTAACTACAAAGTCACGTGAAAAATAAAAATAAATAAATAAATTCTTTTTCCCTAATGTGCTAATGTTGATTCCGTGTGTTAATGTAAAGATCTAATCTTATGTGCACATAACAGCCAAGTCGAATCATTCAATTATCATACAAAATTATGTTATGCTTGTGATGACTTAGGTACCTGCTAAATATAGTAGCGAGGAAGTAGGTATTCAATCAATAACGATAGGTACTGTGTTGGAGAATTAGTACTACTTATATAACTATAAAGGCTACTGTTTTAAGGGTTCCGTACCTCAAAAGGAAAAATGGAACTCTTATAGGATCACTTAGTTGTCTGTCTGTAAAAAAAAACCTATAGGGTACTTCCCGTTGACCTAGAACCATGCAATTTGGCAGGTAGGTAGGTCTTTATAGCACATGTAAGGGGAAAAATCCAAAAACCGTGAACTTGTGGTTAGGTACATCACAAAAAAATGTGGTCTTGAACAAATGATTAGTATTTTCAATTTTCAAAGTAAGATAACTATACCAAGTGGGGTATCATATGAAAGGGCTTTACCTGTACATTCTAAAAAAGATTTTTCTTTATTTTGATGCATAGTAGTTTTAGATTTATCGCACAAAATGTCGAAAAAATACCCGAGTACGGAACCCTCGGTGCGCGAGTCTGACTCGCACTTGGCCGGTTTTTTCGTAATGACCTTCCGTCTGTCGAATGAGAAATGACGTAGATACCTACTGGTTGTTTGTAGTTGACTCAAAGCGTTTATTCAATCTCCTTATCTAAAATCGTAAGCCTTGATTCATTTTTAACAATTAGTTAAGTGTGAATATGTTTTTAATAGCAAGAGTTCCGTAAAGACTTTACCTACTCTATTAATGCTGTATTTTTACTTATAACTATACTGGCTGATGCCCGCGACTTCGTCCGCGTGGATTTTCATTTTTCAAAATCCCGCGAGAACTCTTTGATTTTCCGAGAGTTAAAGTATCTATCTTCATTCCAAATTTAATCCAAATCCCTTCAGCCGTTTTTGCATGATTACTCAATAATGAGACATCCAAACATCCACATTTTCACATTTATAATATTAGTAGAATAGAACTAGATGATACCCGCGACTTCGTACGCGTGGATTTAGGTTTTCAAAATCCCGTGGTTGCTTTTCCGGAATAAAAAGTAGCCGATTGCCATTTCAACCTGTTGCAAACTATACCTAGCTACTTTTTTGTAAGCGCACGTCATGTATATTCTATGATCCCAGCAAGGATTTGCTCACCAAGAGTTTACATCATAACCTCCAAACGAAATAACGAGTTATATGCGTGAAATTGCAAAGTAAACTGTAAGCAGACATTTAAAACAACAATTATTACCTATCTATAGTATTTGATATTTTCTTTGAATAACCTTGAATGTCAAGTAATACCTACGCGTGGGTATCATTATTTTGTTGAGTAGGTAATAGCTAATAGGTAGGTACTACAACGAATATTTTTAGACATCACTAACATTCAGTTCCACTTAAGCGTGAAATTTATAATATTGAAGTTGGTACGACAATCATTCTCCAATGGGTGAGGTCTGAACTTACGAGTTACGACCTTTCAAAATTCACAATGTCCGATTGCCGTTGACCTATTGACGCTCTCTATTTTTTTGACATTATTGTTGCAACTGGCACCATACCCTCGTTACACTCACAAGCTGTTGAAGCACATAAGTGTGGTTGAAATCCGTATTACATCAATCAGCCGCATCTATGTCTACCTTCATATCACAGAGTACTTTTTACATACCTACGGAAATTCACATTATAACTTTGAAAGTGTGTCTGTCTATCTCAACTCAACACAAGTATTTACCTAAGTACTCAAAATGGGTACGTACTATACTGGTACACTTTTTGAGTGACAATTGTTGAATTTGTTAGATAATGGCGTATTGATGGTAATAATTAATTAATTAAGTTAGACTAAAGCTATAGCTTTCCGTGGTTCTAAACACACCCTGGTCTGAGAAGAAGCCAACAACAAACTCAGCCGGGTATTCTTTTTGATTATTTAATATATCGCCAATTCACATATCTATCACTAAATTGGTCTATTTAACTATCAAGCTATTCGTTACCTTTTCACAGGAAATCCGCTGAATCAATTTTTCATATAAATCTACCGAGTCGCGATAAAAATCTGAATTAAAAAATAGCTGCTATTTTTATGATATGATATCCGTAGGAAATATTCCATATTAAGACACTAGTTTGGTAAGGTATGGGATTGTAAATATTATATAGTAATTATATGGAAAGTATATTCTGAATAAACACCATTGGTTAACAATCACAGATAAAATATTGCGTTCTTGAAAATGCAAAATTTCTTCCAGTTAAAAAAATTATACTCAAATGATTATGTAAAGTAAGCCCTAAACAAAACAACGAAACTTGGTTGAAAATAATTTCGTGACGAAAAAGTTTTAATACGCGATTTAAATGCATTAAATTAATGAAACACATTTAGCCTCCGCGGAATCGGCCATTCGCTTCGATCCCTTCTCATGCATGCATACTATAATGGTGCAGATTTATTGAAGGCATTTTCCAAATTTATGACCCTTGACGTGCGGTCAGTAATATTTTATAGCAGCGATACAAAGTTTTGCTCAGCTACGTATTATATAAGCAACTCAGTAAAGGCTGAAACACACAACGAGCGATGGAAACGTGTCCAATACGACTCGTAGTACTGCCGTCCTAAAGCTAAAGTGTCGTTAACTACCACAACCAAGTTTCGAGATATGATCAAAAAAGCGCGAATTTATAAAGAAATGATGCCATTTGATAACTAATAAACGTATACAAAACTTGAAACTATGAAAATGTAGAGCAAACAGAGCACTTTTGAATAGCTGTATTTTTAAGTTTCTAGAGTAAATAATAATTAAAGCAGGACAGTTTTGGCTTTTTAGTCTAGCATTTTTTCTAACAACGGCTTGTATTTACATAACTTAAATGTCGTTAGATTACCCTTTAAGACGTTTAAGGCTTGGATTGCATTTACTTTTTTTATCTTTTTACGACACTTAAAAAAAAATTATAATTACTAAAGTAAAATGACTCTAAAAGACTTTAACGACATTGTATGTTAGGTTATGATCCTTAAAACTATCAATAACATAACACTTAAATGCGGCTTTTGTAATTTAAACACATTTTAGTCTAGAACAATAGAAATGATTTGTTTACAGTAGCGTTTTTTGGGGAGCATTGCTAAACTAAAATGTGGTTTATTGCAAATGATCGAACCGTAGCGACGTTTTAGGTTAGCATTGTTTATAAATATTTGAGGTTTTCCAATGAAAGTAACGGTAACTACAACAATTGAAAGAGCAACAGTCCGAAAGTAGTCTCTTATTTTGTTAAAACTTATAGTAATAGTAGGTAATAGTGCTAGAGATCTGTAATTTGGCATGGGTATAAACATTAATCACGCCGACAAAGTGGTGAAATAAAATTGTGATAAATATTATTTTTAGAGTGGCTCCCCTACATGTAAAGTGGGGGTGAATTTTTTTTCTCGTCTACCCCATAGTGTGGGATATCGTTGAATAGGTCTTTTAAAAATACTGTGGGTGTGGGAACATCATTTTTCGATTTCTAGATCCGTTGTAAAATATGATGTTTTAAAGTGCTAATTTTTATTAGAGTCAAGTGTCCACCCAGTCAGTTAAATGGTTGTATATAGGAACGTGAAAAAATTCACAGCAGTAGTATAATATAATATACCTAATCAATTTCAAAGGAAAACTATCATGGCTAAGTAGGGTACACAGGTTAAGGAGTTATATCTGTTTTTCGAGGTTAATTATTGTACGTAGATATTACGAGTAGCATATTGATGTATATAATTAGTTTTATTGTATCTATTTGTGATTGATCGTAATCCTAATAATATTTTTTCCAACTTCCCCTGTCAAGCCAGCTTCATGACTCTTTCATGATGATGAATTTTATGACTCTTTCTTGAGTTACCATCGTCCTTTGTGGGCCCGTTTGTAGAAGTGAACCGAGAAAAACCATGGGATCCAAATTATCCTCAATATTCATAAATAAAATACAAGCACTATCCTAGGTCAGCTATAATAATAATTGCGACATTACAAAATCCATAAAATCATACAATTTTCTTCATAGCAAGCACTACCTGGTGGTGAACCTGATCACAGCTCATGAATGTATGACCAGGTTCAAAGTAGTAGAGCGTCAATATTTCTGCACAAATCAAATCGCTGTTTATCATGTATACGAGTAACGAGGAAACCAGCCAATTTTTAATTTCGAGAGCTGCAGTTATCCAGCCTTAGATGAATATGCGCAACACGCCTGTGACGCAGGAGAAAATGATAAAAAGCTGGCATTATGTCCTCTTGTTTTCTTCCCGCTATGCTATCATTCCAGAGTACAGTGAGAGGTTTGAACTCATTGGTTATTTTGCCTATTGGTGCAAACGTTTGATTGAATGCCACAAGGCGTTTACAGAAACATCTCGCAGATGCACTAGTCAAAGTTAGAAGCTTTTGAAATGTGGGTATACAGAAGAATGTTGAGAACCTCATGGGTACCTCGTGTCAAAAATGCAACTGTACTACAAAGGCTAAGTAAAGATCTTGAAATCCTGAAGACCATAAAAGTGCGGAAATTGGAGTACCTACTCCAGCTACATTATGAGAAATAGCAAATACGACCTCCTTCAGCTCATTATTCGGGGGAAAATAGCCGGCAGAAGACCACCAGGCCGTAGAAGAACATCGTGGCTTAAGAATTTACGCCAATGGTATGGGAAGAGTACCCGATTTCTTTTTCGAGCAGCAGTGTCCAAGGTGCAGATAGCTCTAATGATTGCTAATCTCCGATAGGAGACGGCATTGCAAGAAGAAGAAAGTCACAACCTCGCGAGATGCGGGAATAGTTAGAGACATTAAAGTTATGTATTGCGGGATAGAGTTATTTTAGGATAGTAAACAATATTTTTTTGCAAAATATCACTAAGCTGTAACGCGTTTATGTGTCATTAAAGACATTTTAGTCTAGCATTTTCGTTAAAAGACATTTAAGTTATGGAATAGTGCACCATCATTTTGGAGAAAAGCTTAATTAAAAATGTGTAAAGTGACTTTAAAGACATTTTAGTTAAGGAATTTAAGAAAAAACCTGCTTTGAGACATTTTAGACTGGCAAATGTTAGTTAAATGCGTTTAAGTTATGTTATCATGTGAACAAGTAGTTATTTAACGACGTTCTTCATATTGCTATTTCAAAAACTACAGCAGCTAGTAAAATACCGGTTAGATTGGTCGATAGAAAAAAAAATTCTGAGTAAGATAGCGTTAAAAAGTCAAATTTGGCCAAATGTTGGTTAACGACGTTTTAGCTTGAGGACGGCAGAGTAGTCGTTACGCGATATAAAATATGGCTAAAGGGATCAAGGAGAGTCACTAAGAGATACTCGTGAATTCAAGCAAGTTAAATTTATGACAGTACATGGTCAATATCCTATAATATGTGTTTGAAAATTTAAATTTATTTAATTAAGTACATGAGATATGAAGAAACTCCACAAAAAGGCGACTGCCTTCGTATAGAAACAAAAATAAACATACTTATTGTGTCCACTTCTAGGCTACAGGGCTGTATAACATATAATCAGCGATTCATTAATTATTGTTAACTGAAATACAACAAAATCTCGTTCTCCATCGTTAACATGTATAACCATTACATTGACGAAAGAAATTTATTACTATTAGCTATACTGCATAAGCATAAGTTTTGTCTGGATACTGCAGTGTACATAATATATTATTATCTTAAAACCACCCTGAGTTTATAAGTTTCTGAAAACTCCTTCACAAGTTGTTAATAGTACCAGTTTTTATTTCGATTAGAAAATATAAATTGGAAGGTAAACGTCCTCCTAATGCCCTCTTAAGGTCCAAAACCTTACCTTGAAACCAGAAATAAGTGTAAGGAATCGTTTGATTAAGTGTAAATTTATGGATATGAGAGAGATACTTCGATTTTATAAATACTTATGTACCACTCTTTTATGAGCCTAATGTTTTATATTTATACCTTACTAAGTAGTATAATCTCTGTACGGATTTTCATTTGTTATTTTGTATTTTGCGAATCTTTGCGAATATTTGTCAACCGAATTTTTTTATAGATAACCATATTATATAAATAATTACATAATTATAATATATAATTTTTAATATAAACTAATTTTGAAGATCTTAATATTTTCTTATTGCAACTATTGTTATCGGTCTGCTATGAGCAGAAGGAACAAATTATTTGCAACTCGATTTTTTAAAAAATTCTGATACAATCTAGCCCTTGACTGCAATCTCACCTGGTGGTAAGCGATGATGCAGTCTAAGATGGAAGCGGACTAACCTGGAAGAGGTATGGCAGTTTTTATTTAACCCATGCCCCTTTGGTTTCTACACGTTATCGTACCTTAACGCTAAATCGCTTGGCTTGCACGGCTTTACCGGTAGGGTGGTAACTAGCCACGGCCGAAGCCTCCCACCAGACCTACCTTTAGTACCGCGAATTCTTTAAATTATTATTTCAGTATATACCGTAAAATAACGTTATATAGGTATGTAAAAATATATGTCAATAGCTAAATAACTCGTCTTTACTGTTAAGGAATCCAGTTTTAGACAAAATAAATGGCGAAAATTGACCGTAACTTTACGTAAATAAAACGCAAATATTAGAAATATAAACTGTTTTGCAGACAGTATGGGTACCTACCTCGAAAGCCGGTTAAATTATGTTTTATGTCAGTGTATCACTTACCTAGTTATCTATATAGACTATAGAGTATAGAACCAAATGTAGGGATGGCTTTCTTGTTTACTGTAGCTATTTCCAAGTAATGACTTCATCTGTAGTAGATACTTTTCCTGTATACCGTTTTTGGGTATCAAAGAGTAAGTATTTTTATTGATTTTCATGACTAAGATGCGTAGGCGAAGCTGATTTTTGCACCTCGAATAATAACTGTAACAAACGATAAACGTGTAGCGTAGTCATATCTAAGCAAGTACCTACCTATTTGGACGTATAATATTATTATGTTCTCTATATTTGGACGTTCACTATTGGCGTTTTCGTACAAATGTATGTTTCAAATTTATACGTTGCCTATACCTAAACTACTATCTCTATTAGCACTACAGTTAAGTTAGTTATTATATCCAACTTCTTAAAATAACGTTATATTTCAGTCTCTTCTTATTTTTTGACCATTTTTGACTAAGAACTAACCCCCCGTTCCCACTTGTCGTTTGTCGCTTGATGTTCCAGTGGCAGTACATTTTGACACAAAATCGGTTTATATTATGTTATGTTCATATAAAATGTTCTGCCACTGGAACGTCCGATTTAAATCCGGGCTCGACAAACGACAAGTGGGAACGGGGGGTTACGTTACTCTCTGAAAACGACATATTTTAGCTGTACCTACTTCTTATTTTTAACGCGTAAATATACTAAAGATGCCAGATAAGTATAAGTATTTTGTGTTCTAATGTCTCCTAAAAGCTTCTTAAATTAAACGCCGCTTGAATCCTTATCGAGGCACGTTTCGGCTGCGTGTTGAAATATAAATTATAAACAAGCAATATAAAGCAAATATAAGCAAGCTACGTCTGACAGCAAATTCGGTTTTGTTTCAAAAATTTAATTGTAGGTACCTACTGACAAAAATTATTTACTAACCACTATTCCTATCTAGACGTTCTAAAAATTATTTTATCCTTTAATTTATTATTTGGAGTATGCTGTAATTAATACAGACCCGTGGGATTTTGAAAAAGCCTAAATTCATGGGGACGGAGTCACGGGCAACATCTTAATAAAGACCGCTTACCTACTCAAATGTGTTGATAAGATGAAATGTAAATAATTAAAACCTTCCAAATCAAATTATTGAACAGCAACTCCGCACGCAACTCCAAAAAAACGAAGCCGTACTAAGATTAAGTCAAAAACTTTACAGAAGTTGTTTTCGCCGAAAGCTGCTAAAAATAACCATGATCATTACATGACGCTCCGACGACACGCCGCCGGTACCACAGAATATAATAATATGCCGGTGTACAAATCTCATTGTAAAACAAGATTTTATATTCGGTTTTATACTCAAAGTGAAGATTGCCTTAAAGATGCTAATTTCCTTGTTTGTATTTTTTACGAAACAAGCACAGTCACTCATAGATTTGTATCACAATAGCGCGTGCCCACTCCTTCGCCCGCACATCTTATAAAGTATTCTGAACAGTGAACACTTCTAAAATACTAAACATATTATTAACGTAAAGAATTGATTAGTTTTAAATATTGGCATTCAAATAAGATTCTATAGATACCTTGTCGCTTTACAATAAAATATCTTGACATTTTAAAGTCTTTAAATTGAAATTCTATTCTAAATAGTAATATTCTAATCGATAGACAGTACAAATCTTCAAAAAAATCTCCTTTTTTTCATTAAAATAGAATAAGATATCGTCTTGGCGGAGGCACTGCCGTGCCCCTTAATACTAGGTAATATTACTGCAATCAACATCCACTAGGTTACCTACTCTAACATTTTAAAGGAATCCCATCCCGTATTTGATGTCCGATTAAAAAATCTAAGTATTTAGTCCTTCTGATAAAGAGAGCTATTCGTCATCTTAGGCACTCTTTTCCAGTGACCAAAAAAGTAAAAGTTCACAGTATGTATTAATAGGTACTCACTGAAAAGTGAAAATAAAAGCATATAAAATGCATTTAGATTGGTAAGGTCTCAGTTGAAATTCAGTCAAATCAATCCGTAATTTTTATTGAATAAATTTCGCCTTTTCAGGCAGAATTCGGCAATTTGTATTTTACATATTTATTAGATTTTTATTTTTATACATTAATTAAAATATATATGTATAGTACGCGACAGGTTGAGATGGGGGGGGATGCCCCGCACACCCTCACATCACTTGTGCTCGTCCGCATCGGGTTAGCGCGGTGGCTGTGTGGGTGTGCGGGGCGTTCCCTCCCCGGTTGCCATCTCGTTTCGATACTATAGTCTATGTAGATTCCTTTTGAGTTAATCGGTACAAAAGAGTTCAACGCGAGCGAAGCTGTGCACTTCGATTGTCATAATAATCGATCGTCTTCGTCTATTATTTTTTGTTGTGAGAGTAATTAATAGTGTATAGTAAATAGTACAGGAGTCAATCATATTTATTGCTGGCTGTAGCATGTTCACGGTGTAAGCACAGAGGCTCTTATTCACATACCTACTACATACCTACTTTATTCTTTAAAGAACGCGATAATTATATTATGGTTTAAAAGCTTAGTTTTACATAATTGACTTAACAAACGCATAGCTAAGATAGTTCTACTCATTTAATTAAGTATATTCGTTTGAACAAAATTAACCGCGTCAAAATCGACCCACATAATTGGGCAGACAAACCATCACAAAGCTATAAAATAACACCTTTTTGTTGACAGTTTTAAAAAAACATTACGACAACAATAATTAAGATAAGTAGGCCCGTTCTTGATTGGTTGAAGATTCGCACACAAAAAAACCTTTATTTGTTCGATTTGATAAAAACTTGAAAATAAAATCTTTGCATACAAAACCGGACATAATTGAATAATGATCAGTGAACGCAGAAACCACGTTTAGACCATCACACGAGCCATTCTACTATTATGTATTCTGAGACACGAGGCATCTCTAATACTTAGTCTTATTGTAATATTTTCTATAAATTATTTCATTTTTGGTTCGTATTATGATTGAAAAAACTTAAACAAATTAAATCCACATAATAATGGCAATAGGTGTTCGTTGTTCGGAAATTAATACAATTTCAATTTTGTATATTCAATTTTATGATAAAAGAAATGTTTGTTGGATTTAATACATACCTAATATAATTTGTTTCATACCTGTCACCGAATCAAAATCGAATCAATTAATAAATATACATATAAGACGAATAATTTTGAAAGACAAAACTATTGTCGTGGAGTTCTGAAATTATTACAGACATTCCATTGCCGTTAACATCGTAACCAAACATTTAATTTTCACATACTTAGTTAACAACATAGTTCTTTTTGTTTGTAATAACAATCACTTTAATAAATTAAAATTTCACTTAATATTCATGTTCTCTGTATGCTTTGCCAATGAATAACTTCCCTCTCTAATCGCTAAAACTTTTAAATTTAGCGTAATAATTATTAACATGCCATTTTGAACAAATTACTTTCTTCTCACAAATTTTACTCTGTTGCTTGTTTTCAGGTAAACCGCGTGTGCGGGGTACCTCATCTGACCAGCCACCATCGATACGAAAAGAACCTTTTACACATCTATCCGAACAAGAACTAATAGAAGAAGCTAACAAAGTTATTGCACAGGCACAAAGTGTCACTTGCACAGCAGATCATCCGCCAGATAAATTCTTCTCCCTACCCCATAGAAGAAAATTTAGAGAAGATAAATCTACCAGAAGGAACAGTGACGACGGTGGCTCTCCTGAAGATACTGGTAAAACTCCACTTGGAAGGTCAACTAGTGATGTAAGTTCAAAAAGAAAAAAGGAACGAACGTCACTTTCAACTATTTTCAGAAGAGCCCAACGAACCAAAAGTCCTGATGCACCAGTTGCTGTTACTACTAAACCTGCTGTTATAGTGAAAAGGAGCAAAAGTGACGTGACAGATTTGAAGTCAAACACTAATCTTAATAAAACTAAACCAATACGTAAAAGATCGGGAAGTGAAACAGAAGAATTTCTTAAATCGTTACGAAATAAAAAAACACAGCTTTCACCTATAATTGAAAGCTCGCCTCGTGAAGACTACTTCAAAAAAATTTCACCATTAGATTTATTACATAAAGAAAAAGTTTCAGAAAAAGAAAGCGGGAAATCTGATTGTCAAGTTTCGATAGATAGCAAGAAAGTAAATCCAATTGAAAAACCTCCTCGACTAAAAAGAGAAAAATCCTCTGAGAAAGAACCATCTCCACCAATTACAGAAACACCTAAACGCACAACTGAAATAAAAAAGATCCATCTTATTGATGAAATTGACACAACCAAAATAAAAGAAGCTCCCTTTGAAGTGAAAGACAAAATCAAAGACAGTATCAGAAAACTTGAAGAAGACGTTTATGGTGAAACTGAGATGAAACATAGTAGTCAACAGCCACCGGAAAAACCACCGCTAACTAGAGGTCATACTGTTGATCATTTTGTAAGAATACTTAAGGAAGATCAACATTCATCGCCTCCAAAGTCTCATTTAATTTCACTGTCAAACGGCTCCAATATTAATCAACCATTTTCATATACAAAGCCAAGTGCTAGTCCTGATCCCAATCTGTTTATCAGGGCTACAAGTCCTGAAAGAGCACCAAGTCCTGTAAATAGAATGACAGATAAAGGTGTCGTTTATGCTCAAGTTATTAGAGATAACGGTGATATTCGTCCTCAATTTCCTAAACAAATAATGCACAAAACTTTTTCTCCTCCTAGAGATAAGTATGGTAATCTGTCTGATGAAGATGAAGGTCTTGGCTATGAGGAAAGGTATAAATATTCCGCTGAGAGAATAAATGATTACGATCACAAAAATAATGATAGTGGTTACAATATTAACAATAGTTTTAATATTAAAGAATCACCAATAAGGCCAAGGTTCAGAGAATATAAACTAATGAGCTTTGAAGACTTTGAACCAACTTATGCTAATGGCTACACAGAAAAAGAATCTGAAAACCGTAAACCTATCCATAGTTACAGAGGGAGAGCAGATGGAATGGACACAAAGAAACATGAAAGAACATATGAATCTGATATTAAAACAGACTTAGATTTTAATGAACTGAGCCACAGACGAGAGCTTTTAGAGTCTCGTTTAAATGCAAGACGATATGAACGCGAGAGAATTAATGTAAACGAACCTATTACTAAATATATTGTTGAAAATGATCCTATTTACGAAGCAGAAAAACGTATGAAGCAAACGGAAAAGTATGTTAATGATACAGTAAAATATTATCGACATACGTTAGAAAGAGATGGTTTTGAAAGTACCATAGCAGAAGATTATAAATACGACACCGACAGTCAAAATATTAAATATAATACAGAATCGCGATCTTTTCAAAAAGTTCCTATAGGTGAAATAGACAGGCGTGAGTTTATTGACAATTTAGGACCAGCCAGATATAAAGAAGAGAGAAAAGTATTTCCTCCAGAACCTGAATATGAACCGCCTAGTCTAGAATCTAATCCTGGAAAACCTATATCATCCCCAGATGAGTACAAAGAGAAGAAGTACAGAGTGAAAAAAAACTTTACGTCTAGTCATGATCTTGTCCAGGGTGGACAAAAGTACAAATTAAAAGATGATTGGTTTGGTAAAAGGAAAGGTCATTATGCTTCCAATCCTGAAATAGCTCAAGAGAGAGAAGATGACTATGCTAATCTTGGCTATAATGCAAAACACGAGTCATATCATAATTCATTACGCCGTGTGAAAAGTAAAGAAAGAGACTTCAAGAATCATGCCAGTATACGTCGTCATGATTCGGGTGACAGCAGAGACTACTACCGAGAAGAAAAATCTCCGCGACGTTTTGATTTTGATAGTCGTTTGGTTGATTCTGGTATCGAGAATGACTTTAGACATAACTCAAGTGGAGAAATCCATAGGTCCAGGCATAAACGTCATGAAAGTGATGATGAAGCGCACAATACGTCTTTATTTTTGGCCAGCGAAAGGCAACACACAGAAGATAACTATCCAAGTGAACAAATATATGCAAACGGAGAACATTTGGCTAACTACAGAAGTTACAGGGAAAAAAATAGAAAAGATTTTATTCCAAGAGACAGAAGTGCTGAAGATAGTTCATTGCTAGCGCCCAAAGTACATCGCTATGATAAAAGCCCGAGCAAACACGACGATAAAGTCAGTGCGAAGCCACCAAAAGCAATCAAAAAGCTTTCTGGACTTGAAAAGGTAAGCAGTTAATTTTAAATTAGTAGGTACTTAAAAATTTGTTTGTCCGTGTAGGCATCACGCTAAAACTTCTGAACCAATTCAGACGGGACTGTCTCAGTTATTTTAAGGATATATAGCTTGTGGTGAATATAATATTTACCACAAGCTATACATAAAACAAAATTATAAAGATTATTAGATTCATGTGACTGTAAATATTAGAACAGTGAATACAAGAAAGTATTTTAGGATACCTGTAAATATTTTAATATACCTAACATAATTATGTATTCTATTAATAAAATGTATTGTTGTTGTAATTTTTTTACTCTTATTTTAATAGATGAAACAGCTATTCTCTCGCGACTCTTCAAAGAAGAGCAAGAAAGAGAAAGAAGTAATCCAGCCAAAAACTCGCACTCGGGTGCTCAAGAGCCCTGAACATCTTGCCAAAGACGACCCTGAATATAGGAGGTAACCGCTCTATCAAACATTTATTTATAAAGGTCAATAATAATAGATCAAGATGTATTAACTACACAGCAAAAACTTGAATTTTAGCTCAAAGGAGCAAGTGTTGTTGTATAAGTTTGACTTCTCGGTAACGGCTCTAATGATTTATATGAAAATTTGAATTTGGCTTATGTTTTAGTTTCCAAGTTTATTTGGACAGGTTTCATCACTGAGTTTAGACAGTTTTGATCACTTGGGAAGAAGTTGAAAGACGCCGAGTGAAACTCGATCGCTCCCTGATACTTATCATAAAAAGGCCTAATTTGTAACGCCTGGTTTTTACAATTTTTGTAATTGCTAGGTACACAGACCCGGAGCCAAGTGACCTGGATGTGAGAAGACGAGGTGATCCTAAAGAAGAAAAGAAATACAAACGATCGAGAGAAGATCTAGACAGATACAGGCGGTCAGACCCCCGCGAGAGTACAGAAAAGAGGAGGGAAGACAAGTACAGAGATTCTGATTTTGAGGGAAGGTATGTTTAATTGAATCTTACTTCAGTAAGGTATACCATTAGAGGTCATCATTCACAGTTCATTTAACTTTGAACTATTTTTTTGCCGGTCTAGGTGTTGGTGTAGTGGACTAATTTATTCTACTTTAGGTTAGAAGGGAGGATAAGTCACATAAATTATCCATTAGTTTGTCCAAAACAATAAAAATCACATAATTTAAAATTTGATGGTCAAATTGTAATCTATAACTATTTCACAGATTTGAAAGAACATCAAAAGAAGATAGGCGATACAAAGATCACCGCGAAGAAAAGAGACGTTACAACTCTTCAGACAGAGAGAGCGATCATCGCCCGTCGGATCATGAAAGCGACCGACGAAGAACCAGGTCCAATACTGCTGGACCCTTGGATTCTCCAGCTTTGGTAAGTACCTTCTATTCTGAATTCTTCCAAAAGAAAGTTAGACGAATCAATTTAGAGTATAGATAGAAATGAGAATAAGCAAATTACTTATTGATAATGTAAGTAAATCAATTGCCATAGAATTCGTATGGTTACTGATGTAAACTAGTGGACCATGTGTATAATTATACAGGATGTAACCAGAACGCTAGCAAAAATGAAGACAGTTGATAGTACTGGTGATTACTGATATGATACCACAAAAATTATATAAAAATCCTATTATTTTGTAAAAGTTTACGATAATATATAAAGCATCTGACTGACGCTAGAGGTCAACGAACTTTGCGTAAGTAGGCCACTCGGAGTTAATGCCGCGTCGTAGGCGAGGCATTGACTCCGAGTGGAGTGGATTGACTCCGAGGCAGGATTCGTGTTTTGCACGCTATACCTTGCGGGTTTAAAAAATACTAAATCACTAAAACTACAAAATGG
Source organism: Maniola hyperantus (assembly GCF_902806685.2). Taxonomy (NCBI): domain Eukaryota; kingdom Metazoa; phylum Arthropoda; class Insecta; order Lepidoptera; family Nymphalidae; genus Maniola; species Maniola hyperantus. Next base: position 7,701,390 of record NC_048542.1, read on the forward strand.
GGCAAATGATAGTTGCTATTGGATTGTGTTTAGGTAGTACAACAATAACAACTAGGTTTTTGCTAGCCTTCTGGTTACACTCTGTATATACAATAACTTGTCTCAAGTTTTCAGCTTGTAGCATAGCAAGATATAATATCAGAACAAATTGACCTATCCGATTGTCGTAAAGGTCAGGTGTTTGCGGAGTCTGACTCATCGCTTTTTTCGCCAACTCGTCTGTGTCTGCCTTCCTTACTTATGCTGTAGCTTTTCGGTCAGACAGTAAACTTACTTAAATTGCTAACCGTGATCACATTATATTATTTACTTAACTGTTTTTCTAAAACTATAGGTATAGCTACAATATTCATTGGAATATTTTATTCAGTATATTTTCGTGTGTCATCCTTTGAATACTTACTTAAATGTTTCAAGTCTACTTCCGTGTTTTGCGTTCCAAGCATTCCGATTTCAAGAAGTTAATACTTTATTGAACTTCCGTTTAACGTTAATTACAACATCCCTTATAGGTAAAGTTTAACTTCCCTTTATATTGGACACTTGAACGCATTGCCAGATAAATAATAATTACGTATTTATTTAGTCTAGAATGTCATGCAAGGGTTGTGTGGTACCCAACTTAAGAAAAATTGTATTATCAGTAAATGTTTCCACGGAACAGAGAGGAGATGGTGTTCAAACGAATAGATAAAATTTACTTATAGACTTGGAGCCTGTGAGGGCCAGACCTTCTTTATTTTATAAAAGCTGAAAGTTTCTATGCCCCCTACCAGACAACAGACAAATAAGTGTCTGGCAATGCATGACGTGATTTCTAATTAAAATTTCTAATGACGAAAGATTTAATACGCCTTTGTTGCCTGTTATCTGCCAAAGCCACTATGATCCAAATTTCAAACTACATAGTCGCCAATCATTCCCCTCTGGGGACAACGCGCATAGAAACTTTCAACTTTTATAATATAAAGAAGGCCTGGCCCTCACAGGCTCCAAGTCTATAAGTTACTTTTAGACTTGGAGCTTGGTATAAAAGGAAAAGGTGACTGACTAACTGATCTATCAACGCACAGCTCAAACTACTGGACGGATCGGGTTGAAATTTGGCCCTTTAAAGGCTTGAAATTTTTGTAGACCACGCGAACGAAGTCGCGAGCATAAGCTAGTTAAAAATAAAGGCTTAAAAATGTGAATATGTGTATAGGTACTAACAGCTCTATGGCCTTTTCTCATGGCTTTATATTTGCTTGCCGCTTATGACTTTCAACACATGAGGCATAGAAGTGAAAGTCACGCAGTAAAGGGTCCACTCCCGATCTTTGCCTGCGTTCATGCCGTATTAGAGAGGAATTTGGTCGCGCAACTCCTCATTCCTATTTTTTTTGCCTTTATAAGTAAACTATTGCATCAATTTTGTGACTGTAATTACTGTACTGAGGTAGAGAGCCGGTATACCTACCTGATCGGTGTCCCACATAAATAATCAAGAAACAAGCATTACAAAATTTTAAATAGATAGACACACGTTGCTAAACTATACAGTGACCAAGTAAAATGACAAACTTTTTACATGAGACTTCGTCCGCGTATAGCTACCTAATCTGTTTCATCACCCGAACTCTCTTTTTAACCGACTTCCAAAAAAGGAGGAGGTTCTCAATTCGTCGGAATCTTTTTTTTTTTTTTTTTTTTAATGTATGTTCCCCGATTACTCGAAAACGCCTGGACCGATTTTGAAAATTCTTTTTTGTTTGAAAGAGTATACTTCAAAGTTGGTCCCATTTCAATTTGGTGAAGATCTGATGAACATCTTCGAAGATAGATACTGGAACTCCTCAACGGATAAGAGTAAATTGCTCGCGATCAGTGTAATAGCTTAGTAAACAGTAGATTTTTAACCAGCCATAGCATAATTCCATGGGGCCACTAAAAATTGTGAAATAAAATTTTTTTACAAAAAAAATAAAAACCGACTTCGTTACACAAACACTAAAAATTGAAAAATAATTTAATTTATTACCGAATATATTATGTATACAAGAGTTAATATAGTTCCATAATAATATTTTTTGGGGTCGGTGCCATTGTGGAGTCCCATAAAAATATGAAGTCTAGACGATTCGCGCAGCTAAAGCTAATTGGCACCGGCACCAAAAAGTATTATTATGGTACTTTATTAACTCTTGTATACATAACATATTCGGTAATAAATTAAATTATTTTTCAATTTTTAGTGTTTGTGTAACGAAGTCGGTTTTTATTTTTTTGTAAAAAAATTATGGTACCTAACCGCCTCGCCACAGTTCTACACTAATGTCCGTTCATCTTAACTTGACGCGTGGAGTAATAGATATGTGGGCACCATTGCTTTGTTTCTTTATTCCTTAGGACTTAGGGTTTATTATTGTGTGATTTGCAATAGTGCCAACATAATATTTCTCACGCCGCACGCGTCATGTTACGAAGAACGGACAATGCCGTCTGTAGTACAAACACTTTAATCATCTTCATCATCGACCTATCGCCGGCCAACTACGATACGGGCCTCCTCTCAAAATGAGAAGTATAATCTAAAGTTATTGCGTTAAATGGGTGAAGTCGACTCCATATTGCAGATTTCCAAACTTTATAGCACAAGTGACAGGTAATATAAATGTCACGGTATTAAAAACCTTTCATAACAATAGAATTTTGAGTGATTGGTGTTACTACTTATTATCTACAAGTAGGTACTTAGTACGATAGTAGTTTGAAGAAAACTGCCACCTTTGACATAAAGGAAGGAAACAGAGATTACTTTTCAAGATTATTGGATAACTTTTCAAGTTTAATTAGGTATGCGTAATTCTATAATACCTAGTATACCTACCAAGTATAAACGGGACAACGTCGTGATTTGATAACACGTTTGATAACTATGGAAATAACTCCCTTTAATTATGACAGTTTTACGTTACCTTGGTGTCACATTTTTTGGATTAAAGTTACTAATTTGACTAAATTATTACTAACTTATTAATTTGATAACGCGTTTGATAACTATGGATTACTCCCTTTAATTTTGACAGTTTAACGTTACCTACCTTGGTGTCACATATTTGCCTGGGCTCAGACTAAAGTATTTAAGGGGATGCGTTCTTCATTCTCGTTGCCAAGACGAAGCCAATATGAAATCGATAGGTATTGTATTTTTTATAAAACTAACTATATTTTAATGTGGCTAAGTGAAATGACATCATGGTCCCAAAACTGCTATTCACTCCTCACACGACTCACACATCCACAGGCTTTTGTTCAGTGTTATTGACCGTATGAAGTGTTTCAAACACTTTTTGGTCTCGTACTAATCAAACATTATTTTCATATTGTTTAGTCAAAGTCTAATTACCTATATAAAATATTGCTACTCTTCTATTATATTATTATTATTTCATTATTGCAATGCATGACGTGATTTCTAGAATATTATTCTGAAGAACATATTAAAAAAGTAGACTTTCCACTTAAGTCTATTTTTTTACACCTCTATTAGCTGTTATCTCCCAAAGCCACCATGATCCAAACAAACGTTCTTCGCAGTGTTGGAAACAATAGGCAGTTTCAGCTTTTATAAAATAACGAAGGTCGGACACGCGCTGACTCTTAGTCCATTAGTATTTAGTGTGTATAACGCAAAACATCATCGTTGTAATATTAATTCAGATGCTTATCTTGAACTAAATTACCCACTCAGTCTAAAGCCAGTCAGTGTAATCATGAAATCTTCGTGAGAAATCACGTTAAGTAGGTATATCTTAAATGCACATTTATTTGATTGTTGATTGAACATAATGGTCATATTTAAAGGCGAAAGAAAAGTAGTAAATGGTTAAATTCGTTTAAAATTAACATTATTTTACATTAAAGTGTTTGTGGTGGTTTGTTACTTCCTGACGTCTCAACTGATCAACGATTTACTCCATTATCTTTATTTATAAGGAGTTTTTATTGCGGAAAAACATGAAGTCCCCCAGGATTTTTAAGAAAAGACGCGGAACGAAAGGACTCATGTAGCTAATGAAAAAGATAATACATATTTAATTGTAAAGTAGGAATTTTACTATCTGAATTTTCTTTACTAAATAATCAGCACCATTATTATAAATGCGAAAGTGTGTTTGTTTGTTGGTTTGTTGATTTATTGGTTTGTTGGTTTGTCCTTCAATCACGTCGCAACGGTGCAACGGATTGACGTGATTTTTTGCATGGGTATAGATAAAGACCTTTTTGTCCCGGAAAATCAAAGAGTTCCCACGGGATTTTCAAAAACCTAAATCCACGCGTACGAAGTCGCGGGCATCAGCTAGTTAAAAAGAGATTAATTCTATTAAATAAACTTAAATCTAAATAAAAACCGGCCAAGTGCGAGTCAGGCTCGCGCAATGAGGGTTCCGTACTACAGTCGTATTTTTTCGACATTTTGCACGATAATACAAAAACTATGATGCATAAAAATAAATGAAAATCTGTTTTAGAATGTACAGGTGAAGACCTTTCATATGATACCCCACTTGATATAGTCACTCACTTCGAAAGTTGAAAATACTAATTATTAGTTCATGACCACAATTTAATTTTTTTGTGTGATCTAACCCTAAATTCACGGTTTTCCCCAAATGCCAGCTATAAGATCTACCTACCTGCCAAATTTCATGATTCTAGGTCAACGGGAAGTAGACGCCTGCAGAGGGATGTGGCAGGACGGAAGGGTGCGGTGCGAGGTAGGCACTTGTAAGTCAAGTGCTTTTTTTAACTCTGAATGTGTGATGAGGACAGCAGAATCTGACGTACTGCTGCCTCTAATGTCACGATTACACCTGTAAGTTTTACACTTACGTAACTAATTGACAACAAATTTACTGAGGTAAATGACACTTATAAGAGTGTTTACATAGCCCATGGGGAACCAAGAAGCCGACCAAAGTTTATGCTCCTTGGTTCCTCGAGACCCAGGTACCTACTCCTTAAATGTAGCTTAATATCTATAGTGGCTCATAGCTGAACGTAATAGATAATAATATATTGTTTAGAATGTCCTTTATTGCATACTATAATTTGACGTTTATACTTAGATTTTTTGACGAGCTCCCTGACACAGTGGTGAACGCTGTGGGCTTATAAGTGGGAGGTCGCAAGATCGATTTCGCCTCCTGGAAAGGGGGTACAGTAGCCGATAAGAAATACTGTACATCGACCTTGAGAAAGAGCTTTCGGCTTCGTAGAGCGTTGTCTCTGTCACTTATACCTATTTCCTATCTCTATTCGCTATCTCTTTCTAAAGGTCGATGTACAATATTTTCTGCCGAGTTCTGTATTCTGGTTACTAATTTCAGTATTTATAATTTTGTATTTATTCTGGTGAGAGGCTTGGCCGTGGCTAGTTACCAGTTACAGCCTTACCGCAAAAACATGTAGGTACCTACCCGCCGAGCGATGTAGCATTTCGATACGACGATGCCGCGTGTGAGGCCACCGCACACCGATTAGGGGAATGGGTTTAATAAAACTGCCTTTCCAAGTTAGCCCTCTTCCATCTTAAGAGTACCTCGTCACTTGGTTAATAAGAATATTAGACGAGCATGAGTTCATTCCATTTAAGAACCTACTTGTAATCTATATATGTCTTGTCCATCCGTGATTAAATTCAATGTGTGCCGCCTCAAATAGGTATAGAGCTACCTAATACATACCTACCGCCTTCTGCAGAATCTGCACACGCAAAGATATTAATTAGGTTTTTTCTCATGTCATTAATATATTGTGCACAATTGTACCAAATTATAACTGTAGTGTCATTTACAACATCGATCAATGACTGTAAGCGATAATTCAATGACCGATAGGGACGGTGGGCATGGGTGCAGCCTAAAACAATGTTATCATTTATTACCAATTTGCCAATAACTTACACCAGTTATATGGTATGTATTTAGTCAAGTAATATTTATCGTCCAGACTGATAATAATGTAAGTAACAGATATATAAATTAGAATATACTTACTTATGTTAGAAAAATCAATAAATCAGACTTATCTAAAGGATTGCCTTCAATGGTCTTCATAGTTAACAACCAAGTAGGTAGGTATATCTACCTACCTACTTCACCTTAACTTAGGCACATGATTTATTTAAAAAAACATGTAATATTTGCATCTACTTTTAGTAACATCCTTTTAACCCGACTACAGTAGAAGGATAGAAATATTTTGTCAAAATAAATACCTAGTAGGTTTACAGTTATCTATTCCAATATCAAGTTTTACTATCGTGCCTAAAAGTCTTATGTTTAATTATACTAGGCCGTGAACTTTTATCTTACTTTCAATTTATTTAAGCTGTGATATATATTATTCACTCCTAAGCAGCAAATTATCTCTTTGTCTCAGATGAAATCATTAAAAAACGTGTTAACAGATGACGTCACGTAGTCGATGTCGCCGACGACATTGACCTCCCAGGCTGTTGAACTGCGATTTGGCCTTTTCAAAATATTGACTCTTAAAAATCTAGTTACAAGGGTCAAAATGCAATGCTAAAATGATTCGCAGTACATTAACTCGTATAGTTTACACATCATCGGTTATGTCGACTTTTTTACTTGAGAGACGATTTCGAACGTCAAAACGCTCTTCAGGCTTATTTTAATTAACTGGATAGTAGGAAATCGTTTTTATAGTGTGCAGTTTTGTGCTCGAAATTACTTGCGGCTTGTTTGAAGTTCTGCGACCTTGAAAAAAGTTGAATTTGTTTAGAAAATGTTACCTACATTTTACCAACTAGGTAGGTAGATAATTGTGGCTAATTCCTTTGTACACAATCTCTAAACTAAACTAAAATATCACGTCTAAATCTATTGCTATCCCTTTAATAATGTTGCTTGCGGAAAAGGAAAGCACTAGATTTAGACCAGTTAATTTAGTTTAGTTTAGAGATTGTGTACTAGAGAATCGGCCCCATTTTCAGAGCTAGCTCAGCACCACGTAAACTGTCTAAAAAATAATCGTGCCGCGGTATACCTACAATCCCTATCAGTGTCTAACAGAGATCATTATGTTGTATCAGTTGGTTACCGAATTTATCCAATAACAAATAGAGTATGGATGAGTGTTATTTGATGGACACTTTCCATAGTGTAGTACTTACCTACAGTTAAAGAGAGTCACTGAAATATGAATTCTGTCTGCGTTCTAACACCTTACGTTTCAAATCGCTTACGTTAGAATTTCCACCACTAGTCTACCTACTTAAACAAAGAGATGATGTTGAAAACAGTATGACGACCGGGCCTTAAATAACCGTTTGATCGATTAGCTGTTCATATAATATTATAAGAGCGTGCAGTTGTCATACTATAACTTTTGTAGACCTACCACTGATCTCAATCTGTGTACATAACTACATAAGAGCTTATGGGTTAGTGGGCACAAATCCCGTTGTCGTTTGTTTACATTATCCTCTACTTGCAAACTTCTGCTATTTTATTCGCGTAACACGATCTAGAATACTATGCTTGAACGATTCAATACGGTTGCATATCATTTTCTGATCTTAGGTATCCATCTAGTATCTACGTACCTATCTATACACATCCATCGGGAGAGTTTTTTTTTATGCACCGCACGCAGGCGCAGCAAACATAGCAATCTCGTGCTATCCATCTAACGGGAGCCTCAAGTGGTGCAAGCGGTACCATCGCACCTGACGCCGAAACATACTGAAATAAATTGGTCAATATTGTAATTTTTCAAAATTTACGCTTGCTTCGCTCTCGCTTTTCACTTAACTATTACAAACTAACGTGAAAACCTTTTATAACATCATTTATACCAACATATCGATTACAGCTACTGCCTTTAGCGACCTAATAATTATATACCAACAACCTACTAGCTTATGCTCGTCTGCGTGGACTACACTTCGTACCCCTATTCTACCCCATTTGGAGTTGAATTTCCTAAAACCATTTCTTAGCAGTTCTCTACGTCATAGTAGCTATCTGCATGCCAAATTTCAGCCCGATCCTTTGAGTCGTTTGAGCTGTGCGTTGATAGATCAATCAGTCAGTCAGCTTTTCCTTTTATATATTTAGATAAACATTACATAATATTATGAAAGGTCAGACCAAAAACTTTTTAACTCGAAACAAATTTCGGTCTTTGGTTGAAAAATTTAAAATTCTTAGGGATAGGGTAAGATGGCAGCGTAGTGTATTATGGACGCAGGACGGTGCTAAATTGGTGCATGATTTCTTTGAGACAAATTGATGGCGCTATATTATGTTCAGGGTCTGTAAGTAGGTATACTGGTTTGGTTTTGACGAGGTTCTCCAATGATCAGAAGAAATCTATAGAGCGTAGCGAGACTAATAATAATAATTAATCTATGCTAATTACTTACTTAAATAGCCTTATCACATTTTTACAGACCTAATGCCCATTACCTACTCATTGTAGAGGAAATTCCTTTTTGTGGCTTATTTGTCTGCGTCGACATTAAGATCGTACCATATCAGGTCACACACAGCTTACGACGTCACAGCAGTCTGTACCTACTCTGTAGTCTGTACCTACCTACTTATCGCAATCTTGGCCACTGCAAGATATTCTGATATGTTCATTTGCAAAGACATAAACCTCCACATTTGGTAAAGACGTGCCCGTGGCGTTTAATAATAATTAATTTGTATACTTACTTATTTTAATGTACAATTCTCTTCGTAAACCGCTTTATGACCTCAATTTTGTCTGTTTATGCTATGCTACGAGTGTTAGAAGCGCGACAGGTCGAGATAGCAATCGGGATAGCACGGTTGACACTCCGGTCTGCGGGGCGTCCCCACGCCTCATACCCCGATTGCCATCTCAACCTGTCGCGTAGGTACTATACCTAGCGACTTACCAGATTAGGATTGTTTGAATTTTCTTAATTCTTAGTAAAGATACCGGCAGTAAATATTGCACATCGAACTTTAGAAAGAGATTTCTGCTTCTGTAGAGCGTCGTCTCTGCTCTGTCACTCATTCCTATGTGACATTTCGCCGTTCTCAACGACAGAGACAACGCTTTACGAAATCGTCATCTCTTTCAAAAGTTCTACCGGGGTAGTTGCTGCCGGGTACTAGGTATACATAACTAATGGGCATCTACGAAATAATCATTTAAGTATTACAAATCTTTAGGGTTCCGCACCTCAAAAGCAAAAAAGGAACCCTCATAGGATCACTTCGTTGTCTGTAAGTCCGTCTGTCTATCTATTATGTCTGTCAAGAAAACCTACGGGGTACTTTCCGTTGACCTAGAATCATGTAATTTGGTTGGTAGATAGGTCTTATAGCCCAAACCCTATAGAGATACGGAACCCTAAAATAAAAATGTATTTGCTTATGTTTGCTTGTCCAATATTTGATGATAATTTTCGTTCAATATAAAGTCCATTTCGAATTATGTTTACAGTAAGGTCACGTACCATATGGCAGACCCGGTGGCCTTGCGTGCTAAGCTCGATCAATGAAAAGTCCATGTTCCGGTTCGATTACAGACTGAAATATTTATTTATTTTTTACTAATATCGATAGAACATACTATTGCGCAAGACTACGAAGTAGCTTCTGAATAAATGTAAGCTGTTCATATCATACTTGAGAGTTTTTATGGTTTGTCTTTTTAATGTCAGGCGGCACGCCAGCCATACTATTCAAAATAAACGTATAATTATATGTAATGTTTATTTCACATAAGCCTCTACTTTTTGTAATTTGTCCGTGTCTGTTTTTGTGGTGTGCAGTAAAATGATCATTATACCTACATTTATGTATATTATTTATAATAAATATATATTTAATTATCATATGTATTATACCTACAAGCTCATTTTTTGCGCAACGGATCAGCCTGACTGTCCAGCGCGGAAATTCAGCCAGTATTCTTGGCACCATTCCACGCGGGCATGATTAATATATGGCTAGCTTTAATTTAAAATAAAAAAAATCAGACAAGTGCGAGCAGACTCGCGCATCGACGGTTCCGTGGTCCAGTCGTATTTTTCCCTCCAAGTGATTATAATCCCCCCCCCCCCCCCCCCCCCCCCGATTGCCATCTCGACCTGTCGCGGACTATACATATTTGTGGTCATGAGCATCATAAATAAGCAAATATCAAAATCATTAACGCGGTTCTTCTTATTCGTTGTAATTGTTTTGATACTCAACCTGTTTCAAAATATTGCAAAGAAAAAATAAGATCTAATAACGAGCCACATAACTAACATCAAAGTGATTTATGATTCTTTCGTTAGAACATGGATAGTAGAGTTGGTGTCGATGAACTTCTACGTTGTAAGACGATAGGTACCTACCTACTGTCATCCAGTTTACATTAGGTAGGTAACGCGATAGGTCTACTAAAATATCTAAAATCTTTATTTCGGATGCTTGGTAGGCTACGTACGTCATTTTGCTTGTTTTTATTATTACCTATTGGCAAGTACAACTTTATTTAACGGTAACCAGCCCTTATATCTTTTAATGGACAATGTACATACCAATAAATTAGCTTATCATTTTGCGAAAGTAGGTATTTTGTAATTGTTATTTATGTACCTACCTTAATGTTATAAGCTGTTGGTAATCCCAATAAAAAAAATGAAAAATATGTAGCTTAGCTGTGCTGGTCTTCAAACAGTAGGTACCAAACATAAGTCATAAGTAACTCTTTAAACTAAGCTCTCTCTATGCGTCGTAATCCTCATTGCTTATGGCACGACCCCTTTTAATTAATCACATAATGGTAGGAGTTTTCTTGAAATAATAACGCGATGGGTTCCCACTTCCCTGATCACAGTCCTAGATCCCTCCGCAAAGGGACCACTCGACAGAGAACAATATTGCAACTCCTAGAGGTTTCTACACAGATTATCTGTTAGTGATAATAACCGGAAATGACAGCTAAACGTGCTCTCCGAGTCACGGTGGATACCAAAAGGCCAAATTTGGACCTCCAAAGTCGGTCATCCATCCAGTTACTGACTTGTGTCAACTTGTGTTGATGATGGCAAGCACGTAGCTTTGTTTTGTTTGCTCAAGCAAGTCAAGTCAAGCAAAAATATAAAATCGCATCAATCACGGTCAATCATGTAAATTGATAAATAGGAGAACTATAGTTCTCCTGTTTATCAATTTACATGATTACTTTATATAGTTACCGACATAGCTCAACGGGTTGCGAAGCTGAAGTGGCAATGCGCAGGGCACATAGTTCGTAAAACCGATAGACGTTGGGGTCCCAAGGTGCTGGAATGTCGACCTCGCACCGGAAGACGCAGTGTTGGAAGACCCCCCACTAGGTGGACGGACGACATCAAACGAGTCGCAGGGAGCCGCTGGATTCAGGCGGCGCAAGACCGTGGCGTGTGAAAGTCCCTACAAGAGACCTATGTCCAGCAGTGGACGTCTATCGGTTGATGATGATGATGATGACGTAAATTGACTCAAGCAGCAAGGAAACATTGAAGCATCTACGAGCTTGTCATCGAGCCGCTCGACCGTCTCGGAAGCCCTTAAGCAGTTAATGATTTAATTTCAGGCACAGAAGTACCGCGAGAGGCGCAGATTAGCGACTCCTAGTCCTACGCCGTCGCCGCCGCGTCGTGAGCCCGCCCCACAGTCCTCGGGCAACTGGTTCAAGTCCATAGATAGGCTGGGCAAGAAGCGAGAGAAAACCACTAAGGTAATAATGTTATACTTCTCTCGCAAAATGCCCGTCCACTCTTGAATGTTGCATGTAAGTATTTATCTACTAGGCAGGACTTCTTTCTGCAACCAACGCTTCTTCTGTCAACTTTTCCTATCATGATTCATCATAGAAGTTCGCATCACTCGGGCCTGAGTCTGTGGCAATTGGCAGGACACATAGTTCGAAAACACGATAGATCATAGACGTTAGGGTCCCAAGGTGCTAGAATGCGATCTCGCACCGGAAACCACAGCGTTAGACTTTCCTATGAAGTTACCTGGGTGTAGCATGGCACGAATCAATATTTGAACGATCGAATCGCAGAAAATGAACGATTGACGTAAAATGTAATTCACTAGCGAGCGACCCGCCCCGGCTTCGCACCGGTACTTAGTAGGTATTACAATTTTCGTTGAGATCTCTATTTTTTTAAATGAAATATAGCCTATATTACTCAGGAATAATGTAGCTTTCTACTAGTGAAATAATTTTCATAATCGGTTCTGTAGTTTCAGAGATTACGGGGCAAAGACAGCTTTGATTTTACACTTTTCAATTTTTTTAAAAGCTTTTGTCTTTTTTTACATCATATATATAATATAATATAATATATATATATATATATATTATATATATTATATATTATATTATTATTATATATATATATATATATATAATATTATAAATAAGAAAGTGTGTTTGTCCGTCTGTCTGCTACGTTTTTTCACAACCCATCTGTTAAACCGATTTTGACTGGTACAGAGGATACAGGCTACTTTTTGTCCCAGAAAATCAAACAGTTCCCATGGGATTGTAAAAATCCTTATCGATTAGTTGGACAGACGACATTAAACGAGTTGCAGGGAGCCGCTTGATTCAGGCGGCGGCGCAAGACTATGGCAAGTGTAAGTCTCTGCAAGAGACCTATGTCCAGCAGTGGACGTCTTTCAGTTGATAATGGTGATAATGATGAGTCTGGTCTCCGAATAGAATAGGCTACTTGACAATTTTTTTAAGTTGGTCTTAAATGGTTAATATTTGTCCTATTATATCAAAAAAATTAACACTATATTTTTTTGCGCCCTAAAAACCGTAAAACTTTAATTTAAAAAAATATTTTTCTTAGACAGGTGAAAACACTGTCGGCCATGTTTGGCCGATAGATTATCTGTGCTCTGACGTCATGCATTTGTAAACAACAGTATAACCCTGTGGTTATACTGTTGTTTAACCACAGGGTTATACTGTTGTTTACAAATGCATGACGTCAGAGCACAGATAATCTATCGGCCAAACATGGCCGACAGTGTTTTCACCTGTCTAAGAAAAATATTTTTTTAAATTAAAGTTTTACGGTTTTTAGGGCGCAAAAAAATATAGTGTTAATTTTTTTGATATAATAGGACAAATATTAACCATTTAAGACCAACTTTAAAAAATTGTCAAGTAGCCTATTATAGTAGGTCTTTTAAATTGACCGTGTGAAAGATACTCAATTAATTTGATTTTTCGGAATGACCACTACATATTAGGTATATGCTGAATATAAGTAATGATTCTCCTAAAATCTATAACGACGTTTCTAAAAATTCTGCAATTATATTTTACAGGTTGAAAAAGAAAGCGTGATTACTACTGAAGACGAAACAAGCCGTCGTGTCTGGTCAAAACCAGCTAAACCATTAAACTCTCCTGCGAAAAATCTTCGCTTTTTTGGCGACACCGATCCTGAATCAGACACAAACATAAAACGGACTGTTACTAAAACGAAGAGTCACCCGATAAAGAGCCATGGAACTCTGCGGAAGACCATTTCCAACTCCAGTGCGGGTCTGGACGAAGTGGACCACAGCGAGTTGTCGAACAAGAGTTACTCTTTGTCAAACCTTCATAGAGATAAAAGCGAGTCGCCAAAAACGAAGGAGTATTATAAGAGGAACTTGAAAAATATTTCAGAGGTTCAAAGTAATTCGGAGAGCGAGAGTCAATTTGCAAAGAAAATGGTTTCCAAACCACCAATCAGTCCTTACGACAGATCGAGGAGTCACAGTAGCTCGAAGACTCTCAAAGCGAGTAAGGTAGACATGAGGAGGCATAGGGGCGACGACAGAGGAAGTTCGTCAGAACTAAGAAGCAGCAAACCGGAGCTGAGCAGGGATGCAAAGTGAGTATTTACAATAGCTTCGGAATTTTGAGGAAAATTGAGGAAACCTGCGTGCCTTAGAGTGCTTCATAATGATCTTATAGGTGTGTGAACTCTACCAATCCACACTTGGCCAGCGTGGTGGACTATTGCCAAACCCAAAGAGGAGACCCGTGCTCAGTAGTGAGCCAGCATTGGGTTGATCATGATGATGATTTACAATATAAAATCTTTGCAAAACAGCGAGAGACAACAGAACATAAATTGACATTAAAATTATTTCGTGATGTTTGAATAATTTATTTTTATTGAAGATCACATCGCCGCACACCGGTGGCGCACTCCGGCGAGAGCAGCACGGAGGGAGACTCCAGTCACCAGTCCCAGCGAAGTGTAGTCTACCTACACGCCACCACAGGTAAAACAGAGTTAACTATAATTATTTTAATGTTAACATTTTGGTAAAGATTTGCACCCATGGAGACCCTAATCTAATTTCGATTAAATTAAATTCCAGTTGGCGACATCCCAGATCCAGGCCGTGTAGCTCGCCACCGGTCTAAAGACGACGTCTCCTCGGTAATGTCTTCCAACATCCAGGTCCGAAGCACCACCAAAAGCTTCTCCCTCTTCGCGCCGTGGACCCCGCGCCACCCCAACGAACAGTATGACGTTCACTACGCACAAAAACCGCGAAAAACGAAAAAAGAAGTAAGAAGAGAAGAGAAACCGCTACAGAAGAAATCGTACAGCCAAACAACCCTAAATCGACGCCCAAACAGTCAAAATAGACTCACAAGTTCTAGTACTACGCTATACCGACAGAAGAGGGGAAAAGAAAACGATATATCCCAAAGCACGATATCCCGTAAAGGTGCGACTGAGAAGAAAAGCCAATCGAGTGAAATATTGAATAGGGATGATCGAGAAAGGGTTTCGCGTTCGATATCGATACCGAAAGATAAAAAGGCAGGCTGGTTCAAATTGTCTAAAACTAAAAAGCAAGAGAATACCCGCGTACGATAACTGGAGAGTTTTCTAAAGAAATTAAGTAATTTGTTTGTAAAGTAAATTATAAATAAAATAAACTAAAGTTACTTAAATACACTGGCGCGTTCTATAAAATCAACGCATATTTGCATAATATGATATTAATAATATTATACATAGAAAATATAATTAATTCATCAATTTCTTCAAATGTTTTACTATTGTATTTTGTATTTTCTAATCGACTAAATACTATATCATAATAATAAATAGTGAATCATAAATTAACATAGTGCCATTGCGATAAACCTAAACGTTACCAATTCTTAGTTTTATAGTCAGTTTTAATTTTATATTCACGTAATCTATTTTACTAATAATGAAAATATTAATATTTTAGGTAGGGATATATTTTATTAATTTGTTTTTGCTTTGGATCTCTACTTTTAAAACACCTTTAACATAATAATACTATAACTATTTTTTGTAAGTAGGTACCTAGGTACACGATTTGTAGGTACAAGAAAGTTAATAATAAGCTGCTTCAACACAGAAAAAAATATTTTATTAAAATTAATTTTAAGAATAATAAATTTTAATTAAAAATTATAATTTCTAATTTGAATATTTTATTTAATCACCTCCTTCCTTCTTTTCGTTTTTAACTAGGTAAGAGTCAGGAGTGGCAGTTTAGAGAAAACAAAAAACAAATCAATTATTTCTTTAAAATATTTTTTTTTATTTTTTTTTTATTCACAACTTAAAACTATCATTACAGGCTAACCTAATGCGATAGCTAAGTTAACTTAAATTATTTATATCTACTTATTACCTATTACATACTTTTTACTATTTACAACTAACTGACTTAAACTTAAATAACCCTACTTTATTTAAAAACTTAACAAAAACGTTGTGGCCCTTATGAACTCGCCCAGTGAGCAGCTGAACAGATCGATGTGTTCAGCGACCGAGTTGAGCGTGCAAGTCGCGCGCGTGAGCGGCGCCCGCTGCAGCAGGCAAGTGCGAGCGCGCGGTTGCTCCAGCAGTGGAGGCCTGCGTCTGCGTGACCCACTGTCGTTCGGCACGCAAAAGCGTAACTCCTTCAGAACAGCAGGGTTATGCACCTTCCCTCTTAGCACCTTAAATATGTATGCAGCCAGGGATACTTCTCTTCTTAATTCCAGTCTACTGTATCCCATCATGCCCATGACAAACAGAGTGGGATACAGCAACGGGTATTCCGGATACACTCCGTACAACATTAGGTACATAAACCTTAAAAATTTATTTTGAATGCGTTCCAGCATCACTTTGTACTTAGCTTCACCCGGTGACCATATGGATGCGTTGCATTCCAGATGGCTTTTCACCAGGGCTTCATACAAAGCACGCAACGCCTTGATGTTAGTGAACGCATTCGCTTGTCTAAGGACAAAACCCAAATTCCGATACGCTCTCTTACATGTATCGGCTACATGTTTCCGGAAATTTAGGTCGGCGCTGAACTGAATCCCTAGGTCCCTAACCTCCGTGACCCGCCGCAGCGTCTGCCCCTCCAGCTGGTACTGATGGTGGCGCGGGGCGCGCGCGCGGCTGAACGTCATCACAGAACACTTGGAGACATTAAAATGAAGCTTGTTCTCTTGGCTCCACTTGCTAACTGCATCTATGTCTCTCTGTAATCTATCGTGATCCGAGATCTCTTGAGTCAACATAACCTCACTCCACATTGCTTGCCAAATACTCGCGTACAAATACATTTTGGCAAACAAAAAAAGTGGCCACGGCGATATGGACAAAACATAATCATTTTGTCATGTTCTAATAAGAGCTTAAATGCATTTAGCTATCTCGCTCTAACAGTAAGTGTCACAATAGGGCTACTTCTAATAGTCCTTATTCTGAGGTTAGAGTAAATTCTCTGCTCTCTCCATCTCTCTCACATAACGCTGCTGCTATCAGCAAAGAGTATGTACCTAATCACTACGTTTTGTTTGCTATCAGCGCCAAAATGGACAATGGTGAATAAGAGTAGGTAGTGTTGTCCGTGTTCATCGTACCTTGACGCGTCAGTAATATGTTGACATCATTGTAAATCACACAATAATATAGTATACCCTTGCTAGCACTAGGAAAAAGTGCTTAAAAATCTCCATTGTGCTCTAGAATTTCCATATACCTAATATGGGTATTAAATAATATCATCTGCACCCGCACCACCTATCGAAGCTTTTTAAGGCTTCCTTATCTCCAGAGAAAAAAAAACCCTCATAGAATCACTTTGTTATCTGTCGGCCTGTCTATCTGTCGTGTCTGTTTGATCTATGGGGTATCAAAACCTCAACAAAATAAGGTACTTTCTCGTTGACCTAGAATCATGAAAGGCAAGCATACCTACCTCGTCGGTAATTTCTTTAACACTAAACTTAATGAAACGCTGATGTGCTCAAAAACATTAAACAGACACTCTTTCAAAGGAAAAGGTTGAAGAACGAACCAAGCTTAGACTGATGTAAAGACTTCAAACGCGTTTAATTTTTTTAAATGCTTTGTGCGTTACTTTAATCTCCAATCCAACCCAATCCATCAGTCTCTATGCGTCCACTGTTGGACTTAGATAGCCCTTTAAGAGCGCGCTGTCAAACACGGTTCTCCACCTTCCTAATACACTCGCTTCCCGCCACCTTCCTCAGCTCATTACATGCTTTTTCCGTTCCATAATTTCTGTCCCTACATTTCGGGAACACTATTCGTATTGAAACATGCAACACTGCAAATTACAGTGCTGCCAACAATCGGATCACGCGTCAAGTTACGATGAACGGACCTCAGACTATGAATCAAGGAGACTTTGGCATTAAAATAATAATACCTTGTTAGAGCAAGCTAGGTGTATAGAAAAGCTCTGAAGAGTGATAAAGAAAAAAAACAGTTTTTTTCTTTGTCATAGTTTAGCTTTTTTTTGTTGGGCACAGTTGTCATCTGTGCCCAACAAATCTCTGTGATAGTAATTTATTGCGAATATTATGACTTTTTATTTAGTTTTCTGTTTTACATTTAGTATTGAAGGTGTGTAGAAGCCATTTTGCTATGACATGAAATTATGAAATTATTTTATTTGCTAAATATGGGTAGTTTACAAAGGTCTTAATACTTTTAATCTAAATAGTCCCCACATGTTTACTGATACTTCAGCATGCAAATATTAATAATAATATAATATATCTACACCTAAAGGTAATTTGTACAATGACAAACGATGTAGGGTATATTATTCAATGCCGATTATTATACTCTTTCTATAATAATATTGTTATTAACTTATTTTATAAAATTACAACTAATTAATTATACATCTTAAATTAGCACTATGATTTCCATGGTATATAATTGAGGTAATGTAGAACGATTCATCGCACAACCATTGAAAGAGCTTCCTTTTAAAATGTGTCGTCGGTGGTTTTTTTTAATTTGTAAGTATCTAATTTATTATAAATTTTAATGCTCATTGCGTAAGGCGATTTTTGAGTTCGGTTCTGTGTGATCGGCTGTAAAAGTTGTAGCCAGAGGCGGATTTGCAGTCTTGGCCGCTCTAGGCCCCAGGCCAGAGCCGCCCCTTTCCCAGCTCTCATCATATTAAAGACTAGCTTATGCTCGCGACTTCATCCGCGTGGACCACACGAATTTCAAACCCCTATTTCACCCCCTTAGGGGTTAAACTTTCAAAAATCCTTTCTTAGCGGATGCCTACGTAATAATAGCTATCTGCATTCCAAATTTCAGCCCGATCCTTCCAGTAGTTTGAGCTGTGCGTTGATAGATCAGTCAGTCAGTCAGCCAGTCACCTTTTCCTTTTATATATTTAGACTACACAGTACTTAATGAATTTACTTTATTGTCAATTTTCATCGAAATCGATTCAGAAATTTAGTTAACATAGCTGGTACCTAGTTTGCAATATTTTTCGACCTTTCAGAGATATTTGCATATTTAAATAAAACATTTAAAACGGTTATCTGTATATATAAAAAAAGTCCTGACAGACTGATCTATCAACATACAGTTCAAACTTACGGACGGATCGGGCTGAGATTTGGCATGCAGTTATCTATTATATGACGTAGGCATCCGCTAAGACAGGATTTTTGAAAATTTAACCCTAAGAGGATGAAATAGGGGTTCGAAATTTGTGAAGTCCACGCGGATGAAGTCGCGAGCATAAGCTAGTTTAAATATATATAAAAAGACTTGTTCTGATCTAATCTAAACTACTACTTCTACTGATCTAAACGCACAGCCTAAACTGCTGGGTTTAGAAACATGAAATTTTGACAGTAGGTAAGTTCCTTTTCTAACGTAGGCACCCACTAAGAAAGGATGTTTGAAAGTTCAACCCCTAAATAGGATATGGAAGTTTGTATGAAAGTCATTTATTTTTAAAGTTACATCGATAAAAATTGTTATACAAGCATCGATATAAATGACAAGATATGGTCAAGCTAACAAAATTTTTCACGGTTTTGGAACCAGATAAATCAGCGCCACCTCTTAGATAGGTACTAACCTGGTACTAATGAACGACTCGTTTGAAATCCAGACGTCACTGAGGTTGCATTGGTGCTAAAGCACCACTGAGTCAGTGCCATTTTGTTTGTTCAAAAAACCCTGTCCATATCAAGTCAATCTCAATGTATGTATGTATGTGGCTTTCGGTTAATAATAAAAATATTATGTAAGTATTTCATGCTTTTTGAAAATTTTACTTCCAAGGGGGTTAAATAGGGGGTGTAAGTTTGTATGAATTTCCGTTGTTTTTCAACTTATTTCCATGAGAATTGGTAAGTATGTAGGTAAATGAAAAAATACGTGTTTCAGGATTTTTGAAAATTCCACCCCCATGCTTTTTTTTAGTATCGTAAAGTACTGACAACAATACTTTACTATCATTACAATCTAGCCTATGAGAGAGGCTAATAAGTATTTATTATATTAACCTAAACTTATAAACGTACTTACTACACCTAAGAATCGGTCTATTGAGTCTTTATTGGTAGAGACTTTGTTCTTGTGTTCTTTAAATTGCACTAGCACTATGCTTTCACTTTGTTCGTGTGTTCTTTGAATTGCACTAGCACTATATTTTCACCCCGACGCTGATATTCTAAATCCCACCCGAGTGAAGCCCGGGCAGATCAGATAGTGCGTTACAAAACTCGTCTGCACTTAAAGGACTCTGCTAAGGGATTGGTCAACTGAGTTTGGATACGCGAGAGTGAAGACTCGAGTGACTACCAGATGGTGTCCAGATGGCAGAACATCGTTTAAAACCCAAAACTAAGATTGTCATTAGGGTACCCGGACCAATAGATGAACATTCGGAAATTCGGAATTCAAGTAAATAGTCGTATATTTTTCAAATCACATAATAATATGTACTGAATAATTAATATTTTTTCTTAATGTTTTTTCAACTCCCCAATGAATAAAATTTTAAAGTCACTAGTAACTAATAAAATAGGAGGCACTGGATGTCCTCTACTGGTAACTGTCAAAAGATCTGCATTTAATAAGGACAAAAGTAGATTCATAACAATATCTTTAAAAAATCAGCCAAGTGCGAATCAGACTCGCGCACTGAGGGTTCCGTACTGCAATCGTATTTTATCGACATTTTGCACGATAAATCAGAAAATACTGACTAAATCTCGTTCAAACCAATTTTCGGTGGAAGTTTGCATGGTAATGTACATCATAAATTTTTAGTTTTATCATTCTCTTATTTTAGAAGTTACAGGGGGGAGACACACATTTTACCACTTTGGAAGTGTTTTTCGCGCAAACTATTCAGTTTAGAAAAAAATGACATTAGAAACCTCAATATCATTTTTGAAGACCTATCCATAGATACTCCACACGTATAGGTTTAATGAAAAAAAATATTTTTTGAGTTTCAGTTCTAAGTAGGGGACCCCCAAAATTTATTGTTTTTTTTTCTATTTTTGTGTGAAAATCTTAATGCGGTTCACAGAATACATCTACTTACCAAGTTTCAAAAGTATAGCTCTTATAGTTTCGGAAAAAAGTGGCTGTGACATACGGACGGACATACAGACAGACAGACAGACAGACAGACATGACATTATACATTTATAAGGGTTCCGTTTTTTGCTATTTGGCTACGGAACCCTAAAAAATCTATAGCATCCATTAGCATCTTTAAAATTCATCGGCGCCGTAATAATCGTTTTTTTTTTATATCACATAGTTTTGTAGTGATCGCTCTTTATATGTTTTCTCATGGATTTACTTTATTAATCGCGATTTTTCAAACAGTAATTATTTAAATCACACAAACACACGGACATACACCCTATACCCTACCCTATACCCTATCTGTATTGTTTTGCCAAAATGTATCGCGTAAAGTTTTATGGTCTCGTTTTGGTGGTGTCGTCCGTCCCTCCTGTTGTTTATGAATAGGTTTTCTGTACCATGTGCGTTCGAACGCAACATGAGACCTCATAGTAACATTTGTGAATATGGGTTGTAAGTGTTTACGCTTTTGCATTTCTCGATCCTTGGCCTATTGTTTCGTTCACGTAAAAACAATGATCTATTGTCCTTTTATTGGTTGCTTACGCACTTTCTATTCCTGATTTCTCTTGAACTTATTGATTATTTATAAAAGTTCAAGTTAGTTATAAGTATTAATACGATGCATTGCAGAGCGGCCGCCCCTAATATGTGGCCGCTCTAGGCGCGGGCCTATTGTGCCTAAGGGCAAATCCACCACTGGTTGTAGCGAACGCAAATGATGAAACATAACCTTTCTTATATACCTAAGTATGATTTCTTTTGTTTTTTTGACCCTTTCAGCTATACGCGTCTGACAATTAGTCTCCTTGATTCTTAGGGTGAGATCTATAGAGCGCACTTTGACTTTGCTCAGACTTAAGTTTGAGTTAAAACGAGACAGATTTATGTGAGAGATATAGCTCTGTCTCGTTTTAACTCTGTCTTAAGTGTAAGCTAAGTCAGAGTGCGCTCTATAGATCTCACCCTAAGTCTGAGGACGGACAAGGGAACGGACCAGTGTTTCCATATGTAAATCGAGAATTACCGTGTTCAAGGGTTAAAATTACGGTGTTTCTAGATTAAATTACGGTGGATTAGCTAAAAGAATACCGTGTAAATTACCGTGTCATTTTTAAAAGAAAAAACGTCACGAATTTGCTTTTTAATCAACTATTAATATTATTCTGAATCTGACTCTCCTAGCATAGCAATATCTTTTTACGGATACGGATTTATTCATATTAATATTTTGTTAAATCTTATTAGTTTTACATTTGACTCCTTCCTAATTGCTTGAATAAGGACGAAAATAGATTGCTGAGATTTGATGCTTAAACCGAGAGCAAGAGAAATGTTGCCATTATGAAATATGCTTAGGTGACTGAGATTCGTACTCGTATTACGCAGTATATTATGAATTCTTAACGTGATTTTGTATTACGGTGACACGGTCAAGGTAATGGCCATATTACCTTGACGGTAGATTAGGGCTGAATTACGGTGCATCTACGGTAATTACCGTGTACATGGAAACACTGGAACGGACACTATTTTATTAGTCTGTAGGTACGTAGGTAGGTACATTCCACGATACGATACCATAGACAACATAAAATTGTACACGTCAGCCATCGTGTCAGCCATTCATCCCAAGGTGTCAGCGATATGTGTCAAATGGTCATTGGTCAAATGTCATATTGACAATTATTATTGTCAAGTGCAACAAAGTGCAACCTTGGTCTGTGCCTCAATGCAACAATCACAATAATTTGCAATTTGTCTCACTGACAAAACTTAAATAAAATAAATAAAAATAACGAACCTACCCTACCAGCTATGGCTAGAAGATATCGCGATGCTGCCGCAAAATTACAGGAAAACGTTAAGAAACACTTGCAAATTATAAAAAACGAGGTATCTTCTTCGGAAGACGAAGAACCTTTTGAGCAGAATGTCCTGGACGGCGTATTTCAAAGCTATTGGAGGGGTGGCGGAGATACACGAATGCTAGAAAGAACTAAGAATCTTCTCGAAGAGTCGATAAGTGGTAGGTCTATTACGTGCTTAATCTGTATCGGTTCAATAAAACGGGCGGACGCGATATGGACTTGTGAGCACTGCTACTCCTACTTCCATCTATCGTGTATTCAAAAGTGGTCGAATGACAGCATTAGCTTAAGGAGCGAAGAAAGTCATGGCCCCATAGCAGTGTTTCGACCTAAGAACATTGAATGGTGCTGTCCAAAATGCAGGCACTCTTACGATAAAGACGATATTCCCCGAAAGTATCGCTGCTTTTGCGGTAAAACTGACGATCCTGCCTGCCACCCTTGGTTAATTCCTCACACTTGTGGGGAAGTTTGTGGTAAGCGGCTGTCTTTGGGAGAGAGTTGCAAACATAAATGCTTGCTGCTATGCCATCCAGGGCCGTGTCCCCCGTGTCCACAGACAGTGAATGGAGCATGTTTCTGTGGGAAGGAACGTAAGAGAGTCCGATGCAGTGCAGCTCTCTGGTCTTGCCAGCAACCATGTAAAAGAATATTGCCTTGTAAGTCCCATAAATGTGAAATTGAATGCCACAATGGAGACTGTCCACCTTGCAACTACACAAGCTTGCAGTCTTGTCAGTGTGGAGCTGAGAAAATAAAGCGACCCTGCAATGATCTTACATGGCAATGTACAAAGCAATGTAATAAACAATATGCATGTGGGTACCATAAATGTGAGAAAACATGTCACATAGGCAGTTGTGGTTCGTGCCCTAACTCTGGAGTTCAATCCTGCCCATGTGGCTCCAACGAGCGCTACATACAGTGCCCCGATGTGATCGAGACATGTGTCAGCACTTGTGGGAAGAAGCATGAAGATTGTGAACACAATTGCCCAGCGAAGTGCCACAAGGGGCCATGTCCTCCATGCCAAGTTCTGATAGAAAAAAAATGCCAGTGTTCAACACATACTCGGTCACTTCCATGCAGTAAAGAGTTCAGATGTGAAACTAAATGTAGGCGTACAAGACCATGCGGTAAACATGGATGTGGACGAAAATGTTGTGATGGAAATTGTCCTCCTTGTGAAAAGGTTTGCGATAAACCTTTACAATGTGGCCGCCACAAATGCACCACAGTGTGCCATCGTGGACCGTGCTATCCTTGCCCATTGGAATCCAAAGTAACTTGTCGCTGTAAAGAAACGTTTATTACAGTCCCTTGTGGTAGAGAAAAGCACACACGACCACCGAAGTGTTCCATGCCATGTAAGATTAAATATAAGTGTGGACATGTTGAAGAAAATAAACATACTTGTCATTTTGGTGACTGTCCACCATGCAAAGCTGTTTGTAACAAAACATACGAATGTGGGCATCTCTGTGTAGCCACTTGTCATGAATATGTGTCAGTTGTGTTTAAACAGGTGGAAAAGCCTGCTACTCCTTGGGAGATTCAGCCTACTAAAACCAAAATTGTAAACCTAGTTTGCCCACCTTGTGAAACCCCAGTCTTGATCACATGTTTCGGAGAACATGAGACAGATTACCAGCCGTGCCACACGGCAGCCCGCAGACCCTGTGGTCGTGAATGTGGTAGGCCACTCGCATGTGGAAATCATTTATGTGATCTTCTCTGTCATTTGCATGAATTTAATCCTGACTACCCAAATGTGCCTTATGCTTGCAAACCATGCAACAAAGAATGTTCAAAAGTCCGTCCAAAGAAATGCACACACAAATGTGCTAAACAAAGCTGTCATCCAGGGCCTTGTCCACTGTGTAATATCTTGGAAAGAATTCCATGTCATTGCAAAGTGACAGAAATATATATGCAATGTTGGGAGCTAGCAACTGCAACAGAAGAAATGCTGAGTTGTAAACAGCAATGCCCAAAGAATTTAGATTGTGGTCATCGCTGCAAGAAAGTATGTCATGCAGAGCCATGTAGAGATAACCAAACTTGTTTAAAAAAGGCCAAAATTAACTGTCCCTGTGGTAATTTGAAAAAAGAGGCACCATGCAAAGCTGTTAGAAACTCTGAAATACAGATAAAGTGTGATGAAAGTTGTGAAGCTAAAAAAATTGCTGCCAAATTGGAAAGGGAAAAAGAAGAAAAAAGATTAAAAGAATTGGAACTAGAGAAAAATCGCAAAGAATTAGAGGAGTATGAATGGAAATTGAGTGGTAAGAAGAAGAAGTATAAAGAGAAGAAAATAGTGATAAACAGAGATGATAGAAATTGGCTACGTAAATTTTGGGTTCCTATTTTATCTATACCAGTAGTAATTTTAGCTGCTATTTATTGCATATTTAATCCAAATATTTAACTAAATAATATGTACAGAGTACAGACTGATATTATATTACATTACACCTTACCTTGACTCACAAAACCATTTTTCTGTATTGAGTTAATGAATGTTTGACCTACTTAGTTTTTGTATGTTTGTAATTATATTATTGAATGTGTTATCATTGCACTATAAAGATTGTTTTTATAATTTACTTAAATTTAAATATTTAAGTTAAAATAAACTACAGGATTTTTAAATTTTCTTTTATTTATTTATTTTTTGTGCATGAAACATTCCAATTTGTATCTTGATTTTGACGAATTTTAATTATAACTAGCTTATGCTCGCGACTTCATTCGCGTGGACTATACAAATTTCAAACCCCTTTTTTACCCCCTTAGGGGTTGAATTTTCAGAAATCATTTCTTAGCGGATGTCTACGTCATAATAGCTATCTGCA
Source organism: Maniola hyperantus (assembly GCF_902806685.2). Lineage (NCBI taxonomy): Eukaryota > Metazoa > Arthropoda > Insecta > Lepidoptera > Nymphalidae > Maniola > Maniola hyperantus. The sequence continues at coordinate 7,727,114 of NC_048542.1, forward strand.
TGCCAAATTTCAGCCCGATCCATCCAGTAGTTTTAGGCTGTGCGTTGATAGATCAGTCAATCAGTCACCTTTTCCTTTTATAATATATTTAGATTAGACTAGCTGACTCGCCCCGGCTTCGCTCGGGTGGAATTTAGAAAATCGAGGTCGGGGTTAAATTTCCAAAAATCCTGAAATACATTTTTCTTCATTTGTTTCCGAAAACCCAAATACCAATTTTCATGCAAAAAGCTTGAAAAATGACGGACTTTCATACAAACTTCCATCCCCCATTTAATCCACTTAGGGGTGGAATTTAAAAAAATCCTTTCTTAGTGGATACCTACTCTTTACAAAGAACACACCCTCCGAATTTCATGTCTCTAGGACCAGCGGTTTAGGCTGTGCATTGATATATATGTCAGTCAGTCAGGACTTTGAATTTTATATATAAGATTAGTAAGACTTAAAAAGACTTTCATTTAACCCATTTAGGATCGAATCCCATCGGGCTCATAGCTAGTAGGTAGATAAACGAGTAATAAAAACACTTGATATGCAATTTTAATATTTTATTAATCAGATTTGTCCCAGCAACAAAGAGCTGTTCCAACGCCAATGAAAACTATTCCCAGTATTGAACCTGAAACAATAAAAAAATCCAATCAGGGTTTTGCAAGTCCGGCTAAGCGATGGTCGGTAGTCAGAATGCATATCTTCGAAAGCATAGTAACGTTAAGGGGACTCAGTTCGGTGCTTTCTTCATACAAACGTAGGAGGGAAATTACAACAATATTCGATGTACGCACAAAACTAAGAATTATATCGATTTATCTCGTCATTATCTAGGTTTATTGATATATAAAACATTGAAAAAAATATTGATTTAAAAGTTACGACGCTCAAAAGATTCCTATTTTAACACTAAATTAATGACAACTTTGGGCGTAAATAAATAAGATTAGGGATATGAAAATTCTAAAACAATTTATCAATAGACGTAGTTTATTTATTCATTAGTTGAAATAACTTTACTTTGCAAACATAAATTCAGCAGTTTATCTCAAAAATGCTTTTCCTAAACCCTTTTCGCGCGCTTGATTTCGGTGAAAATCATCGTGCCTCTCAACTTTCTCATACAATGTCAAGTGAAAAGCAAACATGTTATCCACGTGCGCTGCCAATTTCGGTCGAGCGTCCTGCGTCACCTTAAGAGTTCAAAACCCTTAGGCTCAAATCTATAGAGTGCACTTTGACTTTGCTTAAGATTGACGAGACAGATTTATGTGAGAGATATAGTTCTTAAGACTAATTCCTAACCATCAAGTGCTAAAGCGGAAAAGATAGACAAGGTCGCCTGGAGTGAAAAATTTACTCTAGTATATCTACTTACAGAATGCGGTAGAAAATATTGTACATCGACCTTTAGAAAGAGATAGCGGTTTCGTAGAGCGTTTTCTCTGTCGTTTGAGACCGACAAAACGTCACATAGGTATGAGTGACAGAGACAACGCACTGCAGCCGAAATCTCATTCTAAAGGTTGATGTAAAACAATATTTCTTGCCGGCTACTGTACTAGATGATGCCCGCGACTTCGTCCGCGTGGATTTAGGTTTTCAAAATCCCGTGGTTGCTTTTCCGGGATAAAAAGTAGCCTAAGTCTTTCGGATAGGCTGTGAAAGGCTAGCAGACAGACAGACACACTTTCGCATTTATAATATAAGTATGGATGGATTATTCTTATTAGTAGGTACACAGTACACTATATGACTAGGTAGTAGTAAACCCTTCTCATTCTGAGAGGAGCCCTGTGCTCCGTAGTGGGCCGCGGGAGGAGTGAAGAAGATTACCAGAGTCTAAGGGCTGTTCGCAGCCGACCGCGGCGCCGGTGAGCGCCGTGAACGCAAACGCCAGGCTGTTAGCGGCGGGCACGGCGAGCGACAATGGCACGCGCTGCACCGCCACCAGGTATACCAGCGAACCCACTTGGTTCACCATCCAGGGAAGTACGTACTGTAAAATAACATTTTAATACGTACAAGACTAGACTAGGCACAGTTGGCATCCCACTTAAAATACTACAGCGCTCACCACTCCGCCAGGTATGTTGCCTTTTACTTAAAATTAACAAAATGTGTAGTACGCGAAAGGTCGAAATGGCAATCGGGAAAGGAACGCCCCATACTAACCCATTGGTAGATTACTTCTGTACTCTTAGTACGACTTTGTAAATCTCGATAAGGTTAATCGAGTATCACAAACACTATTTACCTAACGTCAGTCTACTGTAAATGAAAAAGTCTTCAGTCACGACAAATACGTGTGAAAGTACTAATGAAACTAGGAATAACATGGAACTACCTACCTTCCAATTACCCAATAAAAATGTTACTTCAGCACAGGCCTGGCCAAACTTTGTATCTGCTTTCACTTTGCGCAGTCCGCGAGTCCCTTGTCGTATGAAAGGATTCGTGCAGCCCCACAACATTCCCGTCAATACAAGTAAACCTGTACAAATATTATTACAGTAGATAAGCACAATTATGTCGATATCCATACTATCCATACCTACTAAGTAATATTTATACTTTTACTAGATAGCTTTTCACGGCCCAACAGTTTCACCGATTTTGATGAAATTTGCCTACAAAGTTAGCTTACATAGGCTACTTTTTATCCCGGAAAAAGTTCCCACGGGATCTCTAGCCTGTACCTATACATCTCCGCTCCTCTATAGTCTTCGATAAACAATTACGTAGGTACAGTGGATTTCTGGTATGACGCCTACTGGGATTTTTGTTTTTGTCATATTTACTATGGGATTACGTAACAGAGAGAGCGTTATACTTCCTACCTACTTTTTTGCTTGGATAATGGTATATAGCTAGGTAGATATGAATAAGTAGGCAGGTATACCTAAAATTCTATAATTTTTGAGATTTTACATTAAATAGAAGTTTAGAAATCTGCTTTCGAAACCTCACAATGATTTCAAAATAACCTTTCAAATAGGTCCCACAAGGGGGTAGGTATTTTCATGTCGCAAGTACCTACCATACCTATAGCAAACAAACTGCGCGCAGGTTAGACATCCCGTCACAAAAAGAGCTCGAACTTAGAATAACAATCCGGATCTAACGGGATCAGCGCAGTGGGTGAGTTATCGATCTATTTGGTAGAACGAAAAAAGGCCCAACGGAAGGATGCTACCGCGCGATTGGTTCGTCAGTCAAATTTTCGTTACTCCACTCTACTCCACTCTTGTTGAGAACTCCAATACATTGCTGTCCATCCAGAACTCTTTTTACCTGAATCCAACATGTCCCATATTTTCTACAAATTAATATACTTACATTATTTTGTGAAATTCATGAAATTGTATAGAGGTTCTCACTTCTCACACTTCAGATGAAAGGCGAATATTTTAAAAAAGAAACTGTAGTTGTTTAAAATATATCATATATTTCATATAGAAAAAAATTGTAGTAAAGTAGTCAATTAAAAATAAAATATAGGTAGGTTTAATAAAAAATAAATTTATAAATTTAAAACTATTATACAAAAAGTTACCAAAGCACATAAAGCATAATATTATGCATAATTTAAAAACAAAAATTATTTACAGTTCTTGCAATTCACATAGGCTAGTGAACTTTACTTGTGGTAATGTCGTATACATGAACATTGCGTAAGTGTGCGTGCATGTCGGACCAATCAGACGCGAACAAGTGCTGTCAAACGCACACATTTAGTGTACCTTACGTATACTGATACGACTTAAACACAAGCATGAGTCAGTGGCCTTCATGAAATGCAAGACCTATACCTAATTACAATTTTGAGATCACGATACAATATATTTTTCGTATTTAAAACAAGGTAATATCAACATACTTTTGTTTAATCATGACTTTTCTTTTTTAAAGGACAGTCTTTCTAAAGTTAAAACTCTAAATAATTTCATAAAAATATTACATTAATTTTATTATGTTTAGGAAATGTGACTACAGTATACACTCTGATCTACATGATCACTTAAAAAATTAAAACTACAAAATTAATAACTATACAATATACAAAAGTGTACACTTTTTAATAATATTATGTGTATTTAAAAGAAACCTTAAAAATTATTTTAAAATTACTAAAGCAAATAACATTATTATAAAATAAATTATATCATGAAACATGCACACATGATTCCAGTTATTTATCTTCCAAGAGGAGTGCCTACAGTCATAGGTTTCACCTCAGAAAACAAACAGTGATTCTCATCAATCCACTGAACAAAGGCTTCCCCCAAGGCTACCGAGCACTCCAGAGCCAACAAACAGTCATTCTCCGCATGATGAGCGTCTACCGCTTCACGATTCAACAACCTGTAATAGATATCTTTCAGCTTATATTTTTCATTTGGCTTCTCACCTTTGCTCCACGGGAATCTTCTACGTGCCTTTGAAATTGCTAATGTAGAATTTGTTTTTTTAGGTGTTTTATTTACACATGCGATAACAGATTGTTTTGGAGTCATTTCATTAACTGCTTGAGCACGGAGAGTATTATCACTCAAAAAGTCTATTTCATCTATTTGTGTCTTATTTTCATTGCTTACAGTATTTTTCTCTTTAGTTGAATCTACAACTGTTGTAGATGTATCATTTAGTTTCCTTTTCTCCATAATGTCAAAGAATCCATGGAGGCAATCTGCACACATGAGATCATCAGCTAAACTCACACTAAGTTTGTTGAAGTGATTTTTCAATATTGGGAAGTCAAAGTTGTGTCCGTTTTGAGCAATTAAACAAACTGGTTTGGTGAACAGATTTAGAAATGTGTTGATAACGGTAAATACCTCCTTATTAAAAAAAGGCTCATGTTCAAGCAACTCATTACACAGACCCGTCACCTTGGTGCCTTCAGGTTGTACCATCCTGCCGGGATTTAAGCACAACGTGAGCTTCTGCTGGACGCGGGGGGCACATCCCTGTCGTGTATCGAGGACATGTTGCCTTTTAACGGCAACGAAACTTAGTTCAGTTATTTTTGTCCTGTTATTTTCCTCCTGCGGCAGACCGGTGGTCTCGAGGTCAATAAATACGTACGTCGCGATCGCGGACATTGTCAGGAATAATAATGTACCTAACCTTAAAGCTTACCTAAATATGTCCACATTCTGGTAATTCACACTAATTAGAGTGATAAGAATTGTGTTGGTGACTCACTCATACACAGCACACAGCTTGGAACTGTTGAATGCATTTTTGTGGTGAAGTTAGTAATAAAATTAATTCTACAGTTTGCAAAGCTTCATTTGCATGAATCAAAGATGAAAAATTAACGGATGTTGTTAGTTTTCATAACAGTAAGTATGTACATAATGTACTTATTTTTTGAAAATAGTAAATAGGTAGGTACATTTGTTTATCAATGTTTATCAACAAAATTTGACTTATGGTCTTATTCTTATGGTGATCTTTTATTTCTGCCCCCCAATTGTGTAAGAATAACCATTTCATGGCTATCGCAATCGTCAAGAATTCTGCCCTTTGATTGGCTGTGAAAAAATGTAAACAGCGAATCAACCAATCAAAGGGCAGAATTTCTTGACGATTGCGATAGCCATGAAATGGTTATTCTTACACAATTGGGGGGCTGGTCGGTGATGATGATGTTGAGACCATAGACAGTTGACAATGATAATTGACATTTCACATTTTAACACTTTTTTTTTTTTTTTAATACAATAAAACTTAAAGCTAGCCTTATCTAATTACTATATAAATCATGACCGCGTGGAATGGTGCCAAGAATACTGGCTGCATTTCCGCGCTGGACAGCCAGGCTGATCCGCTGCGCAAAAAATGAGCCAGCCCTTCTGTCACCAGTTGAGGCTATTAATCGCGGTGAAATGTCTCGTAAAAATTTTTTAACACTTGACAGTTGACTGCTAGGTCGGTGCTTCAAGGTGCCAACCTATGTGCCAAACTTGCACCAACCAATTGTTATTGGTCTCAGACCGTAGTCTCAGACAAGGAGACCTTGTCAGACGCGTATACCCGAAAGGGACAAAACAACAAAAGAAATGATACGTATGAAAGGTTATGTTTCATAATTTGCGTTCGCTACAACTTTTACACAGCAATGCACCATAAATGGCTTCTACACACCTTCAATACTAAATTTTAAACAGAAAACTAAATAAAAACTCGTAATATTCACAATAAATTACAATCACAGTGGTTCGTTGGGCACAAACGACAACGTGCCCAACAAATAAAAGCTAAACTATGACAAAGACAAAAAACTGTGTTTTTGTTTATCACTCTTCAGAGAGATTCTTAGTCTTAGTCTGAAGTTATTAGTCCATGGGCGTACATGCACACAAAGGGAAACAAGGAAGCAAACAAACACCGCTTTTATTCCTGTTGTTCTTAATGATTACATACTCTTTGATTATTCTATACAAAAATTTTATAGAGGTAAAGTTTGTAGGTTTGTTTGTAGGTTATAATCTCTGGAATCATTTAACTAACCGATTTTGAAAATTATTTTGCCAGTAGAAAGCTGCATTATTGTAACATAGGCTTTATACTATATAGTTTTTCAATGTTTTTAAATAAGCTGCCCTTGTGAAGCCAGGTCGGGTCGCTGACTAGTAAATGGAGTGTGCACTGACTGGGGATGGGTAAGTTTGATATAATAGCAGAGGTTATAGGGAAGTAATTTGTACAGTTTTGTTTTGTGTAGGTATTAATATTATATACACATGTTTTGTGGAATAAGCATCGGGAATAAGGTTTTCTCTCTAATTAACTAATGAACAATAATTTTCAATATGAAACAAAAGACACTAGCTGTGAATTTGTTTTTGATTGAACTTTTGTTGTGTTTGTTCTATTACAAAGATACCACACTGTTTGGGGTATGGGGTAACTTAAAAAAATGCAATCTTTCCATTTAAAAAAAAAAAAAAGATTCCGACGAATTGAGAACCTCCTCCTTTTTTTGAAGTCGGTTAAAAATTAAGAGATACCTACATTGTTTTATCCCTTCTCGGGGTTTTCTAGTACGCGAGTACCGAGTATAACCACTTAAGACATCGGCGGACCCCGGAGTGAACTAGCCGGACGCCGTTGGTATTCGTTAATCGTTATTATTATTACATAGGTAGGTATTTTATAGTTACCGGACACCGGTTAATAAATGATACGAATAGGTAAACTAGGTACCTACCTACTTACTAAATACTACTTATCTTCTATGTATATAAAATTCAAAGTCCTGACTGACTGACTTATATATCAACGCACAGCCTTAACCGCTGGACCTAGAGACATGAAATTTTGAAGGTGTGTTCTTTGTAAAGAGTAGGTGTCCCCTAAGAAAGGATTTTTCGAAATTCCACCGTGGTGGGTTAAATGGGGGATGGAAGTGGTCACAAATGAAGAAATACGTGTTTCAGGATTTTCAGAAATACAACCCCCCTCGATTTCTAAATTCCACCCGAGCGAAGCCGGGGCGGGTCAGCTAGTCTATGTATATAATTTTAATAGAACATCATCGGCATAAATATAAAAGATCTTTGATTTTCTGAATCAGTGCTTTTATTAAGTAGTTGGTAGGTACCTTTCATTGGGTAAAAGAGGGTAAAAGGTATTATAATTAGTAGGGTTAAAAGATAATAGTTATTAAATTATATACTTAATAAATTGTTGAAATTATTTATTCATTATTCTTAAATAATAATAGTTAATTATTATGATTTTGTTTCAATAACATTGCACAACGATTACAAAAATATTCATTACAAAAATAAGACTAGAACTGTGAACGACAACGCATCGAAATATTCCGTACGCTCCATTATAGGGTAACGAAATTTCGACCGACTACCGAGGCAAGCGCTGCGCTGCTAGCGGCTTCAGTCCATAGAGAGGTTCAGTATCTTCGCTTTGAATTGAAGATTATCGGCCAGTCACGGCAGCGGCCTGTTGTATGAACATCGACTAGAATTTTTTTTTACAAAAAAAATAAAAACCGACTTCGTTACACAAACACTAAAAATTGAAAAATAATTTAATTTATTACCGAATATATTATGTATACAAGAGTTAATATAGTTCCATAATAATACTTTTTGGTGCCGGTGCCAATTAGCTTTAGCTGCGCGAATCGTCTAGACTTCATATTTTTATGGGACTCCACAATGGCACCGACCCCAAAAAATATTATTATGGAACTATATTAACTCTTGTATACATAATATATTCGGTAATAAATTAAATTATTTTTCAATTTTTAGTGTTTGTGTAACGAAGTCGGTTTTTATTTTTTTTGTAAAAAAAATTTATTTCACAATTTTTAGTCGCCCCATGGAATTATGCTATGACTGGTTTAAAGTCTACTGTTTACTAAGCTATTACACTGATCGCGAGCAATTTATTCTTATTCGTTGAGGAGTTCCAGTATCTATCTTCGAAGATGTTCATCAGATCTTCACCAAATTGAAATGGGACCAAGTTTGAAGTATACCCTTTCAAACAAAAAAAGAATTTTCAAAATCGGTCCAGGCGTTTTCGAGTAATCGGGGAACATACATAAAAAATAAAATAAATAAAAATAAAAATAAAAGATTCCGACGAATTGAGAACCTCCTCCTTTTTTTGAAGTCGGTTAAAAATAAAGTGCATGACACACAGAACGAACCCATCACGAGTCTCTTGCGAACATAGTCATTTACGCTAATTTGATTGGTTGAAGCAGAATACATTATTACTCTTGGGGTTAGGTACGTGTTTAGCAGATGTACCTACTTAAGTTTTCTAATGAAAGTTTTCGTGTAGCTCTAGGTCTGTGGAAAAGAGGTTGATAAATTTGGAATTCCCGGACTGCCTTGCCAAAGGAGCGCCGCGCAGTAGACTATTTCGGCGTGGCTCTTTTTACGATACGATCAAAAGGGCTTCTTGCCACCAGATATTCCTGTGCAGCTGCTGCCGGCAGGAATTAGGGGGGATGATGGCAAGAATGGTGGATTGAAGCTAGTGCCCTGAGAACAGAGAAGGGTCTAATGTTTGACGCAACGGCCAACGACACATTGGCCCCGTGTCATACGTGTTAGGGAGACGGCAGCATCAAGACCGTCCCGGTCGCATTAAAAATGACTGAAACTCTCTATAAGAGAGGCACTATTATCGAGACATACATTTTTGTTCCGTTTGCCGTGAAGACCCTGGGGCCATGAAGTCATAGGTAAGTAGTTCTAAAAAAAAATACGAGACATTTCACCGCAGCCTAATAGCCTCATCTGGTGGTAGAAGGGTTCACGGCTTGCGCAAAGGATCAGCCGCATCAGACTGGTTTTGCAGACTGGCTGCATTTCAAAAATGCAGCCAGTATTCTTGACACCACTCCACGCGAGCATGATTTGCACATTAATTAATAAGGCTAGCTTTAAGTTTCATTGTAACATTGCAAACCTATAAAAATTACGCTCTGTGCCGCGAGGTGAAGTGCAGTGCGTGGGCACCTTAGAAGAACAACCCTGCAAACAGAGGACACAACGCTTCTCGATATAGATCCCTCAAATTTGTAGGCCACGATAGGACTCGCGTAGGTAGGTACATTGGCGTAATAGAACTACTTATGAGAAAAATCAGAACCTGTCCAAAAACACAAATTACCGATAGTACTTAATAATAATACATAAGAACTAAGTAGGTAGATAGGTAGGTAGGCTTGAAAATACAAGGTGTAAGATTATAGTGTTTCAATCTCTTTTCCACAAGTTTTAGTTCTGTTTATCATCATTCGTCATAGTTTCGCACAAGATCGACGATTGTGTATAACCACTGTATGGAGTTTCGAACATTGCGTTCTTCGTTGGCCAAATTTCTTCGTTCAGCCAGTAAAGCTCTTGCTCTATCAGAGTCTCGTGATGCTGCTCGAGTCACATGCGCAGATTCTACTCGCAAACTCGTGTTTCGCTTGTGGAGATCTATAATTTCTTTTTTGCGAGCTGAAATAGAATTATTAAATATTTTATGATGTTTATTTAAGCAAATTTAATGCAGATACCTAGGTAGGTACTTGCTTATTTGATTTTTAGGGTTCCGTACCTCAAAAGGAAAAACGGAACCCTTATATCACTTTGTTGTCTGTCTGTCTGTCTGTCTGTCCGTCTGTCTGTCAAGAAACCTACAGGGTACTTCCCGTTGACCTAGAATCATGAAATTTGGCAGGTAGGTAGATCTTATAGCTGACATTTGGGGAAAAATCTGAAAACCGCGAATTTAGGGTTAGATCACACAAAAAAAATTAAACTGTGGTCATGAACTAATAATTAGTATTTTCAACTTTCCAAGTGAGTGACTATATCAAGTGGGGTATCATATGAAAGCTCTTTACCTGTGCATTCTAAAACTGTTTTTTATTTATTTTTACGCATCATAGTTTTTTAATTATCGTGCAAAATGTCGAAAAAATACGACTGAATTACGGAACCCTCGTTGCGCGAGCCTGACTCGCACTTGGCCGGTTTTTAAATTAGAGAGCAACTAAGACTAATTTAAGTAGATAAGTAACTATAACATTAAATTCATATTCTACACGAATACCTGATTCATATTCTTTATAAGTCTTCATAATGACTTCGATTCCTGGCCAACTACTTAACGTATCTGTTTGGCAGCTAAAGTCTTGGACTTTTTCCAGGTTATCACAGAACATTTCGTTAACTCCAGAAGCTGAATTTTGTGGTTCATCCATAGAAGTCGCTTGAGTAGACGCTACTACACAAGAACTTTGAGTAGTTTTCAAAGAGATAATCGTGGAAATATTCGGAATATTTATGGTTTGGTAACATTTTGCTGATTTTGCACATTTTTTGATATTTTCACTGTCAAATCCAGGGTTCAAATCTCTTTTTCTCGTATTTGGACCACTGAAATGCTTAACGCTTCTGTCTGCCATTTTCGATAACCTATTCAGCTCCGAGAAATTCTTTTCAGCAAGAACTTTTATGCTTTCACCTTCGTCACTCTGTGAGTCCAATCGTCGCTTGATAAGAATGTTGTTCTCGTTGACTTGTTTTTTGATTTCAGTAAGTATTTTTAATTGGTCCTTCGGGTCTAGTTCTCCGCTGTTAGACTGAATTTTCGATTGCTTTAATATTTGGTTGGTTTTAGTGGGAAGATCTCTTCGTTTCCTCTCTTTTTCAATTTCTTGCCATACTTTTTCATAATCTGAAATGTTGTTATATATATTACATGAACACGGAATTCCTTTATAGGTATATTTCACATTAATTTTAATTATTAATTATATTATGTTTCCTCGAGAAACTAACCTTGCTTTTGTCGTGATGTGACTTTCTTTAACTTTAGATTAAACAAAAATTGTCGTTTTGGCTGTTGATCTTCACCATCTTCTTTTTGTACCGTATCTTTGTATATTTTAGTCGTACTAGATTTAGAGTCTACGGATACATTTTCCTCTTTAAAGAGACAGTCTATTCTCCCTGCAGCTATATAAGCACATGCTACAGCGTCTGTTCTTAGAATCTTCTCTTGAAGTTGTAGGTTTCTCTCTGGAAAAAGAAAATTTCAATTTTTAGTATATTTTATCATGTAACAAAACTCTTTAGTTTGTTACACTAATTAATTACCGTTAAATTCGTTTTGGGATGCTAATTCAAAATGAGCAAGAAACTCAATCTTCATTTGTTCGTTTTGTTTCAATTCGTTATTTCTTTCACAATTTCCATATTCATCAATCAAAGAATTATATATTTGTAAATCTTCTTCTCCATAATCACTGTCAATATCATCACAGTCCTCACGTATGTCAATTTTTGTATTAGCAAATTCCTTACAAATTTCAGCTTTCATTGTTTCTGGGGTTATAACATTTTTTGTGAAATCTAGTATTTTTCTTGGTTCAGTTTTTTGAGATTCATTATTGGATACATGCTTTATGTCACGATTTGAAAGATACATTAATCTGCGTAGCTTTTTTCTTTGTTCATATACATCTAGGGAACTTAGTTCTTCTATTTTAGATATTTTAGGCCTTATATTTGTTATCACAATTTTTGGCTGCAGCTTAGAGTCCATTTGATAGGGACAAGTTATGAAAAGTTTGTCATTCGATTTTGATTGGTCAAACGGCTTTTGTGATTCTCTCTTATTTTGGCCTATCATCTTAGCATATTCACCTTTTACAAATGATTGGTTTAATTTAGTATCTGAATCAACTATCATTGGCACTTGATATACTATTTGAGGATTCATGATCACTTTCTGATTAGAAGTTTGGAAAACTAGGTCATTTAAATTATTATTATTGGTAAGTGTTTGTAATACGTTATTGTTTGTTTTTAAAACATGAATCTCTTTGCTAGTTGATATATCTATGCTGTTTACTATTGGATCGTTACTCAAACTTGTAGTTGAGATTTCTTTCAATTTATTTTCATCAGACATTGCTTTCTGTTTAATTGAATCGGTGTTTACTTTACTATTGTTTTTTATCATCATTAAATTTGTAGGGAATTGGACATTGCTTAAGTAAACAAAATTTGGCTGTAAAACAACATTTTTAGATTCAGTGGAATTGAGTTTGTCACTAATTTTGACTTTCTTTTTTAAATCTTGTTCTTGCAAGGTTCCTTGTGATTTCTCCTTCACGACTATCTTATTGCCATAAATCTGATTTTCAGTAATCAAATTCTCAAAGTCATTCTCGTCATAGTTATCTTGATGCATGCGCTTTAATGAAACTACTTTTGAAGATGTTCCATTTTCATTGACGAGGTCTTCTTTACATTTTTTTATTTGGCTGGATGGTCGTGAAGGAGCTTGCAGGTTTTTTGAATTGAATTCAGTTCGTTGTAGCAGTACGTGAGGATTTTGCTGCTGAATTGTTAACAGCATTTTTGGATTAGAGGGGTTGTTTTTCTGTATAAATACTATTTGGTTTTTTGTTTCGTTATAAGATGAATCCGCTGGTTTGTTTGTTGAGCTGGCTTTGCTTGTTTCTATGTTCATAGGGTTAAATATTGGTCGCGTCTGTATTTTTACAGCTGGAGTCTTAAATGAAGATTCTTGTACTTCATTAGATTGATCAGGCTTAGGATCGGGCTTTCTAAATAGTGATTCATTCTTATTTATAGCCTCCGCAGCATTAATTAATGTATTTATGCTGTTTGATGGTGTTGCTATAGTTGCAATTTCTTTTACATCAGGTTCCTTTAATGCACTTTTAATGACGACGTTACTTTGGATTTCTATTTTGGATCCATTTTCTATTATATTTGGGGTATGGAAAGCAGGGTTAAAAGGCTGCTTAGGTAAGTGGTTTTGAAAAATTGACTCAGGAGGATTGCTTACACATTTCATATCAATTTTACTTATAGGTATACTGGTTTTTAGACTAAATCTTTCAGGAGGTTTCTTTTTCATCTCCTTATTAGATATTTGAGTAGGTATTGTAACCATGGCATTTGAACTCTGAGTTAGTGCAGTTGCGTTAATTTTTAATTCTGAAATCGAATTTTTACTAGTTTCACTTGTAGGAGTGGCAGGTATGATTTCAGGCGTGAATTTTTCTTCAAAATCTGTTTGTGTTTTAGGTACTTCATTTTGTGATTGCTTTTCCGTTGTTTCGAGTTCAAATATTTTTTCTTCCGAAACAATTAATGCTGTTTCCTTTGTGGATGTCGGTAAAGCAACAAATTCAGAGGTAGAGGTTTCTTTTTGAGATATCACTGTTGCATTTGTTTTAACTTTGCCTGGATATGCCACTGGTTGAAAAGCTGAATATCCAGGTACTGAATATAAATAGCCACCATAGCTTGAATAACCCGACTCAACTTGCTTCGTCGTCGTAACACTAGGATTTGGGTTTGGTATTGAAGACGGCGAAATTTTCGGTGAATGTGATATAGGTTTTGGTGGTACAAGATTAGTTTTATCTATAAAAGGAGGCGGTTCCTCGGGCTTTGGTGGTTCGGGAGGCTTAGCTATGGGCGTATTCGATGAAACACTGGGTTCCAAAGTTGCGGATGCATTTTCCTCTTCGGTGGAAGTTACTGGTTGAATAGTTTTGCCCGACCTGCCTGTGGAAATAGAAAAAATGCTATAATGTTATAATGGTACATATTAAAACTACCAGGCGTAAAATTTTAATGGGATACAAATAATTAAATAGGTTCATATTTGACACGGTTTTATATAAATTTAAAAATATATGATAACATTTTATTGAAATTTTATTGAAATAACAAATGCAGAATTTTTAAAAATGCTTTGCTAAGTATAAGTATTTTATTAAAAAAGCGAAATATAAGCAACCGAATAAACAAGAAGAACTACCTAAGTACCTACCTACTAAACAAAACAAAAAAGATATGCGACATAAAATTACAAAAAATATCAACTCATAGTAACTAGATAGCTCCTATGAGTAAATCTTTTTTGTAATTGTATTTTTAAAAGCTGTTCTAATATTAGCAAGCATATATTTTGAAAGTTATCTACATAAATAGCGACTGCATATTCGTATTCCTACCTATACACGATGTTCCCAAAACTATTTGTAAGTACCTAGTTAAGAAAATAGATTGGTACAGCCTATGTGATAATAAAAAAACATAGGTAGTACGTAAGCGTTGAAGACATGAGACAAGCGATGAGACACACATTTTACATGATATAGGTAGTAATAATACCTACCCAGTTATATGCGGTAAAAATATTTCAGTGATGGTCATATTGATTTATATTTTATTGAGTATACCTACCTACCTAGTACCTACCTACCACAAAATTAACGCTTATTTCTTTCTTTGCATTTAACAAAAACCGGCCAAGTGCGAGTCAGACCCGTGCACCGCGAGGGCTCTGTATTACAGTCGTATTTCTTCGACATTTTGCGCGATAAACCAAAAACTATTAGTTATAAAAATAAATAAAAATCTGTTTAGGAATGTACAAGTAAATCCCTTTCATATGATTCCTCACTTTGTATAGTTATATAACCTTTAAAATTAAAAATACTAATATTTGTTAATGAATTTTTTTTATTTTTTTATTCTGTGATGTAAGCACAAATTCATGGTTTGCAGATTTATTCCTTTACTTGTGCTATAAGACCTACCTACCTACCTGGGTAGCCTATAGGTTTTCTTGACAGAAACGACGGACAGAAGGACAGACAGACAGACAAACAACAAAATGATCCTATAAGGGTTCCTTTTTTCTTTTGAGGTACGGAACCCTAAATATGAATAAAACGTCTAATAACTTGGTGAAGAAATAATGATAAGTAAACCCTCACTATTAATTATGTTTATACAAAACTAGGTGTAGCCCACGAGTTGGTCCGCGTGGATTTAGCTTTTTCAAAATCCCGTTGGAACTCTTTTTTCCGGAATAAAAAGTTGCCATGTCCTTCCCCGGGATGCAAGCTATTTCTGTACCAAATTACATCAAAATGGGTTAAACAGATGGGCTGTGAAAAACTAGCAGACAGATAGACAGACAGACAGACACTCTTTCGCATTTATAATATTAAGTATGGATTATTTCTATGTAGGTCGGTGATAGCCTAGTGGTTAAGATGTCCGCCTTCTATTCGGGAGGTCGAGGGTTGGATCCCAAGCACGCAACTACCTCTAACTTGTATGACTTATGAGCTATCTATATGCGTTTTAAGCAATTAAATATCACTTGCTTTAACGGTAAAGGAAAACATCGTGAGGTAACCTGCATGCCTGAGAGTTCACCATAATTTTCTCAAAGGTGTGTGCAGTCTGCCATCTGTACTTGGCCAGCGTGGTTGACTGTGGCGAAACCCTCCTCATTCTGAGAGAAGGCCCGTACCTAGTACTCAGTGAGCCAGCGATGGGTTGATCATGATGATGATGATGAACTACGTAGGTCAGTGCGCGAGCTTGGTAGGCCGGTCCAAAATTGGTCACGAGTAGGTAGCCGAAGCCTGTAATCTGTGCTGCAATTCTCTTTTTCTATCAAAGCCCCGCCATGAGAGATATGCTCGCTATCGTGTCCTTATTTGGTCACTCACTGTGGTAATTCGAGTTACACTGTCGCTAGTTTTACAGACGAGCCACCCGCGCTGGATTGCCTCGTATTATTTAGATGAAGCCAAGTCAGCCTGGATTTTTCTTGTGTTGTGCCCACGTTTGTGTGTTGCGCTGTTAGCCAGCGCGGGCTTAGATTGGAAAACTGTTTAAACAAGGCCAATACCAAGCCAGTGCTGGCTGCTAGTTTCACTGCACAGCCAGCACTGGCGATGACTACGTATAAACAATGCAGCTGATGGTATGCTCCCAAGCTTAATTGGTATTTTACGTTAGTAGGTAGATACGTAAGTACCTATTAGTTATCTTTTATGAATCATCACACACGCCACAATTTAATTTTGGCAATTTGCGTTGCGTTCTTTGGCTAAAACTTAGTTATCTTAAGCCTATAGTTAGGCAGGTATACTTACTTAGCTTCCTATTATCATCGTTCATCAAAGATTATAATTAGAGTAGAAATGTAAGAGAGTAAATAGGTAGTTTTAGTTTACTTAGGAAACTACAATAATTTAGAATAATGTGAGTAACCGCTTACCAATAAAAGAAATACCTAGTGTCTTCCCGACCGAATTTCGGCCACGCGGCGGCCAATCTCCACTACACTGCATAATATAGAGCTCGACCAGCTCGACAGATCGAAATGGCAATCGGGGTGGGGACGCCCCGCACATCCACACAGCCCAACGCTAGTCCGGCGCGGGATAGCGCTGGTGACGTGCGGGTGTGCGAAGCGTCACCCCGATTGCCATCTCGACCAGTGGCGTGCAGGTCATAGAGGCATAAATGCACTGCTTACCCCAGTTGTAATAGCTCAATGCATATTTTTTATTATGTCCTCCATGTATACAGGTTCCTACCTAACTCATGCCTACCCTGGCTTCGAACACTGTGCACGCCACTGATCTCGACCTATACTACTATTACCCTATCCCACTACATAGACGAGGGCGTAGGGCGTCATGTCATCTACAAGGTGTTTTATACCCCGTGGTCGACCGTGTTTTTGTAATCCGTCGTCTGCGCAGAACGTTATAGTAGTGCACACTGCACTACACTGCACAAGTGTGTGCGTAAATACAGAGCACTCTCTATTACTAATTCCCTTTTCCCCATAGTCCGATGGGATAGCAATCCGACACGACAGTGAGATCAGACTACAGGCCGACAACGGCTTTACGTGCTCTCCCTAGCACGGATATCCTTCCTAACACCGGGCTAGTATAGGTATCGTCATCATCGTCATGATCAACCCATCGCCGGCCCACAGGTCACTGACCACGGGTTTTAACTGAGGTTTAGTCTATAGTCCGCCACGCTGGCCAAGTGCGGATTGGCAGACTTCACACACCTTTGAGAACATTATGGAGAACTCTCAAGCATGCAGGTTTCCTCACGATGTTTTCATTTACTGTCAAAGATAGTCATACTTTTTTTTTAAATAGATATAGCGAGCAAACGAGCAGGCGGGTCACCTGATGTTAAGTGATTACCGCCGCCCACGAACATTTGCAGCACCAGAGGAACCGCCGATGCGTTGCCGGCCTTTTGCTTAAAATGCACATAGCTCCGAAATGTTAGGGTGCGTGCCCGGGATCGAACCCCGACCTCCCGAATATGAGGCCGAGCGACGTCTTAACCACGTTGTCACCACTCCTCTATTACCTACCGAGTATTTTTTGAAAAAAAAAAATTTATTCTAGTAGGTATGTTTTGACCTGACTCGGGAATCGAACCGAGGCCTTGTCATCTGCAATCGAACATGCTAACCACAAGATCAACGAGGCAGTTACTAAATAATCAGTTTCTCTATGACTATGTACCTACACCTTTAGGATTATCAAAATACAAGATTTTGTACTGGACAGGCGTGGAAGTCCGTCAGGTGACTGGGCAAAGCTCCGAAATGGGTTTGCTGTAACGAGAGGTCGTGTACTGCCTCGAAAAAGTCTGGTAGGAATACGCAAGTCACCTGCACGGAGACGCTTGATGTCCGATCGTACAGTTAAGATAGGTGTACCACACAGCTAGGCTCGCAGGGAAAAAGACGGAATATGGGCAGCTAAAAAGTATCTACCCAAACGAGTTGTCGCTCGCTGGGGGTTCGTCCAGGGTCGTCTCTCGCAAAAATGAAACACTGATGTTGGTGGTACTTGGTAGTCGCAACCGTCGCTGGTGGTTCTTTGCTCGGACGATGAGAGATACTTTTTATTTTCTTACGATTTATTTATGATTAATAGGGACTACTACTAACTAACATTTAGTTCCGAGTAGGTAGGTACGCTCACATGACGCTCACTGCTCACTGGCAATCGCAAGTCCAGAGTATTTCTATATTAGAGGTCAGTGCAAGCACATACTTAGATAAGTCTGTCGTGGCAATCTAAGCGTGCTGACGACGACGACGACGTCCGATTCGGTTGACACCAGAGTGCATCGGCGACACTTCAGTCTCCTTCTTTAATTTATTCGTCCATATTCTCACCTCATTGACTCATAGGTGACGATAGCGCTCGTTAGTTTCAAACTCCTGTAACTCGAATTTTGGAGTGTGCCTAAGAAATTTTTGATCTGGTTCCTCCCTCGCCTTTCTACTATCGTATCACAAGACATCGCCAAGGTCCATCGTCGTCGTCTAAATGGCACGGACATGTAACGAAGCGATTTGTTTCCTAGTTTCTAATTCGAACCGCTAGGGTATAGAAAGTCCCTCCACTTTAAAAACAGATTCATCATCATGATCAACCCATCGCCAGCTCACTACAGATTACCTACGGGTCTCGTATCAGAGCGAGAAGGGTTTTGGCCAAAAAAGTAGATTACCTTACCTTTAAATTAAGAGTGAATGTAGACATTCTATCAAGCGCGCACTGTGGATGTAAATAATATTATTCGGTATATTGAACGTAATAAGTGACCGAGAATAAATCCAGTGCACGCTCCTCTTTGATTGACGAGTCCTTACATAAGGAGCAGCAGGTAGGATGATATCTTAGCTAACTTCACTTTACTTTTACTTGCCTAAGCTAAGCGACTATAATTTAAAAAAAGGAAACATTAGACGCTCAAACGATAGTAGCCAATGTGTACTCTACGTACCTAACATAATTATCAATCTGTTTGCATCTAGCTAACAAGCGAAAGACTACGTGTTCTTGTTCCAAATTTAAAAAAAACCGGCCAAGTGCGAGTCAGGCTCGCGCAACGAGGGTTCCGTAATTCAGTCGTATTTTTCGACATTTTGCATGATAACTCAAAAACTATGCATAAAAATAAATAAAAATCAGTTTAAGAATGCACAAGTAAAGCCCTTTCATATGATACCCCACTTGATATAATTATCTTACTTCTAAAATTGAAAATACTAATTATTAGTTTAGGACCACAATTTTTTTTTTGTGTGATGTAACCACAAATTCCCGGTTTTCAGATTTTTCCCCTAATTCCAGCTATAAGACCCTTTCTGCCAAATTTCATGATTCTAGGTCAACGGGAAATAGCCTGTAGGTTTCTTGACAGACAGACAACAAACTGATCCTATAAGGGTTCCGTTTTTCCTTTTGAGGTACGGAACCCTAAAAATATATAAAATTGTCAGGATTCGAACCCGGAATCTTTAGCAGCTTGCCATACGACAACAGGTTTCCGAGTCACTGCGATAAGTTACCATTTGGTGGTAGAGTCCAAAGGTTGTTTTCAAGTCAAATCACACAAGTCATCATTGTTAACATGAGATTTATTTTTATATAAAAAATGATTTAATATGGGTATATTTCTATCAAATTACAAATAAACCCTGTGCATTCACATGGCACAGCTATACCATACTTAACCAAATCAAGCAGATGCCACTCCGAAGAAGAATCCACCGACAAACCCAACGGAGAAGCAACTGTTTTTCGTGACGAAACTACCCACCTTGTCTAAAATCTCTTGACTCTTCCCTATGGTATCCCTAACTTTATCCCAGTTCACATGTATGTAGCCTAATTCGCTAGCAAAATGGAGAAGTATGACACCCCCTCCGAGACCAAATGCCGCAACTTTGCCAATCTTGGCGACACCAATACCCGTCACCCACCCACTGATGGTTCCTAATATCAAGTCTTTACTATTATTTTTCGATATTTTATTCAGCGTGTCGTCGAAAAATGCTTTTTCTTTACATCCTATCACTTCGGTCTTTGAGTGATTGCGTAAATCAAAGTCTGGTATGGGCTTAGCCATTTGTTAGCATCTTTACAGGTCTGATATTTTTAATAATAATTATTGTAAGTTTGAGAATAAACGAATGAAAGCTGTTTAGTTCACGGCGAAAGCGAGGGGCAAAAGATGAAAATTTTGGTATGGACTTAACGTCGTGTCTGACAGCAGTTGACATTTTGTAACATCAATCAACATCGATAAAAGAGAAACATCCATAGATGAATGATAATACCATACCATCAATCCTGTGGCTTTGGTAGGTGCACTAATGGAGCTACTGTATTAGGTATAATGATTAGAACCAACCTAGGACAGTGATTGCAGAGTATTGCTGGCACTGCATGCAGTGAGCATTGGAATTTTCTTAAGAACCTATAACAGCCGGCTTTTATCATTTACTCCAAAATCTCTTCAACACTTTGTTGCTTAGACGTCACAAGATAATAGGCTTTAGTAGTCTGGTCAGATTCGAAAACGTCTTTAATTGCAAGTCACCGACACGTAATTTTATTGCTCTTTACTTTTAGGTAGAGAGAATCACTGGTATGAACAAATTCCGTCGTTGCTTTAAGAGTAATCGCTTTGCTCAAAACAAACCTTGTTTTGAGCAAAGTGATTTACTTAACGAAAATTGTTATTGAACAAAAATAATACTCCTTTAAATCCAAAATGGCGACAAACGCAATGACGGAATTCGGACATTTTAAATTAAGACCACGGGGGGCGATTCTCTTGTACACAATCTCTGAACTAAATTGGTCTAAATCTAGTGCTATCCTTTTCCGCAAGCATCATTATGAAAGGGATAACAAAATTTAGACGTGCCATATTAGTTTAGTTTAGAGATTGTGTACAAGAGAATTAGCCACAATGACCTCCCCAAAAGGCAAGGGCACAAACAATCCTGTGATGTTAGTCCGCGACAGGTCGAAATGGCAATTGGGGAGGGAACGCCCTGCACTGCCCCCCTGCGCTAACCCAGTGCGGGCGAGCGCGGTGTCCCCCGCCTCATATTGCCATCTATCTGTCGCGTACTATAATTTTTAGTAATTTCTGAAATTACCATCTTCCGCAAAACTAAGTTCGACCACCTTAAAAAATGAGTAGCCAACTGCCAATGTGCGAGTACCGAGTATACTTATATATATATACAATATACTTTTTAAGATAAAGTTTGGAACAATAAGTAATAATGTGCCACATCCGAAAGTTTAGAATTAGACCAGTTTTGTTCTAAGGAGGCATAACTTTAGAAGCACGACACACATGGTAAAATATTGTGGATCGAGCCTGATGATCACTGACTATTTCCTCGTACGCGTAGTTTGCTAAGTGCCAAACATTTGTTGAGGTGGCCGAACTTTGTTGGTGGCCAGTTTATGTGCTTCTGCTTGTCTTCAATGCATGTACTGAAACTGCACACGTAACAAACAGCAACTACTTGCGCTAAAGCGTGGAGAAGGAAAGGGGAAAAGGAAAACAAAAAATAAATAAAAACGACTACCATTCGCGAGCGTCGTGCGAGTCGCAAGATGCTCGCGAGCTCGGCATGCACAAATATATTAATTTCACTGAATGTATTTCAATAAAATTATATTTTTTTCACTTGTTAGGTATTGTCCATATGATGTCTAACTATAATGTATATGTACACGGCGCGGGCGTTATCGCCTAAATGCTTTGCGTCGATTAGAAATTAAACCGTGAAAAATATTGAACACCTATTAAAAGCTAAAATTAATAATAACTATCTAAGTTAAACGTACAAAGAGGTTTTTTTTGTTATAAAATTTCGAACATCTTCGATGTTCGGTCGCCCGGGCCCGGAATACTGCAGGGATTTCAAGTCTTATCACAAAATGCAGTAGTTATTTATTATCGCAAAGCTGATTGCACGCAGCTCAAAGGAGCTCCAAATTTAAAGCCTACTTAAAAAAAAGTCGTTCCCAGGCGGCCGACGTCACATTCGATGACCCGCCAAGCGAAAACTTTTCTCACTGTATAAAATATATATTTCTACTTTATATTTATACTACAGGTACGCCCAGGGGCGCTCAGCCGATTTAACTCATTTCCGACTCAGATTTTATATGCCAATATATATTTTCCATTCGATCATACAATATTATGTACATTAATCAACTGATCACATAATCTAAGCGTATTGCAACTTAAGAATCATTTCAACTTGAATAAAGCCTGATAGAAAAGTATGTTCGCCTACACTTGATTTTTATTTACTACTTATGGAGTTTTTAAATACAATAATAATTTATAACACATAATTAATAATAATAATAATCCGTATTATTTTATTTCAAAATATTAATTAACCCATTGAATGCCAAAAATTTTTAGAACATAAAATGGTTCGCCAGCATACAATGGGCTGGCCATTCTTTCGAGATAATTCGTTGGTGGCAAAGTGTTAAATGTGAAAGTGTGTGTGTCTGTCTGTCTGTCTGCTAACTTTTCACGACCCAAGATTTTGTTGAAATTTGATAGAGTTAGCTTACATCGCGGGGACGATCATAGGCTACTTTTTATCCTGGAAAAGCAAAAAGTTCCCACGGGATTTTTAAAAACCTAAATCCACGCAGACGAAGTCGCGGGTATTACCTAGTCATTATATATATTTCTTTTCACGCTTGTCGATTTTAATTGAGATTTTTCTGAAGTTGATTCAAATAATTCCTAATTTTTCATGTTTCATTATTGTCACTAATGAAGGACAACTATGTATGTATTTTAATATCTAAGTAGGTAAAAAAATTGCAACAAACATTATTTAAGACTATCTTATTCGGACGACTTCGTCCGCGTGGACTACCACATGTCAAACCCCTTTAGGGATTAATTTTTTTTTTATTTATATCTAAACGGATGTCTACGTGATAGCTACGAGTATCTGCATGCCAAATTTCAGCCCTATCAGTTCAGTAGATTGAGCTCTGCGATGATAGATCAGTTAGTCAGCTTTTCTTTTTATATAATACTAGCTGATCCCCGAGGCTTCGCCCGCGTGTATATAATATAGCCTATGTCACTCAGGAATAATGTGGCTTTCTATTGGTGAAAGAATTTTCAAAATCGGTTCAGTAGTTCCAGAGATTACCCCCTACAAACAAACTTAACGACATTACCTCTTTATAATATTAGTGTAGAAGAAGAAGATAGATGCGTACTAAACTTTGCCAAAGGTTTATAATTTTCATAATAAATCTACTTTAAAGTCCTACGACTAAACTCGTACTGGCGTCTTTTGAAGGCACCAATAACGAGTTCACTCATAGTTGGCAGTCAATGGATTAATATCGTATCGTACGTGAAATAAATCATTTCGATCGACCAATCGTGAAATCGGCCATGCGCAACTAGACTATTTTCGCTTGTAAGGACAAACGGCCGACAGTACGTGTCCTTTATTTCTACGTATAGAAAACTGCACGTATATACCCACACAATATAATTTACACTTAAAGTGATTGTCGATAAAATTAGTAGAAATTAATATAAAATCTGTGTGGGCACGACCAAAATACTGTCTGTTTCAGATATCCGTGATGTGCCAACTCGCTCGAGTGATTATTTAAAACCTAATCCAAAGTGTATTTAGAATTTCAGTGTTACATAAATATTATCCCAAACTTATGTACACATTGCAAGATACCACAAAAAAGTTGTTTTACAACAAGGTGTATTTTTCTAAATACAATAAATTAGTTGAACACAATATTAATAGTACATTTACACAATAAATTATTATTTTTGCTTTGTAAAGTAGATAATAATATTATTGGTACTAGTTCTAATGTACATAATTTCTAAACTAAATTGGCAGGTCTAAATTAAGTGCTATCCTTTTCGGCAGGGAACTTTATGAAAGGGATGGCAGTGACATATTATTTTTAATTTATTTCAAGTTTGGTTGACCAAGCCATGGCCCGCCCAGGGCTGTAGTGCTTTGTTGATGGTGATTTTAATTTAGTTTAGAGACTGCGTATAACAGAATTAGCCACACTATTGAAAAATATTATAGCTTGTAAAAATACAATGCTTACATTTATTGAATGCCTTTAACGTTACATTTAATAGAACGTCTGGTCGATTCCGAAAAATTGCATCGATCATTAATACAATCTCAATTGTTGTCCTTGGCTGGAGTTACAGTATTATTCTGCAACAATGCATTGAGCCAATGGTAAAAGAGTGTCTCCTGGGGGTAGATTGCCGTATTTTGACAGCTACAGTGTGACGATCACAACCACCTCTGATTGGCTAGCACTCTTTCGCTATTTGTCAAAATGCACTATAGCAGAAAGTATGCTATTTTAGCCAATCACAAGAGAGTTTGTAGTATTGATAATAATAATCACAATTTTCGCAATCGATATATAAATCGGAGTAATTTGGCAGCTCACATGCATCTGAAGCGGACATTACTTATACACGCCACGCCGCAACTCTGCTCCCGGTAGATTCGATTTTCACAATTATTTCTATGACATTGGTTTTCAAATTCGTATTACACAGTGTAAGGAACTCAGTTTCTGTATTGCACTCGATTTGATATCGCTGTCTTAATCTGTTCGCATTGGTAAGACAGAGATGCTGTATCGATGAGGGTTTAAATAACAGAGTACACAAACGATTTTTGTATTTCGGGTCAGTCTTAGTAGTATAGTAGTATTATACGGCAGAACATCACATTTAGCGATTTTTTTACAAGAAAAGACGAAAAGACGAAAAGACGACTAAGACGAGCTAGTCGCCTCAGTCTTGACGCGCCCTTTACGACGGCTTTCGAAAATCAATATTTAAGTT
Source organism: Maniola hyperantus (assembly GCF_902806685.2). Classification (NCBI taxonomy): domain Eukaryota; kingdom Metazoa; phylum Arthropoda; class Insecta; order Lepidoptera; family Nymphalidae; genus Maniola; species Maniola hyperantus. The sequence goes on from NC_048542.1 coordinate 7,752,220, forward strand.
ATATGGCTTGTACCGAAGAACGATAGTTTTGTATTTTTGTTCAAAATCACTACTTTCAAATTACACCAACTGTTTTGACAACAATAAAAAAATTAATTTGACGACTAAACCGTAGGTCTATTCACATATAGTATTCAATATTTGGGCAAATACCTCTATTAAGTAGTAATTAATTGAAATATGATGGATTAGTGATAGAAAAAAATATAAAGCAAATTAAATTATATATTGCGGTTTTGGGCAATTCAAGTGGAAACGTTTTGATAATATGGATATATTTTTTATAAAATATCACTCCTATAAAATATATACCTAAATCTAGGTAAACAGTCTCATGGCTATATCGCATATTAAGCTAGCTAATTTTATTAGAACTAAGTCGTTAATGGAAAGTACAAAAATAGCGAGTCTTTTCCACAGTCAGGTTGAGGGTACAATGTTCGTCAATAATAATAAATACTATGTAAAAAATTATTGCGCTTACGTCAAATTATCATTTATTTTACGTAAACTGAGCCTGCAACTAGCGAGTTTGCAATAGTCTATATTATGTAGACATATACTAATTATACTATAGATAATTTACATTAGGAATCTATTGATTTCTTAATGCAAATGGTCTATAGTAGATTGGCGGGCTTTCCGACATTATAGTGTATTTTATTTCTGACGAACGTATTTTATACTTTGTGAGAGTAATAAATAAAAGAATGAAATGAAAAATGAAAATACTTCATTAACCGACTTCCAAAAAGGAGGTGGTTGTCAATTCTGACCATTTTTTTAAATGTATGTTCACCGATTTTTTCGAGGTTTCTGAACCGATTAGCAAAAAATTTTTTTTAGCTATGTTGATTTCTGTAGGTTTATTTTAGGTAACTAAAAGAAACAAGAGCGTGCGATTTTTTCGTATAACTAATGAAAACGAATTATTTTTTAAGCGGAACAATGTCAAATTGTAATTTTTTACCACACGCTTCAGTTTTTTATTTTCTTTAAAGTTCGATTGAAATACCTACGTTATTTTTATACGTTGTACTTTTTTGTGCATTAGAAAAGTGAATAAAGTTCATTTGCTTAAAAAAAATGACCATCTTGCAAGCCTTCATACAGTTTTCATTTAATAGCTTTTAAAATTTATTTTTTTAACACATACAATAATGGTTCAAATTATTCCGATTACCGAAGTACCCCTAGCTAACTACCTAAGTAGCCCAGAACAAATTCTAATCACCCGGACTCCACACCGTCTATCGTACCCTTAGAGTGCTTTTGTAAAGCGCGAAGCCAGTTCGCGAAGGAGGTCTGAATGAAACGAAGGTCGAGAAGGTGAGCCGAATGAAGGAGCCAAGCAGTGAGTCTTTTGGTGTAGCCCATTTAAAAACAGGTGCTTAAGCTCATTACACACGGCAGGATATTTCGAATGTTCATGTTCGAATCTGTATGGTGCAATATGCAGCATACAGATTCGAACTGTTTCAGCGGATTATAGCAAATTAAGCTTTTGGTTCATTGAATATCATGGACTTCCGCAAGGTAACGCCTGCTTCTATACAATAATGATTGTATTGCAAATTCAGCAATTGGCCATCAGAAAGTGTACAATAGTACCCAATTTGACTTTTTACACTTCTATCAAAAATTGAACTTTAAAGTTTGCATTAAGGAACAAATTTTAAAAACCAATAATTTCACTTGTGGTTATACAATTTTTTGAAATAATACGGTCGTTTGCGGCTGTCTAGACACTTCCTAAAAATAATGAAAGCTGCAACAGGTCGATAAACAGGTAGTGTAATTTGTAAGCCTTGTAAGTTGTAGTGTGTACGCTATGGCGGCGCATCGTCACGGGACGTATAGCCCGAGTGCTCGTAGGGCATTCAAATGTTATCTTTTGTAAAGTGGCTCAGCTTTGTGTACCTATGTATGGCAAATTAGACTTGCTACGCGAGCAACAATACTATATCAGTAGAATTTAATATAGTAGATAGCATGAAATATGCAACATGGAACGATGGCATCCGGAAAGTGGCTGGCATTGAATGGACGGCTAACTAATTGGCTATTCCCAGGAAAGTGCAAAAAGAACCGAAAAGCATAATAATACTTAAGCTGGCTTAACACGCGTAGTTATAAGTAACTGACAGTTTCAACTAAATGTCAAATTGTTATAATGTGTAGGCAAAACTGAAAACTAAACAGTTGAACTGACAATGAACTTTATAAAATAAATCGAAGTAACTAAAACGGTAACATAGCAATATGTTATTTTATTCTGACTGAAGGCTTGATCACACTGATCATTCAATGCCAGCTACTTTCCAGATGCCATCGCTCTACATTGCACCTATTTCATTATATCTATTATATTACAGTCTTACTATCAACTGGCATAGTATTCAGCAACACCTTGAACTTGTCTCGCTTGGTTGCGAATAGCAGATGCACGCGATTGGTTAATCAGTCGTCACGGATGTACGCGATTGGTTCATTCAAGCAAGTCGGGCCTTGCTTCCCATTACGCCTCGAGGGTTCATCAGACGGGCGCGGGCTGCGGCGTGCGCGGCGCGGGCGCGGGCTCGGGTGCAGGCGCGGCAGGCGACGCGCGCGGCGCGGCGTGCGGTGCGGCCGCAGGCTCACCGCGCTCCTCCTCGTCGTCGTAGGCGTAGGGGCGGTAGGGGCGATACAGCAGCGGTGGCACGCTGCGCGGCAGCGCGTACGGCAGCGCATGCGGTGCGTGCAGCGCGGCGGCTGCCAGTGCGTCGCGCGCGCGCGACTCCTTCTCCCGCGCGGCGCGCTCTCGCTGCTCCTTCTCCCGTTGTTCCCGATCTCTGAAATCGCAACCACCCCATATTACTACCGCGTGTCAGCTAGTACAGTACGCGACAGAAAACAATGTACATCGACCTTTAGAATGAGATTTCGGCTTTGTAGAGCCTGCAGCCTTGTCTCTGTCACTAATATTTGTCGGTCTCAACGACAGAGACGATGCTCTACAAAACCGCTGTCGCTTTCTTTAGAAATTGACCTTTAGGTCAATGTACAATATTTTCTGCCGCGTACTGTAAGTAGATATACTAGACTTAATTTTTCACTCCAGTCGACCTACCATGTATCTTTTCCGCTTTAGCACTTAATGGTTAGGAATTAGTACGCTAATCTAAGGGTTCTATATGTCTTTCTAAAGGTCGATGTACATTATTTTCTGCCGCGTACTGATTTAAATGTATAAAGATGTGAATTGGAGGGTCTAATAATAGCGCTCTCTTGTAACCTGTAAGTTTAATTTGGAGATTATGTACAACTGAATAAGAACACTGATCGTATATGAACGATCTGGCAGGAAATAACTCCCGCTTTGTAAACCTCACACGATCTGCGCAGCGTATGCCTATGAGACGTGTACGCCAACGTCTGCACTGACGTTTCGATATAACTGTTGGAGTCGGCGGGCACAACGTACCTAACACAATGATTGAACGCAGCTCGAGAATGAATCGCACACCTTAATTCTCTTTCTCGTTCTCTCTCCCTCTCCCTCTGCAGCGCGATCTCCTTTTCGCGGTCGTCGTGCGCAGCGTGCGCGGGGTGCGGATGCGCGTGCGCAGCGTGCGCGTGAGGCGCGTGCGCGTGGTGCGCGTGCGCGTGCGGATGCGGCACGAGCGGCAGCGGCGGCGCCAGCGGCGGGTAGAGCGCGTAGGGCGGCAGCCAGCCCACGCCCATGCTGACGCCGCCGCGGAAAACGCGCTCCAGGTACATCTGCTCCTCCGCCGCGAGCCTGCCATAACGTTACGAATTATTACTACTTTAATTAGACGGAATTAACGTTGCCGTCAAGTGTCCCGTTTGTTGTTGTTTGAATAGTTAAGCCTCCAACAGCGCCCCCAATCAAGTGCCAAGAGAGCCTTGTCGCACTGTAAATTGTCGGTTATGGCCGTATATTATCAAAAATTCGATGTCAGAAAAACCTGACGCGCGCCGTAAGGCTCTCAGTTCATACATTTTGCTTTAGACCCCGCAGACTGTCAGAATATTGTCGGATCGAACGTTCGTTTCGATGCTCGCCAACCTGATGTCTGAAAGTGGGATCAGCACGTCCGCGTCGGAAGGCGCGCTTTCCTTTTACATTCTGTATTAGACCTCGTACACCACAAGTATGCTTCCGAATCAAACATCTGGCGGTTAATTGGTGCTCAAATTAGCCGAACAGTAATTTCTGATACGTGCGGGGTGAATGGACGGTCGTCAAGCGTGCATCAGAGTTTTGACAAGTAATATGCGACGGGCCTTATTTTTTTATCTTCACTAACTTTACCTGTATTGCAACGCAGCACTGGAGTAGATGGAGGGATGCGCGTAGGGCGAGTAGGCGGCCGGCTCCAGCAAGGGAAATGAGGCCGCCGCAGGATGCGTTAACCTGGTTGGACAATTACATTTAAATAAAAATGTGGCAACCTAATATATTATTATAGAGGATAAAAGATTGTAAGAGTAGGGTTCTAGTTAACTGATTTTGATCCCGACTGACGACGACGTATGTAAGCCCGACTATACAATTTTATGTCCAGTGAATCGTAAACATTTGCGTTGCGGTGTGTGTTTAACTTGACGAAAATAGTTCTACCACAGAACAGGGAGAAATGTTCACACATTGGCACCATTATCCAATCTTATCTTATCGTATTAGGTCTTATTATTATCACTCGACCACATAATTGTGTCGATGATCAAAACCACAAACGTTTTTGCTCAACGTTTCTGATAAGAACCGCTAAGGTGTGGGGTGCCCTTCCGGCTTCCGTGTTTCCTGCCAAATATAACCTAAATGTCTTCAAGGCAAGAGTAAACAGGCCATCTTCTAGGCTAGCGCGCTCCAACCTAGAGCTCATCATTGCTTTTTATTAGGCATAACTGTCATCAAGTGCAAGCCTATCTTACAATAAAAAAATATATAAAAGAACAAATTTTCGTCAGTGTCTTTACATGAAAAAATTTGAATTTGCGGGAAATATTTACGGCGCATGCAGCGTTTATCACGACAATTTTTTTATTGGTTGGGATGTTTAATTAGAGAAGATGTAGTGGTACTAACCGATCATCAGGTCGGTAAGGCTGGAAGCCGCTGGCCGGCAGGTGGTGAGGCGAGGCGCGCTTGGGCGGCGCGGGCGGCGGCTTGTCTTTGTTGCCTTCTCGCTCCGCGCTGGGGGGCGCCGCTCCTGCACACTCGCAAAGTTAGCGAGAACTCCTCACCACTGACGTCTTTAGCACACCGACGCATTTTCACGCAGAAGCGAAACGATTAAGAGGAGTTCATGTGCGCACTCATTAGAATATTAATCAATAAAACTCACTAAAATTTTGTAGAGAGGTAAGTTCTTGGAACTAATATCTGTGTGTGTGGTTTGCCTGATTTTCGCTAAAATATTTAGTTTCAAAGTTACACGAGCTCAAGGAGTTACATAACCGTTGAACCTATATAACTTTAAAACTAGCTATTTTTACGGAAATCTGGCAAACTGCAGACACAGATATTAGTTTCTAGAGTGTGTCTATAAAATTTCGTGGAATCTGATTGATTAAAATTCAAATGAGAACCCAACTTTTGTATGGAAAGGGACTGGGAAGCAGACTAGGGAAACTTCTCTTAACGTTCTGACGTAAATGCATTCCGCGTGCGGTGCAACAGCCAATGCGTCAGTGTGCCAAAGGCGTAAAGTTGCCTAAAGTTATTTCAAATCACATGTCATGGTTCGACATTATCTATTGTTCTAAAAAGATAAACTAACAAAAGGACACCAGTCTGTGTTGGTAGGTATAGTTTAGGGCATTTTTTATTGTAATAAATTAAATTAAAATATGAAATTCTTATTCAATAATTGCTAAGATTGGAAGGTTTCGTATATTTTTAGTTAAAATAATGTTTGCAAGTTGATCTAGACAGGTGTAATTCGTGGTTTCCCGCGGCAATTCAGAGGATAACATGGTTTCTCTTAAACGGCTCTAACGATTCCTATTTCCTTCCTATTTCTAATTTTGTATTTAAGTAATATTTTAATATTTTCAAAAGTTTAATATAATATTCTTTATGTATAGAACCAAACAAATCAAAAGACACCGAGCAAAGCTCGGTGGCACCCACGTCTTATTCTTATAATACTTATAGGTATCAGGGCAACAAACTTTTCGAACATTTTTAGGGTGACGTTCCCGAAGAGTGCCAACGGGAGCCCATTACTAATCATCCGCTACTCGTCCGTCCGTCACATACGTCTGTCTGTCTGTCTGTCAGCGGGCTGTATCTATCTCATGAACCGTAATAGGTAGAGTTCAAATTTTTACAGAGTGTAAGGGTTCCGTACCCGAAGGGTGCCAACGGCAGCCTATTACTAAGCCTCCGCTGTCCGTCCGTCCGTCCGTCGCGTCCGTCTGTCAGCAGGCTGTATCTATTTCATGAACCGTTACATGTAGAGTTGAAATTTTTACAGAGAGTTTTTTTTTGCCGCATAACAAAAAAAAAAAAATCACAATGGCCGCCATAAAAAATATATTAAAAAGTGCATTAATCTTGTACGATGGTACGGAATCCTTTGAGTGCGAGTCAGAAAAAATATTTATGATTATAATTAGCTCCGAGAATTTTAGATGTTTTAACTGATGGAAGGCAAAAGAAACCTAATTTCGGTGATGTCCTTTACTGACGATATAATAGGTAATAGCAATGATTGAAATATGCTTTATCATTAGGCAACTTCTATATTGACACACCCAATTTTTTAATTATGGATCTATTATTAAATTATTACGAAGGTACATAGACATACATCCTTAGATCAAAATCAACCTTGATCATAAATTACTAAGAATAGATATTAAAAGTATTTAAATTCTATGACCTAGTACAGTATTAGAATATTACAACAAAAAACTTCGTACCTATTAGATGTTAAATAAGTGTCTAAGTACTAAATTAAAATTTTGTGTATCCTTACATACATAAAACATTACATAATTAAACGTTCCTGAAAAAAAGTTAGTAAGCGTTATATCTTAAGTATTAAGGTCTCGTAGATAATATAGTCTTGAACATTTTACTAAAACTTACGTAAACTTAATATATTATATGCATTGCTTCAAATCTATCTTAATATCCGCATTTTTTAAATTTTAATAATTGATATACTTCAGTGTTTAGTAATAATAATCGTAGTATACTTAGTTTTTTGCGTATTACAACGACAGAACAGAAAAAATTTGTTTAAGATTCAAACTAATTTTGAAAGACTTTCTATCTCCGATGAGAACAGATAAATGTACAGATAAAAATACGAAGTATGGACGTTTAAACCCAACAAGTGCTTGCTATTTGTAAGTATAAAACAATGTAACAAAATATAAACGCCTGAGCAACTTTCACCATATAAAGTCTAGATAAAGAGCGAGCTTATTGCGAAAATATTTTTATTATTTTTTTGAATGTACCAGCTGAGCGAATGAAAGGAGGTAAGTTATATCGGAGAACTAAGAATTGTAAGGATCATGTCAGGCACTTGTCCCACTACCGGGAACCGACGAGGAAGCGACTAGACTCTTTTTTCGCTCAAAAAACGAGGAATCAATGCATGATTCCTCAATAAAAGAGATAAATACATTAACAGTTGATCTGACTGCCTGACTGTGCTCATTGTCGAGGAGAACTCTCTCACCATTAGTTTGTCGCAACGACAAGAGCTATCAAAGAAAAAACTCGGTCCGGCGCTCTCTTGGCGGTCAAAATACTCGAACAGTTTGCGCAGTAAATGTATGACTCGACGACCGGTGCGAGCAATCGCCCGTTTATCCCAACTATAGTACGCGACAGAGCGAGATGGCAATCGAGGTGGGGACGCCCCGTAGACCAGCACAGCCCCCACGTTAACCCGGTGCGGGATAGCGCGGGTGTGCGGAGCGTCCCCCCGCCTCATACCCGGACGGCCATATCGACCTGTGGCGAACTATAGGTTCGTGATCGGAAGTCAAATTTGCACCTGTGATTTCTAGTTTTGAATTAAACTCGTTTCTCGCTAATTATCAGAGGTCGAACAAGTGCCTTAAACTGATTTAGCATCAGACTAATTCACGACTGAAATAAAATATCATCATGGATTTGGGGTTCTGTATGATCTAAATTCAAACTGAGTTAAGTCATTATTTTTCTACGAAATATTAAAACTTCTCTATAGTTCCATAAAATAAAATTTTACCTTGACTGGCTGCGCGTTTTAGGCTGAAATATATAGAGCCTAAGTACTTTGACTCTGATGCGACGTGAGGATGATTTATGCCAACAAGTGGCGGGTACGGGCTGTGCCACGTGCGAGGCACGGATTCAAAACATCACGAACATTTTATATGAAGCAGTTCATGCTTCACCGTGTGGCGTCTGTGAACGGACACGGCACGAAGAAGCATAAAATAATAAAAAAATGTTCATTTCAAATGTTCGTGATATTTTGAATCCATGCCTCGTCTACGCCTTGTACTTGGCACAGCTCGTGCCCGCCACGTGTAGGCATAAATCATCACTTACTAGAGCTTCATAAAAAGAGTAAAATTACTTGTCTTCCTTGGACTGAGAAAAGTCAAAGTGCGCTCCATAGCTCTTCTCAGGCTTAAACCAGTGTCAATCTTCTTACAGTTGCTCAAGCGTAAGGAGTAAGGACAAAAGTGCGTGCAACTCACCGTCTTTGACGTCGGGCCCGGCGTTCTTGGCGAGCGTTCGTAATGCGGCCGCGAACGGACCGCCCTTGTTGGGCGCCAGATCCGTTCGCTTGGCGATTTTATTCGCGCTCACACCTGAAAACAATGAAAAGGGATATTATTATTTATTAAATACACGCATATAATGTTAACATGCCTAATTATATACGTCCATGTATAGTACGCGACAGGTCGACATGGCAACTATATGTCTATATATATCGAACTATAGGTATATATGGCAACTATATATGTATATCGAACTGGCGAACTAAAGGTACGTGGTCGGAAGTCAACTTTGCACCTCGTATAGTGATTTCACATATTTTTTCATGTTACTCGTACTTATCACAGAAAAACAATTTTACCGTATTTGACAAAACCTACTTTTTATCCCGGACAATCAAAGAGTTCCCACGGGATTTATAAAAAACCTAAATCCACGCGAATTAAGTAACGGGCATCATTTAGTTAACCAATATTTCAAATTATAATGGGGCTAAAATTTTTGTGGTCATTTACTACTATTGCCAACTATTTTTTCTAACGTTATATTTTACTAGTTAATCACTACCCTTATTATAAATGCAAAAGTGTATATATGTAAGTGTATGTATACCTATGTTGGTTGGTTTGTCCTTCAATCACGCCGCAACGAAGCAACGGAACGGCGTGATTTTTTGCATGAATATACTACTATGTAACTACAATTTTGGTACATGAAAAATAAAAATAAAATAAATAAATAAAATAGATAAAAACCGTGGCATGGGCTACTTTTTATCCCCGAAAATCGAAGAGTTCCACGGGATTTTAAAAGCCTTAATCCACGAGGGCGAAGTCGCGGGTATAAATTAGTAATTATTATAAATTATGTAGTTTGTATGTATGTAATTTGTATGTAGGGCTAATCTCCGGAACTAATGATCCGATGCTGAAAATCTTTCACTAATAGATATCTACATTATCCCAGAGTGCTATAAACTATGTATGTAGGTCACGTTGATGGAGTCGCGGGCATAAGTTAGTGATGAATTTATCTGGTGGTGACATGTTTACATGCCATGTTTATTTATTGAATGAAGCTTAATTAAATATTCATCTGTACGTAATTGCTCATTACCGCAAATTAACGAATAAACTGCAGTCACTGTCTGCTTCTGAGGTATGTCTAATGAAAAGAGAAGTTTGTTTTGAAAAATAAAGCTATAAACACACAAAGCTGACACAGATTAGAATAAAAATATTTTATTTAAAATAAACTTTTACACGTACTTTTGAATCGTCAGATGCATCTACCACTGCCACTGGTTCGGAATGGCTTTCCTACCGAGAAGAACAAGCAAGAAACTCGGCGGTTGTTCTTTTTAAGATTCGATTTACATTGCGATGAGATCGAATTTAGAACGATGGGTAACTGAAAATAATGCGATGTTTTCTCAATTTATATTTTCAAATACACAAACCGCCGTACTCAGAGTCGCTAATCGTTACTTAAGATTGAGTTAAAACGAGACAGATTTATGTAAGAGATATAGCTCTGTATCGTTTTAACTAAACTTAAGTCACGATTAAGCGACTCTGAGTACGGCTGCAAGACACGTTCCAAAATATAATTTTATCTTGTATATATAAAAATGAATCGCTGAATGTGTTGCTGATCACAAATCTCGAGAACAGCTGAATCGATTTCGCTAATTCTTTTTTTTAATATTCCTTGAAGTACGAGGATGGTACTTACGGAGAGAAAAGTTTAAAAAATTGCCGAGTTCCCGCGGGCTTTTGAAAACCGCGGGCTTCAGCTAGTAGAATATAGATTTAATACCGTTTCGAATAATCTTAATAGATGGAAACATTGGGTCGTGAGAGGAGCACTCAATACAATAGCGGGGGTCAGTTTAATTCGTAGAGTCAATTGTGAGGTTAAACGATACTGACCCCTCTTACTCATGGCTCCGTCAGGGTTGTCTGGTTGTCTATATCGCTAATGAAATATAAATAAATCCGTATGTAGCACTAGTAGTATTGAAATAAGTAGCTGTGACGGACGTACAGACAAAGTCGCACAATAAAGGGCAGCGCGAATGGACAAAGTGGAGACAAGTTTGTTTGATATAAACATTGATTGAGTGCTTTATGTATTATTTTCATTGAAATTAGTATACTGAAAATAAAACAAGGAGGACGCGCGTTGCGCTCGGCCGTGTCTATTACGAGTCATGTTGAGATGGCTGTGCGGGTGGATGGGCGGGGCGTTCCCTCCCCGACTGCCATTTTGACCTGTCGCGTGCTATAGGTTCGCTGTGCGTCGCGCTTGGGCGCACGCCTCGCCAGTCGCTACGCGCCGCCACCGTTAGGGCGTTTGAGCATCCATTCGTATTCAGCGGATTGTTTTCGTGATTCGAAGCAGGGGTGTTAGTTGTTACGGATATTTGCATCCGCATCCGCAAATGCGGAACATTCGCATCAATTCAGACATCCTCATCCGCATCAATAAATGCGGAGCTTTTACGGATGCGGATTTACAAATTTGCAACATGTAACGACCTGCAACGAAAGTGAGCGAGGTCGGAGTGGCGCTTGCCTTGCTAGTTGATATCTTTGTTCGCTAACTGACCAATCAAAAAGTGTAAAATGGTACCCAACAGGGGTGTTACGGATATTCGCATACGCAAATGTGAAACATTAGCATTAATTCAGACATCCGCATGCGCGGATGTGAACTTCTAATATCTGCATCCGCATCCGTATCCGCGGATGTCAAAATATTGACATTGCAACAATCTGATTCGAAGTGGCTGTCTTACAAAACGTACGTACGCTTGTGCACTCATTCGGTTTTTATCTTGACGGATTCGTCAAATCACGAATCGAATGATTGCACAAGCGTACTACGTTTTGTATGATGGCCACTTCGAATCGTATTTTCACGAATCACGAAACTGAACGGAATACGAAACGAACCAAGGCGCGGCTCCACGCCCTACGGTTTCCTTTCTTGCCGTTATGGTACCGAACCCTAAACAGAATTACCTAGGTAGGTACTTCTCAAATCAACCAATCTTCCCAAATCTGCATAAATTTTGGTCTCAAATAATGTAATCTAAAAATTTATGAAAATCGAATGAGCAATATAAAATGATCGGACGGAAAGGTCAAATAGCAAATGTTTTCTGCGGACCGAGATGACGCGAGCGCGCAACGAATGAGCGTCTCCCTAATGAAGGGGTCAATTGAGAGATCGACCCGGAGCGCGACCCATGGCGAATAGCTTACCGTTGCTTTATTGACGACACTTCTTGTCAAGACCAATGTACAATGTACACAACTCTTATGCAATACTGATATTAGGTAGTGTTCTAGAATTACCTTAGACAAGGTTCAGGTTGTCTTCTTATCTTGTTTGCATGGCTTGTTTCTTTAAACTTATTGATTAGCGCTTGGCTGCAATCAGACCTGCTGGCAAGTGAAGATACAGCCTAAGATAGAGCGCGCTTGCCTAAAAGATGCCTATTCTCTCTTGACTTAAAGGTAACCATATTATAAGTGAAGGTAAAGGAGGAACCAGTTCAAAAAGTTCTTGGGCACACTCTCCGAAATATATCCTGTAGATTAGGTACCGTTAGACAGGCAAGTTTGCGCCGATGTTTCAAACTTTGAAGGTTTATTTAAAATATCTGGCAGCAGTGGGATCCCGTTGTCTATACTTACAAAGCAAAAATACTTTGTCAGACTATCTTAGAAAACCCCGTGTCTCAAAAGGAATCAACGTAAATATTGGTACACTGAAAGTATGTAGGATTCCGCTAGGATAGATATTAATCTAAACTACTATAGGTATGTGGTACTACAGCATCGGTTACCAAGTTATATACCCTCAATTATCAGTTACCAACAATAGAGTCTTAACGGTATTGAAATAAATGAATGAACCTGCATCAAATTATAACTATTATTCAACTTTGCGTCGGTCAAATCCACATTTTCATTCAACTCTAGTTGTCTATTTCCGATTTCGGTAATTCAATTCTCCATCCTGATCGAATATCGCTCTAAGAGCATTCCGGGCGGAAACAATTTGTCGGTTCGCTGTCAGTACATGGGGTTTTAGCATCGCTACCTTCATATTTTTCGTGGTACAAATCATGTATTGAAAGACTCGGTATAGAATTTGCTAAAAAAGTTATTACAATATAGGTATTTTTTTAGGATCCTCTAAAATGTCAGGGACTAAAAATCTGTGAGTGCCAGACCTTCGTTATTTTATAAAAGCTGAAAGTTTATCTGCGCATTGTCCCCAACACAGGGAGGAACGATCAGCTACAATGAAGTTTGGACCATGATCCAGGATTTGGCAGGTAACAGGTAACTTTATATACCTACTTACTTTGACGAAAGATTTTATACGTAATGAATGACGTATAAATTATTTCATTTCAAAGTACATTAAGTCTGTTTAATATTTTCTGCGAGATAGTACCTATTCGAAATCGCGTCGTGCATTGCCAGACACTTACTTTCGTGGCAACCCCCTGCTAGTTACCCTTAAACTTTAACAATTTATTAAACTTTAAGGGTGTCTGGCAGGAGGTCATCCCTAGGGGTATCCCCCTAGATTAAGGTCTAAAATCGTCATTTTGTCATGTCAGATGACAGTCGACATGGAGTAAATACGGAAAGTCCTTTCTCAAAATTTATGCACTAAGTAGTAAGTATATTGAATTAGTCTTAAGTTAGATTTCTTTTCACTTGTGAAGAGGAACAATAAAGGGGAAAAACATACTCTTTGTTTGCACTTTGTGTTATTTTTTGTTTATGTCGATTGAAAACGATACTTGATAATTGACGAGGGTTGTACAAATTGGATATTGCCGGGTAACGGGGAGACATGACATCGCTATGAAAATAAAATAGAAGTAGATGTAGGTACCATTGAGTACCCTCCTTTATCGAGTAGCATAACAATATTAGCATGATTACACACGCTAAATAAATATGAAGCGCGATCGATTTTGTGTGGTAAATGCCAATTATTATTACCTATATTATACAGTGAGATTTTTGGAAATGGAAATCTTAAAATCAAACAATTATAGTCATCATCATCAACGTCAACCGATAGACTTGTCAATAGGGACAATTTTAATAATTCGTCAAAATATATCAAGGCGCTTGTGAATCCAAACCACCAATTTATTCACATAAAATCATGATTATCACTTTAGTGCGGCAACTCTTTAGCGAGGGTTGTCAACAAAGCGGCGAGCGGTAATTAATTCGGTCTCAAGCGCTAATTTGACTCGAGAGAAGTCACCCAGTGGGGGAACGCCCCTTTTCATAACTCTCCTAAGATTAAATAAATTGAAAGGATATGCCAGACTAGGAAAATACAGTACGCGGCCGAAAGTGATGAACATCGGCCTTTAGAATGACATTTCATCTTTGAAGACCATTGTCTCTGTCATTCATAACCATATTATGACGCTTTGTCGGTCTCGATTCTAAAGATCGATGTTCATCACTCTTGATGATATGCAACAATACTAGGTATCACATGCAACAAAATAGTTTAATGTGTGGCTTATTCAATTTTTAGTTGGGCATCATGTAGTTTTAGATATCTTTTCTCCAAAGAATCACTGTAGAAGAGATCGTTAAATTTAATTAAGTAATTTGTTTAAAACATACTTTTTAAACCCCTGGAAAATGCTATCATTATTTTCCATTAAATCCACATGGCTTTAAAACGCGCGGTTTAAAAATATCTCCCTTTAAATATAAAAACATAAAATCTGCTTTATTCAATTTCGGGCATGTGTCTGTAGTACGTTTCTGCGTTGACAACGTAATGGACTAAGAGCCAGCACGTGCCAGACTTTCGTTATTTTATAAAAGCTGAAAGTTTCTCTGCGTATTGTCCCCAACACTGGGAGGAACGTTTGTTTGGATTATGGTGGATTTGAGAGATAACAGGTAATAGATGTGTAAAAAAATCTTACACCAAAGAATAAAATCTATTTTTTTATATTTTCTTCGGAATAGTAATAGATATATCACATTTATGACGCAACACACTTAGTTCATGGCAACCCCTGCCAGACATCCTTAAAGTTTAAGGGTGTCTAGACGGCGTGGGTTGCCACAACTCTAAGTGTCTGGCAATGCATGACGCGATTTCTAATACTATTCCGAAGAAAATATAAAAAAATAGACTTTATACTTTGGCGTAAGGTTTTATACGCCTTTCTTACCTATTATCTCCGGATGCCACCATGATTCAAACAAACGTTCCTCTTGGTGTTGGGCACAAAACGCAGAGAAACTTTTAGCTTTTATAAAATAAAACGAAGGTCTGGCACGCGCTGGCTCTCTCTCTCTCTATAAGGGGAATCATTGATACTAAATATAGACTAAGTATAAGTTGAGTGACACTCGGATAAAGTTATTACACTCGTCAATCAAGAGAGCTTTCAGAGGAGCTTTACCCAAAGATGGAACTGAAAAAAAACAATTTTAATTTTTTCGAGCTTGGAATTTTTTATTAAGTTTGTCTAAATTGTGTTTAAAAATATAAGTAAGTAGCGATAAATAGGTTAAATAATATCTTTTTACTGTGAAAATATTTTCCTAACTTACATAATATTCAAAATAGAGATAATTAAAGAATTACTACGGAATTCTTAAAATAAAATTCAAAGCGGCTTGTCTAAATTGACCGAAAATTAATTAACCTCTAACCAATTTTAACGATAGGGACGGAGCTACGACCTCGCACCCAAAAGGTCGAAGATCCATTTAACCCTAGACCGTTGGGCCAATAAATATAACACATAAGTATTATGTTTTGAGTAGTTAAAAAGGAAACTATGGTATGGAAACAATCCCTGGGAACTAAGTTAACAGTCCATAAAATTACATTTTTCTCTTCGCCAGTCCGCCAACTGTAGAGTGCCAATATAGAGTAAGTGAACTAAAATACAAGTTGACAGGCACAACAAGTGTGTACCAATGTATAAGCATATATTGCGGAAGAAGAGGTGCGCGACGGCGCAATGCGCTACTTGGTTTATTTTGGTACACGGTACAAGTAATAAATTTGTGGCGTTTAGAATACTTTAACAAAACTGAACATATATCATTTTACTCGGCTTATGAAGTTATGATGAATAATAAACATAGCCTGCGCTGGTGCTACAAAATAGCACTACGACATGGTTACCACAAGAAAGTAAATACAGCGCTAATAAAGTAAATATGTCACTTAATTTGATCACTTCAGTCAATATATAAATATGAATCTAAATATGGGGTCTAGGCTCGGAATATGAATTTGAAGAGCTGGCAGCTACCTCGGACAAAGAATTATAAAAAAAAGTTTAAATTTTTAAGATGTTCACTTTTAGATTAGTATCTTTTAGTTAGTTTAACATTAGACATAGTTTATTAATTAATCATATCTAAATATAAATATAGTATGCTAATTTGGCAGAATAACGTAACACCGACAGGGTTTTTTTGAAAACATACACAAGGGGCTTTAATGTTCGACCGTGTGTAAATGTAACTAATGTAAAAACCGAACGAAGTACATTACCTCCAATAAAAAGATACGCTGAAATCTTTAGTACCATTTTATATATATTGATAATAATAATTTAGTTATTGAAGTAGTGAGTTGTGATAAAATGAAACAGTAATTACTATACCAATAACTTCGTAATAAGTACCCTAAAAACAAAGAAATCATGGAAGATCAGCGGACTAGTATTTCGAAATAATTTGTATCTTACAAATTCTTACTATTACTTATTTTTATTTTTATACGTTATTGTACTAAAGAAAAGTTACATAGTGCTTATAATAATAGAAAAGCATAGGTACTTTTAAGTTATCAATATGAGGTCTCATAATATAATATTTATCGCTAGTAGTAGGTACACGTATTCGGGCACAACAAGTGTGCATGTAGTCGACAGGTGCGCGTCGGCGCAATACGCTCGTCGGATTGCGATATGGTATAAGCGACAAACGTGTCGCGTTTCGATTTTTCTGCTATCCTCCAAAGATTAATTTTATAATATTAAGTTTATTGTGCTTAAAAGAGGGATATTGTATTTTCTGTGCAAGTTTATTTATCTGTACTTACACAGTTCACGACAGTTATGGACTAAGAGCCAGGGCGTGCCAGACCTTCGTTATTTTATAAAAGCTGAAACTTTTTCTGCGTATTGTCCTCAACAATGGGAGAAACGTTTGTTTGGATCATGTGGCTTTATGAGATAACAGGTAACGAACGTGTAAAAATCTTACCTCAAAGTATAAAGTCTATTTTTTTTATTTTCTTCAGAAATCGACAGAAACATTCGCGCAGTTTTCGCAGAAATTGTATTTTATCAAAAACCACTAATTTATAAATAAGGTGGAAAAACTATTCCAACTATATTCTCTCTCTTCTTGATGCTTGCTCAACTCGTTTCTCGCTAATCCTCGGCGGTCGGACAAGTCTATCGAATATCTTAAATCCATATTTAAGTTATTTATACAAAATTGTGTTATCCGCTAGTCATTTCTTTTTTACACCCGATGTTAGCGGCGTCGTCTGCGAATTTCCATTACAAGCCAGCGGCACGCCACCACCGCCCGCCCCCGCCCACCCTCTCGGCAAACAATAACGCTACAAATGGACCACTTTCATATCCATGAGCCGAGTGTCTCTCAGCGGCTCTTCTTACAACCTTAATCGAAAAATGTTGTATATATTCTTCTTATAGATATACAAGAGTAGGTATACATGACGTACTCAACCAGGCGATTTTTTTTTTGTTAAAGTGTTAAGTTTGTTGTAGGACTGCCATACGACGCTTTAAAACAGAGTTTATCTGAGTTTATGAGAATCTAATAAATAACAATAAAAAAGGCAAAAGTGAATAGACATCTTCTAGGCAAGGGCACTACGTGGACTTCATTATTGCTCTGTTTCACGATTGTCATCAAGCGCAAACGTATCTCACGATAAAAATTAAAAACACCAACAACCTTAAGATGTTTTCTTTTTTAAATTAAAACGTCGTATCTTCAACCTTTTGTAACAAAATTTCAGCTATCCCATCTGCATTGATTTTAGTCTGTAGAGGCCACTCACTGTTTCCAACTTCATTGGGATCAAGTCGATTACTGTTAGTAATCGCACACCCTCGCCACTTTCTTACACTTCAACGTTTCATGAGCTCTACCATAAAGGACAGACCATTTTAGCGAGACCCTTATACCCCTCGCCTTACAAACCGTGAGCGCCATATGTTTAGAGTTTTAATGAAACTGGATAGAACAACAGTTACGACCTTATTCTTCGCGTCGAATCAATTTCCATCCAGGCGCCTCCGTTTCAGTACTTAGTAGACTTTACCACGAGGTAATAAGGCGTAATATAGATGTAGAATTTCGAAGAATAACCTCAAACTTGTTAAGGTAATACGTGATTTGCACCCGCATTAATAAGGTTGTGTCACGGCTAGGAGTTTATTTGTCGGTCCTTTTGTGAGTGCCCAAGATGTACGTTAGGGTTGATAATAACATAATTCGGCTGTATTATATCAAAAGTCAAATTAAGTTTTAAAGTTTCTCATTTTTAAACCGACTTTAAAAAAGGAGGAGGTTCTCAATTCGTCAGAATCTTTTATTTTTATTTTTTATGTTTGTTCCCCGATTACTAGACGCCTGGACCGATTTGGAAATTTCTTTTGTTTGGGAAGTATATCCTATACTTCCCAAGTGATCCTATTTAAATTTGGTGAAGATTTGGTAAACATCTTCGAAGATAGTGGAACTCCTCAACGGAAAAGAGTAAATTGCTCGCCATTAGTGTAATAGCTTAGTAAACAGTAGGTTTTTAACCAGGCATAGCAGATTTTAATACATGGGGCCACTAAAAATAGTGAATTTTTTTTACAAAAAAAAAGACTTCAATACCTAACCACAACATAAAAATTAAAAAATAATTTAATTTATTACCGGATATATTATGTATACAAGAGTAAATATATTTCTATAATAATATTTTTGGGGTAGGTGCCAAATATATCCGGTAATAAATTATATCATTCTTTAATTTTAGTGTGTGGTTAGGTATTTGAATGTATTGGTTAGGCTTTAGTTAAATTTTTTAATGCTGTCACTTTTTGGAAACCGCATTAAACTTTTACCAAATTTAAATAGTGACAGCATTACAAAATTCAATTTAACGGTCCTTGTGGAAGTGGATCTTAATGAATATTCAATTTTGCAATTAGTAAATAATCTAATCTAACCTATAAACGTATTAATTACGGCATACTTAATTTGTCAGAGTTTGTGCTTTTGTCGGAAGTAGCATACTGAAACACTCATTTCATTAACTCGACATTTTGTCCCCTTCAGATACGAATGTTTATACAACTAGTCATAATTTTGCTAATAATTAATAACATTCTCATATATCTTAGTTACCAACTTTATTGAATTTTATATAATATTTTTATTTTATTTTATTCAGATTCAAGTTAGCTCTTGCCTGCTGCAATCTTCAATCAACCTGGTGGGAAGTGGTAAGTGTTGATGCAGTCTAAGATGGAAGCGGGCTAACCTGGAGGGAGTATGGCAGTTATTCCCTTTGGTTTCTACACGGCATCTATCTATCTATCTATCTACCGGAACGCTAATTCGCTTTGGCACGGCTTTGCCAGTAGGCCTGATAACTAGTCACGGCCATAGCCTCCCACCAGAAAAAATTATATTGTTTTATTCCCATAACACGCCACCTTTAAAGGAATAACCCATGTAAATAACACTCACTCGGTCTACAGCGTATTTTTCGCTTAACGGTTCAACGCACCCGTCACCCACCGAGGCCGAGGAGGAGGGGTTGGTTATTTTTTTATCGCCTCGACGATCCGCGGGGTAAGGACATCCGTGCCATTTTATACGTTTATCCGGATGAAAAAGGGTGACGTTGCGAATTCGTTCCATTAGGAATGATGAAGGTTTATTTTAAGACATTATACACATTAGTAATAGACACAAATTAAAGTGTGAAAATTTCATATGTTAATCGTGTAATGGTCACTATCACACTTAAATATTATAAAGGCGAAAGTTTGTTTCTCTTTCAAACAAAAACTACTGGACGGATTTGGCTGAAATTTGGAATTGAGATAGGTTATACCCTGTATTAACACATAGGCTACTTTTTATCCCAGAAAACCAAAAAGTTCCCACGGGATTTTTTAGCAACCTATATCCACGCGAATGAAGTCGAGGGCATCAGCTAATATTAGATACGACCTTCCAAGTAACTGTTTAACTGACCGCTAGATATAGTAAAACAACGTACGAAAAAAAATTTGAGCTAATTATACCAAAACCTTACAATGCCTGCGCACTGAGCGTAAACAAAAAATTTCAGATCAGTTCATATTATTTTTTCTCAGCATATAATTAAAACTGTTTCAACTCAAAACCCTCGCCTTTTAAGATACGCGAGTCGATTAACTGTATGTGAATGTAACTGTTGTAACTATGGGATGTATATAAAAACGCAACAATTCTTTATAAATCATTTACAAAATTTTCATAGCTTCGGTAAATCAGTTTTTCTTAGTTACTAAAAAATTGCTTTTGAGTTGAAACAGTTTTGACATAAGGGTGCGATATCCTAGCCAGAGATGCTCCGTCTGGGAGCATTACGATATCATCCCTAACCATTCCCTAACACTCGACACCATTACATTGAGCGTCGTTATTACCCGCCATTTAGAGTCAATCGTGTCATAACGTCGAGTCATGCTTGATATTTTTGTATGTGTACCCAAAAGAGGGAAGGTTAAATATATTTTATGTTTTTGACCTATTCTTCCTTATTTTTGGCGTTAATATTTTTTCTTCTTGAGCATTCACATTTAATTTGGCATTATAAAGATTACAACATTAAATGAATTAATTATTTTAATTCATAAAACTGTAATTGGATGATTTATGTACATTAAATACATTTTGAAAATTTTAATCGGAGGAAGCTTTATTAAAACGGTATTTGTTTTAATTTTTGTTTGTTTGTGGTAGGTAGTGTGTTCGCTATTCAGGCTGAGTGTCAATGGATTTGAATGCAAATTGGCATATTTATATCGAATACTCTGAATTAACATTTAGGATATATGCATAAGTTATCATCATTCAATTTACTCATATCACTGATGAAATCTGTAATTACATAGAGTACAGTCAAAGGCCAAAACTCGTTTAGCACCATGATCGAATTCGCTTGCACTGTACGGCACGGTTGTGCGCACTGCGCACATCTGAGTGTTTGTGCGGCGTATTTATAGCAAAAGGTCATAAGTGCGACTGGTTTTTGATGCAATAGTTTTGCGGAATAGCTACTCGAATTCTGGAACCGAACGTACAAAGTGAAATATATTACAACTTATTTGATAAATAGTGTTTTCTGTTTAATACAATTAAACTACCAGGTGGCTTTATAATTATCCAAAGCAAACAATGTGACCCGCGGGGGTGGTATAAATCGCGGATAGTAATTGTCGGCGAGCGGCGAGTGGCGCGACAAATCTGACGGCCATTTCCGACCGGATCACGTTACACCCCCCGCCGGTTCCGGCCGCCCGACCACCCGAGGCCTTATTTGATTCATAGGGCCTACGGGGCCAAGAAATCACGAAAAGCGATATCAAAATACCACGTAATTTACAGTCTGTCATTTCGCACATGAAAAGTAATTACAGCCTAAAATCCATACTAATATTATAAATGCGAAAGTGTGTCTGTCTGTTTGCTAGTTTTTCACGAACCATCTGTTTGATCGATTTTGATGAAATTTAGTACAGAGTTAGCTTACATTCCGGGGATAAACATGGCTACTTTTTATCACAAAAAATCAAAGATTTCCTATGGGATTCTTAAAGGCTCATATGTTTTACTGATTTTTATGAAATTTCGTAAAGAGATAGCTTTCGGTACTCACGGTAGTTTAAACGCTAAAATAGCTTTTATCGCGGAGACTGACATAGATTACTTTTCCTGGACAATTAAAAAGTTCCCAAGGCATTTTTTAAAACCTTTATCTATGCGGACAAAGTCCCTGGCATCCTCTAGTGAAAAATAAAACTGAAACATGCTGCTCGGAATTTCAGTAACTAAACAACCTTATCTTACCTTTACCTCTTCGAAAGAAAAGTCAATAGAGTTTCATAAGATATTTTGGTTTTTGGTTATACAAAAATCTTTGAATTAAAACTTGTTTAGTTTGTAAAATAAAAATGATAATTTTGAATAGGAGTAACACAGCGAATATATTCATACCAATCATATTCTTAATAATTTTACTATTACTCTAAAAATTAATCGCTCCAAGCTTATGACAGTACCATACGCTATGGGTTGTCGTTGGGACGCTTATTTGCGCGCGCAACTCGGTAGGGCGAGTAAAGTTTCGAAGCTACACAGACTGTCTGAATTTATGAACGATGTGATGAAACTTGAGTAAGTTGAAGTGCCTAGCCGGAAAGAAATTGAGGTGCATAGTATATGATAATGTTCTAAATACTATATAAATAATTAATACGAAATGAAATCAATGATCATCTATTAACTGATCGAATCCAATGATTTATTAAAAAAATAGCGTATCAGATTCATCTGTTAAGATGCACTTACATGGACAATTTTTTAAAACGTCAATCAATCTGGAGCAATTATTTCGTATACCATTGCTGAAATTTTCAGGTAAGTATTGCTGGGTATTGTAGTAAATTGCTTCATGTGGTCGTGACGTCATTTAATTGACTACGTTGCCTGGAATTGCGGAATTTCAATTGCCCGTTTGTTTAAGCGTATAGTACGCGACAGGCTGAGTTAGCAATCGAGGCGGGGACGTCCCGCAGACCCCCACGCTAACCCGGTGCGGGATAGCGCGAAAGACGTGCGGGTGTGCGGAGCGTCCCCTCGCCTCATACATACATCGATTGTCGTCTCATACTATATATTTATTGAACCTACACGTGGCCAACACTTCATACGTCTAATGATTCTCAATCTTCCCAACACTTATATCAGAACTTGTTTAGGTAGGTGATAGATAGTTGTCATGTATGTACATCAATCATGAATTGCGCGGAATCGTGCCGATGCAAAGTCGTTACGTAATCCATCACGTCACGTCTGCGCTTCGGTTCGTCTGTAGTCAAAGTCAAAGTCAAATGATTTATTCAAAATAGGTAATAAATTACTCTTATTGATTGTCTGGTATAGTGTTAGATTTGTAAGATAATATAGTGGTGATAATTATAACGCAAACTTAAAACTAAAGCTACGAGGGTTCCAAACGCGCCCAGGTCTGAGAAGAGCCCACAACAAACTCAGCCGGGTATTCTTTTTATTATCACCACTTTACAAATTTATTGAAACTTATTAGAACTATCACAAAGTCGTTAAGCAACTCATTCCCAAGCTTGCTTATCATTTAAATAATCCTTTACATTGTAATAGGATTTTTCAATTAGTTTACGTTTTATGAAAACTTTGAACTTGTTGAGAGACATCTCCAATATGTCTTCTGGAAGCTTATTATAGAAACGTATGGAATTACGAGCAAATGAATTGCTAACTTTACTGAGCCTAGAGGCGGGAATTACAAGTTTATTTTTATTTCTAGTATTTATATTATGACAGTCACTTTTTTTTTTAAATTTATTTATGTTTTTATGTACGTACAGTAAATTTTCAAAAATATATTGATTATGCACTGTCATAATTTTAACTTCCCTAAATTTAGTTCTCAGCGACTCTCGTGGCCCCATACTGTATATGGCTCGAACAGCCCTTTTCTGCAGCACAAAAATAGAATTAATATCAGCAGCATTACCCCATAATAATATACCATATGACATAATGCTGTGAAAGTAACTAAAATATACTAGTCTCGCAGTTTCTATGTCTGTCAACTGGCGAATCTTTTTTACCGCATATGCGGCAGAACTAAGTCTGTTCGATAAGTTATTTATATGAGAGCCCCATTGAAGTTTTGCATCTAACGTTATTCCAAGAAAAATAGCGGTATCCACTAAATCTAATTCCTCATTATTAAGTTGCACAGTGGTTTTGACCTGCTTAACATTTGGTAAAGTGAATTTAATACACTTTGTCTTTTTCCCGTTGAGAAGCAGGTTATTAGCTTCGAACCACTGTACTAACTTGGTGAGAGAATTGTTTACTTCATCAAAAGTTGTTAAGTATCGATTGATTTTAAATAAAAGTGATGTATCATCAGCAAACAAGACTATCCCGTAATTGTCCTTAGCGAGGTAAGGAAGGTCATTGATGTAAATAAGGAACAGAAAAGGTCCTAAGATGGAACCTTGTGGCACCCCCATTTTTACAACGGATCCGGGAGATCGCTTTCCATTCACGTCTACCCTTTGTATTCTATCATTTAGGTAAGAACTCATCAATTCCAATGCTGCACCCCTAATTCCATAATGGTGCAATTTCGCGACCAATGTTTCATGATCAACGCAGTCGAAAGCCTTGGATAAATCACATAAAACGCCAAGCGCATCACGTGATTCCTCCCAGGCTTCAAATATATTTAGTATTAACTCAACACCAGCATCGGTTGTTGAGCGACCCCGTGTAAAACCAAACTGTTTGGTGTGAAATAAATCATTAATGTTGAAAAAATTAAGCAGTTGAGTTAAAATTATTTTTTCAAAGATTTTACTAAAAGTGGGTAGTACAGATATCGGTCTGAAGTTAGTGGGGTCACTAGTACTACCTGATTTAAATAATGGAATTATTTTACTATGTTTCATTAAGTCTGGAAACTCACCACAGTCAACACAATTATTGAATATTAATGCTAACTCGGGTGCAACAATATCAATTAATGATTTCACAACGTTAACGGAAATGCCCCACAGATCATTTGTTTTCTTATTATTAATTAATTTAAAAGCTTTGATAACGTCAGAGCAACTAACGTGACTGAATTCAAACATTTTATTACATTCAGGCACGTTATCCTCCAATAGTGAGAGAGCGGCGGCTGCTGAAGAGTTCAATGATTTTGTAGTAGAAACAGGAATATCTGTAAAGAAGGTCTCGAAAACGGTTGCAACCTCGGGGTCTGACGTAATCAACTTGTCATGATATTTTAGTTCAAAATTACAAGTTTTATGTGTCACTCTTCCTGTAGCACGCAGACGACCCTAATTGATCCAACAACAAGACTTTTCAAATAGTTACTATACCATATCCACCGAATGAAGTTAATATAGGTTCTATCATTTGTATGGGTACGTAACATAGAGATGGCTATACTAACTTATCCGCGGAATGACCTTTTATTTAGCGCTCTCTCTGTTTGGCTCTATCATTTGTATGGGTACGTAACATAGAGAGTACTATACTAACTTATCCGCGGAATGAAGTTTTATATAGCGCTCGCTCTGTTTGGCTCTATCATTTGTATGGGTACGTAGCATAGAGAGCGCTATAGTAACTTATCCGCGGAATGAAGTCAATATAGCGCTCTCTCAGTTTCGTTGTATCATTTGTATGGGTACGTAACATAGAGCGCGCTATATTAACTTATCCGCAGAATGAAGTTAGTATAGCACTCTCTGTTTTTGTTAAAAGCATAATATTATGATCAAAATAAGTCCACAATGACGCAGGATACAGTATAACTCGAATACCACGCGGGTACAGCCGAGAAGGGTAAAAGCTCGTTTATGACAATATTAACGGGCTGCCTGCCCATTAAAGCTGAGCGTATAGCAGAATTGCAATCAAATTACCAACACATAGATGACATCAGTAATAACATTAAAAGTTAAAACACATTTATCACTAATAAGTAACGTAATTGGTCTGCCAAATGTCTCCACTCCACTCCACTTCGGCGGACACTTGGACAGTTACCCTAAGACATTCAAGTGGGCTAATTTCGCGGCGTTAGTCACGGCGAGCAATCGCATCGCCATCCATCACGCCATGTCGCCGCCCCGCTGTCGTCTTGACGACGTGCCAATTAACCCGCTGCACCGGGTTATGGCCTAATCGATAGTGATGCGACAACTTTTATCGATAAATAAATAAAAATGGATCGCCGAAATGTAGGTATGTGTGCGCATAACTTCCGAACGACTGCACCAATAACTAGTTAATTCTTTTTGATTGTGTTTGTAATTATTGTCTGGACAAGGTATGTAATATGTATGAAAGAAAAATGTTGGAAAATCCACGGGCAAAGTTTCCACGGGATGCGGACGAAGTTGCGGAAAACAGGTAGTCGATAATAAAACTTTTTATTTCAAGTCCCTATGTATAGTAGGTATTGATATATTATGAGTTTCACTATTCATTTTCTAATTCATTAACTTCTAAATGGCTGAACAGATTGGGGCGAATAGGATATTGTTAAAATCCTTACATTGCATCGCTCATCCCGAATGATAAAGGCTATAATTTTTTGTTAAAAATCAATATGGCGGATGTAATGGCGCCATTTTCAAATGTGTTTTTTTTTAACTTTTTAGTTCCTTTTTTGGCAGGAGTTTCATATTTTTTTCATTATCCTTTTACTATCGATATATTTCCAAATCAAATACAGTCTCAGTGGCAAACATTAGAGTGGTAACATTGAAAAGCGACATAAAAATGTTTCTTAAAGATGCATTTTAAAGGTTTTAATAATTAAAGGTTCAAGGTTAATCATAGTTAACATTTATCTTCGCCGACTAGCTGAGTTAATCGGTAAAGCTAGAGCTACCCACCTTGACCGTATTCAGATCCTTCTCAAGAAGTATCTACCTATATTTTAGCTAAAACGTACCTGGATGGGGATAGTAGGGCGCCCCGCCGACGTTCGTCATCGGATGTGGGGCCCGGTACTCCATATTCGACTGTTCACACACACATCACTAACGACACCAATAATACTTATTACACCAAATGTATCATATTGTCTTACTCACAGCTTAAATCACTATGGTCTAAAGGCATAAGCGATATGCACAGCACTATTGTCCGAAGTGAGGTCAGAACGTTCATTTTTTCATAGCACTTGCAATTTCCTGCGAGATCGCTTTTTTAATTGAACAGTAGCGTAGCGTGCGCCCTTCGGCGCTGAATGCTGACTAAATATACATTCAATTTGAAGGAATTTTCCGCTATTTCATCCTAAGAGATTTTTATTTAAGTTTTATCTTTGTGAATATCTCTGAATGATTGTACTTGACAAGCAATTCCAATCAATGTTTGATTTGAGCATCAGGACTGAGGAGTAAGGATTTCAAATTGGAGGTGATTTAAATCTGTAACTATACAATACCAATAATTCACGATCAATGGTCTCTGAACTCCCACGACTTACGAATGCATTATCTACTTACTATACAACATCAGGATTGAGAGGTTAGGACTAGGAGTTCAATGAATAAATTTGTACTTTGTTCCTTCAATATCACAATTTACAGATCCAGAATTCACACGGCTTATAAATGTATTGCTTTAGGTTACTCATCGAGATAGACGGCCCATGTCAGAAAACTTTAAAATCCCTATCTCTCTTAATAGTGCACCGACTTCGATGAAATGAAACGTGTGAAACCGTTCGTAAATGGGTATACTTTCGGCGGTCTTGGCGTGATAACAATCTATTAAGGCTGTATTTAAATTCAATTATAGTTTGTAATCCATATCATCGTCGTCAACCGATCGACGTCCATTGCTGGACATAGGTAATATCTTCAAATATGCTCCACGATAATAATTATAATATATTTGATATTATTTCACGCTTTACACATTAATTAAATTAAATCAGGTCTGAAACAGCTGAATGAGTCAAGAGGGCTATTAAAATTTACATTGACATAGAATATTAGCACGATTAAATTCATTTATAGAGACATCTCTCAAATTAATGACCTATCAGGACAACCCTAGAGACATAAAAGAAACAATACAGCCGAACATAATAAAATCCGAAGTAATATAATCTCTCATCCATATTAAATCGGGCTGTTTCATACTCTGCCTAGGGACGAGACACGATGGAGTAAGTTATCTGTCATCGATGTTCCCTTTGTGACCGCGGCGCAACATTTTATCGGTATACGATGAAGTCGGTAGTGATTTAGCACCGATGTCTTGCACAGGGCTTTATACTTCACTCTAGTAAAAATGATTCTATACAACAGTGCCCTCATAAATAAATAATGTACAGTCATGTGTTTGTTTGATTCAGATAAAGAACTGCAAATATTCTACCTTACTGGTTTTGTTTATACGTATTTATCAAATAGGTAATTATAGGCTATAGTCGCTATAATAATATCTATTCGACACTGCGTTGTGATTGTAATGTTTGACCAGAATATTAGATTTAAATAAGTCCACAAAAGAACAAAATGGAGATGAGTACAAGCTCCCTTATTTTTAATATAATATATTATCAAGAATGGAACCTTTAATTTTTTTGATTTTTTTTCGTGATCATTAATTAGTCTCGGATTTCACAACAGTTTATCCCTCACTAGCATTCCTTATTTCTAAACAACTCAAGCAGTAAACCAATTACTAGTGTACTAAATACACTAGTAACTGGTTTCTCGAAATCGGCTCTAATATTAGGATGAATTTTGTATTTAGATAAATGTTTTACTTTACAAGTTTATCTGGATAGGTGTTATTATCACTGAGTTCCTGCGGGAAAAATGTGAAAGACGCCGAGCAAAGTTCGGTCGCGCCCAGGTACTAGGAATAAATGAACGTGTTTGGTGCGTCAGCAGCTGCGTTTCGCGCCGAAAAGTTTACGGCGATAATAAATAAACAAGCGAAGTGCTTATTGATTCCATTATGATGACGCCTTTCCGGCTTTACATTCATGATGCGTACAGATTGGGACAACAATTTTCCAAATGCTGTTTGTTTACATTTTTTGATTTGAAGGCTGTGAGGTGAATGTTTGGACCAATTGCACTATAATGGACCACGCTTGGACCACGTTACGATTGAGTTTGTTTTGATTGCGTAGATTTGTGTTGCTCAGTAATGGGTATATAATTGTAATAAAATATCTATAGAACTATTATGTTGACTTTTCTACTAATGTTCTTACTGCTCTATATTGACTTTCTCACGCGAAAGATCTGGTGGCCCATAAACATGCCTATCACTCCACTTTTTAAAAATGTTACTATTATTCCTATAATCTATAATCCATACTTAATATTATAAATGCAAAAGTGTGTCTGTATTTCTTGCTAGCTTTTTACGGCCCAACAGTTTAACCGATTCGATAAGATGAAATTTGGTAAAAACAGAGTTAGCTTACATCCCAAGGAAGGACATAGGCTAGGCTATCCCGGAAAATCAAAGAGTTCATCACCTAGCATCACCTATCTATAATATAAAACGGGAAATTGCTTCGAATATATTACCGAAAAGCTGAAACCGCTGGTCTAGAAACCTGTTGAAAGTAGACCTCTACAAGGAAATGAGTTTCAGAATTTCAGAGCAAACTCGGGGCGGCTGAGTTAGTTTAAATAAAGTAGGTAGATTGAGAATTTAAATCACGAAGCCGGACCCTGAAAATCTCACAAGAAAGGTTTTGTTGCCAAATCCTCGTGAAGACCGAGCTTAAATGGAGCAATTACGAGACCCTGAACGGAATACGAAAGTGAAGTAAAAACGTTCCCAGCAGCAAATTACCAAACAGCGACGCAGGCGGAGGGGAGCACAAAAGCCGTAAAACCATACAACGAATGGAGAGAGCTTAAGTACCTACACACTATGTGTTTGTACATGGCGGCATATTACTATATTGTGTACCTCATTTTAATAAGAAATAGGGCAAGTGCTCCTAGAGGTCTATCGTTTAGAATTATTAATCCGAATATTTGATTAGATTACCATATATATTATCTAATTATCTAAGGAATTAATTAAAAATCCATATAAGAGTCCATATAAGATGTTCAAAATGGATGTCTATCGGTTGATAACGATGATGATGATACGAAATTGTCCGAAAAAGTGGCAATTCACGGACACCTGTGTCGGAGCGCGACATGGCTAATACCTCTATTATTAAAACACTAGCTGATCCCCGCGGCTTCGCCCGCGTAGATTTAGGTTTTTAAAGATCCCGTATAGCCTATGTCACTCAGGAATAATGTAGCTTTCTACTGGTGAAAGAATTTTTAAAATCGGTTCAGATCAGATCTAAAGATTACCCCCTACAAACAAACTTAACGACATCGGGCCGTGCAGCAGAAATCGTAATATTTTAATTTCGCCATAACTTCAAAACCAAACGTCCAATTTTAATCATTCAAAGACCAAATATTATCTCCATAAACTGTTCTTAGTGATGAAATCATTTATTTTGATAAGGATTAATAGCATGAGTAAAATAAACGCGTTTAAATGTAGTCCAAAAAAATTCAAGATTTTTAAATAAAAAAATGGTTGCTGTGCCTTACTCGACATAGATGGGTATAGTGTGTCGCGGACTTTTTTGTAGATATTTATAAGATCTACAATTAATTAGAACATTTTATGGTTCTATCTTTTATAGTTTAGGCAGCGTACGCAAAATAAGTAACTTTTTTGGTTGATTTTTTACACCTTGTGTCCGAAAAACCCAAATATCTTACGGAACCCTATTTTTTTCCAAAATAAAATATAGCCTATGTTACTCGTGGATAATGTAGCTTTCGAATGGTGAAAGAACTTTTAAAATCGGTCCAGTAGTTTTTGAGCCTATTCAGTACAAACAAACAAACAAAGTTTTCCTCTTTATAATATTAGTGTAGATAAACTCCGTCACTCGACAACCGTGCGCGGGCCCGTGTCATACTCTATGCGCGGATTTCTTTAAAAGGATACCTCAGTGAAATAAAAAATATGTCATTTTTAACTAGTGTAGAGCCATGTGTCGTAACGATGTCACTACTTACTAGAGGTAAATAGTGAGAATACTGAGCTTTTCAAAAATGTTCTAAGAAAATGAAAAAAATCAATGAACTATCGAAACAAAATAAAAATCCACTCTCACTTTATCAGTTATAAAATGTCGACACCAAGTACAATCACACATCCAAGTAAATTAACAGTTTACTTATCGATATAAAGTCCCAACACTAAAACTGTAAATGACGCTACACGCACGTCTGAAATTCGCGGCGCGCGACCTACGACTGTATAAAGCAAGCGTCTCACAAATACGCGCGTGCGCGGCGTTCCTTCGGGCTAGCCATCGGAATTTTCATCTTATCCAATTAGCATACGATTGTGTTTGGAACGAGCGAAGGACAGACACCTGTAAAAGTGTGCAGGGGTCGGAAGTCCGCGGTGCAGTGTCATTTCCACTCTTTCCACACTGCTTCCCTAATAAAAATGAGATTTGCCCCGCGCCGGTGAAGCGATTACGTCGGCACTCGGCACGCGCCGGAGGGCGGTGTATAAATAGCCGCCTCCTGTCATATTATATCGATGTTCGGATGCAGTCTGTTTACGGATGTTCGTGTTGAGCTTCATGAATACATTGACTGATTGACGAAGGATGATATTTAACAACAAGTTGTTGTAGGCTTCTAGATTATTGTCCCCTATTTTATAGGTTTTCTGTATCTCGCTCTTTTATAGAGGAGAAAGATATAATTTTAAGACATAAATTTTTATCATTATAATGTTGCCATAAAATTAGCTCGATAAAACAATTATATAAGTTTTATTTACTTTTTGATTGTATTTATCAGCCACGTACCTCCAAATCTAAATGTATTAACATTATTATGCAATCACATTTGTAATAAGTAATTAAATAAAAATTAAATGCATGAAGGAATAATATGCCTTAAATAATTGAAGTACGTCGTAAATAATTGTCGGGATTGACATTGGAGCGTTAAATACGGCAGAGGTATATCAATGCGACAGCAGGCACTTTACACCGGCTGCCTCGTAGGGACGTAACCAAACACTAATATCGATGTTGATATTAATTATTTCAATAATATTCGACATTAACAAAGAACTATGTTTTATACTAGCTTGTTCCTACGACTTTTAGGTTTTTTAAAGATCCCATTGGCATATCTCAAAGTTAGTTCTTAATGCGTGTCAAAACTATAGAGAACCCATATGAAAATTTCAAGCTTCTAGATCCGTCATAGGCTGTGCGTTGTCTGTCAGTTAGTTATGGTACAGTATGATTATGTATTAACTAGCGGCCCGCCCCGACGTTGATCGGGTTATACATAATATGTAGCCTATTTCCATCTGGAATAATGTACCTTTCAAATGGTGAAAGAATTTTTCAAATAGGTGCAGTGGTTCTGGAGATTACCCTCAACATACACAATATACACAATTCACAAATAAAATTCTGACTCTTTCTTTATAATGTTAGTATAGACTAATCGTGTGCCCGACGGGATTTCAATCCCAGAAACCATCAGACTTTTTTCAGTAGGTGAGCACTACAATAGGATTTTTGACAAATCCTCTAAGGGATTATATGAGGGATGAAAGTTTATATGGACTTTGTAGGCATACTTATGGCAGGGTTGTGTAAACGAATACTCGATATACAATTAACCAAAAGCTTAATTTGCTATAATCCGCTGAAACAGGTCGAATGTGTATGGTGCAACATGCAGCATGCGACATGCACCGCCCGCCCTCCCACTGCTAAACATGCCGGGAAAAGCAGCCACCAGGCAAACAATACGCACCACCACCTCACATATCCCAAAACACATTTGACGCACGTTTCGCCCCGAAACCGGAGCATCCGCTGTCTTACAACTGTCTTTGCAATTGTGGATTGTAAGGTCTACATCTCCCGAGGCACAGCAAAATTAATAGCAAATTAAGCTTTTGGTTCATTGTATATTATGGATTTCCGCAAAGTAACGCCTGCTTCTATACAACATAGAAAACTCGATAGCCAGGGCAACACTACTACATGCCATCTCTATCAACAGGGCCATTTAATATTGCATCGGGATGGAACGACGACCGTAGCGAGGCTCGTTCACTATCGATACGCGTAGACATCTGCACGGACCTGAATGTCCAGTTAATAACGATCAAATTATTTTAATCAGGTGGCTAATTAAAAGTCATACTCATTATCTATCATATGTACTTAACATTATGTTTAATTCATCATCATTTCAGCTTGTGGACATGTCAGGACAGTCATCTACTGCCGATCATAAGACCTTTCCCAAAGAGCCACCACAACCGGTCCTTAGCCTTTTCCTTATCCAGCGAACGCCGCGGCCATCTTCATATCGTCGGCCTAGCTAGTGTGCCGCACAACCCATCATCTAGGTCACAAAGAACTAACTAAATATTTAAAAGTTAATTTATACTAACCTTAATATTTTTTTTATATTCAGAAAGTAATATTGATATTAATAACGTCATCTATATGTATAAACGTGATTTTTGTTAAATCTTAGCCTAGTTCATCACGATGACTAATATTCTTCTTTCCCCTCCAACTAAGCGTTAGCTTGTGCTAGGAGTAGGTACGACAATGCTGGCTGGGTTGCGCGAACGTGTTTGACCACGTAGCCCAGCCACCAGGCGATGCGTGGAACATCGTGGGGTTTTAGTCGGTAAGAGTCAGACATAACCTCCGTACCTCCCTGGGTGCGGTGGTATCCAAGAAGATTTCCTCACGGAAAAAAGGAGTAGGTACGACAAAAGTGCAACGGGTGGGGTTTGAACTGGCGACCTTTCGGATTTCAGTCCGCTTCTTTAACCATTGAGCTATTGATCTAATGATAACAAACTTACGAAAAGAAGAAAAAGAGAACGGAACACAAATCCATCAATTACCCGCTACAAGATGCAAACAAAGAACCACCAACACAATCTAACAATCTCTGTCTATTGCCGGTTCACCCTCCAGCCGTAGCATACTCGTAGTTCGGCGTAGCATCGATATAGTTATAGACAAACATAAGTACACCCTAGTCCCCACTCGGTAGCTGTTAGCTACGCCGTGTTATCCCTCTAACCACTCCGGTCAACGCATGCGCTATGGAAAGCCCATAGATATCGTCATGATTAGAAGTGATCAATGTCTAAAAAATCTTATTGGGTAATATTGCAATAGCAAACCGTTTGACCTGTAAAACAAAGGAATAATCAAGACCAACATGTTTTTACTATAAATGTCTTTTTTATAAATTAATATAACTCAATTTAATTTAAAAGTACACTATCGTTCACTACCGTTCTGAATGAGAATCCAGCTCATATGTCCAGTCCAGTAACAATAATCAGCAAACTAGCATAGCTACACTAATTGACCGAGCAAAGCGAGCTCCCCAAGTTTCTTCAAATTCACAAAACATATAAATTGTAAATCGATGGTCCAAAGCCGAATTACATACAAAAAATATAAAAAAACTGTATTTCAGAGGGGAATTTTATTACCACTTGATATAGGCTTGATGGTATCGTTAAAATTAACTTTTCAAAGAGAGCTCAAAACTTTTATCTATTTTTATGTTCAGTCCCGTGTACTGTAATACAAAAATATGGAAAAGTAATAAAAAAATGTACCACAGGTGTAATTTTAAGAAAACCTCTGCAAAGAATCGTATGCCTGTACAGTACGTCTAGTAATCTATAGTAGGTCGGAACTCCGAACTCATAGGACGCGAGGTCTTACTTCAAGGCGAACTACTAGTATTTAAATAGGCTTAAGCCTAAAAAGCTGAATAGTAAAAATAAAAATTTCACATTTCTTTATTTGTTTTGTATAGTACATTCTACGCTCTACACACCCAAAGCCCTCGTGTATCGGCGGGGTGTGATTGCATTAACCGCGCGCCCCCGTACACTAATCATAGCGCACGACACGATTATACCAACAGAATTTTTGCTTGCTCTATTACAATATAGCCTCTATTTTAAAGATGTTAAAATTTATATTTGCACAAAAGGATAAGGATTAAACGTTAATAGCTGTATTATTAGTACAGGGTACAGTGGTGACTTTTGAATTTGTAACTTTATCTAAGGCTGAATAAAAGAATAACATGACCAGTGGAACTACGGGCGCTTGCCTAGGTGTCAACTCTCTTTTGGGCTTCGCCGCAGTTGAGTAAAAATTAATGTGCAGCAAGGATTGTTTTATTCTCGGAAGTGTTACTTTCTATAGTATTCAGACAAAAAAGTTTCAGGAGTCTAAAGGCTCTGAAAACTGAGAAAAATGAAGAAAAGTTTCACGAAATAAATATACCTTTCGTTACCAGATGGCGCTAGGCACTCACAATGTTTAACACGTTTCTAAAGTTATCCGTAGCTTCTGTACTGAGTTGGTGATTCATACCAATCAATCTCTTTTTGCCGCCAGCATTATTTATTTAAAGGCTCTAAAAACTGAGAAAAATAAAGAAAGGTTTAGGCACGAAATAACTCTGCCTTTCGATTCCAGATGTAAAAGGTCAAGGGACGATCGATACCTTTAATGTACATATACGACAAGATTAAAAGTAATGATAATAATCTGAAACTTGGTTGCCAATATCTTTGAAGGGTAATTGAAAGTTTGAAGAAAACTCTACTAAAAATTGTAGACAGAAAAGACAAATAATTATCTTGAAATATTCCGATGAGTTGAAAGATAACAACCCGTTTAGGCCACCGGCAACGCCAAACAATTTATTTTAAATATTATACACACACCTGAAACCATTACCCTCTTTCTGGTACAGTATGTCGGGTAAAAAAAAGCAACGCATCAATTGTTCCAACTGAGAATTAGCGAAGTATCGGGCCGACACGAACGTTTCCCGATATTGCTAATGTCAAAGTCGAGTAACTCCCCCTCTCGTTGCCTCCCACGCGACCTGCAGGAGCTAAGCCACCTTGCAAATACGACGAAGTACGTGGAAAATTGCTCGTACCTATGTTTGCCTATATACAGATACTTTCAGTGATGTTCTTCAGATTAATATTTTTACCGTTTGAAAACCTCCTAATTGGGTACACCAATTTCGATTTAATTTTTGTATCATTTCAATCCATCGCCGGCCAACTACTGAGCACGGGTCCCTTCTCAGAATGAGAAGGGTGTAGGCCATAGTCTACCACGTTGGTCAAGTGCGGAATGGCAGACTTCACACATCTTTTAGAACAGCTTTGGAAGGTTAGAGGTGAGTGCCCGGGGTCGAATGCCAGACTCGCCAAATTGGGGACGCAACGAACTATTGTATGCCTCAGCCATATAAAAGGATGCACCGATTTTGATTTTCCCAAGGATTTTTGCAACAACTGTTGATTGCCAACAAGCGCAGCATCAGGAAACGGAAATTCAGTTATGAGGCAATTTTGCACCACGTTTGACCTTTTTGCAACCAAATTCAGCATGCTCTTATACAGAATAGCAGGTTTCTCAGTTAAGGAAAATCTTTCTAGTGCTCGTTTTTCTAAGTTTGTTCAGTAAATTTTCAATTTATTGCACATTGTTACATATCAGTTATCACAGAATATGTAGGTGTTTTAAGATATGCTGCATGGCAAGTTTCTCAGTGATTTTTCAAAGTACAATATTTGGCAGGATACCAAAATATTAATTATGTGGAGTTTCGGAGCCCAAATCCCAACAACCCTTTCATAATGTTGCGTGCGGAAAAGGATAGCACTAGATTTAGACCTGTTAATTTAGTTTTGTTTAGAGATTGTGTACAAGAGAATCGGCGCCATTATGCATTCCTTTTTAACGTTTTTTTATTATTATTTTTTAAAGATATTAATCTGCGTTTTTTTCTGAAAAACAAAACGATCAATATATCTTTAAACACAGGTCTAACTTCAACTTTCACTCATATTTTGAGGTCATTTGTCATTCCCTTTAACCCTCAACCGGATCGACATGTTTTACCGGTCACCCTATATACCCTAATAATTTATCTAATTTTTTATAACCCATGTATGGAACAGTAAATATATGGCACATCTCTAGAACACTTTGTCGGCAGTAGATGGGAAAGGACTGTATAATTACGAGCTAACGTTATGCGCCATTCCGAACGTATTAGTAAAGTGCTTTCGATTTATCGATAAATATTTTTTTTGATACAATTTATCATTGTGTAAAAGTTTTATTTGTGCATTGACAATAATTTATTGTGTTCTTATGAGCACTGTGTCGCTTTAGCCTCTTTTAATGGTTTTCTTCACCTACCTACTCGTATTAATTAAAATTAAAGTTGCATCAGTTCCACTTTGTATATTTTTTATAATGAATTTTAATTTTATCTTTTAGACGTAACTTCAAAAAGCTACTAATAATGTAAAGATACAATTTCTTCAATTTTTTGCAATTTCTTCAAAAAGCAATGGCGAACTTCCATACATTAATATTGTTGAGAAAAAAGTTTATGTACACACAAGAAAAAAATCTTCTTTACTAAGCGTCAAATACCAAGCTCGTATAAGAAAACTATTTTTTAATAAAATCGAGAAAAATAAATATTGCGTTTGTAAGTTTTGTAGGTTAAGTGTAATGTCCCTCCTACAAATGTCCAAAACTAACCACAGAATTATCGGTTAAAGCCTTTTTTTGCTTTCGGAGTGTAATAGGCAAATAAAACGGAAAAAATAGACGGGAAAAACTAAACACAAAAATCATCACAAATCCTCAATGCACAGACCACAGAAACCATAGAGTAAAATGCCTATGACAGGAACACAATAAAGGCAACTGTCAAAGTGTCATTTGTCAGTGTCATTTTGTCTGTTCGCATCAGTGTTGCCATTATGTTTATTTCATTTATTACCATTATATTACAGGTTATTTAAATATGCAAGAAAATTCACTTATATAAAATTAGTAAAACACACAAAAGCCAATTCAATTGATTCAGACAAACGTCGATCAAAAATATAATAATAATTAAGCTTTTAGCAAAGGTACTAATTAAGTATTCAGTGCTACTAGGTAGATTATATTTTTACAAAATGGTAACACTATACTGATAAAAAAGAATTAACTAGTCAAATAAGATTCTTAAATATTTTATTTTATACTATATATAGCTCAATTACCACTCACTGACTCACTCACTGACTCATTGACATAATTGTTCTCCTAGAAAGAGATAGAAAATGATATAATAATGTATGGGAGATATGTTCAGAAGTGGGATTCGAGTAGGGAAAAATTATGACATTTCAGAAAAACAAGATGGCGGCCGACCTGACTTTTGTAACTTTTTTGTTTTCCAACCGATTTTGTTTAAACTTGCAGCTCTTGTAGATGTTAGTAAACGATTTTTAGAAAATGTAAAAAAAAATGGAAAAACAAGATGGCGGCCGAGATTTTCAAAAAATTCCCTCCTGTAAAATTTTGTATGAAACTTTTTTTTTTCACTAATACTTTCGTATAGAAGACAAAGATTCCTTTAGGGCAACATATGGAGGGAGCTGATGATTGAGGATTTCGGAGGCGGGTGAAGGGCACGCTCAAGGTATTGAAGATAGGTGGGAGGTGCTTGACCAAATGTCATTCGAAACCTCATCCAATTGCCAAAAATTTGAATTTTTTTTTAAAATTCCGAAAAAAAGATGGCCGCCATACAAATTTCGTCGGCGTCCATCTCGGAGGGTATCAAAGATGGAAGAGTGGTTTCTTGGCAAAAGATGATCAGGATCAAAAGGTCTACTCGATGGATTGAAAAAAAATTCAAAATGGCGGAATTTTTTTTTTCATACAAAATTTATGACTTTTTTAAAATTGTTCAAAATGGCGATTATAGACCTCGAGAGCTGCTTTAGCAGCTCGAGCAGCGAGCAAAATACTAGTTTTCTTATATGGCTGCAAATATTCTAAGTGATAGCTTGATAAAATATAAATAATTATGAGAATTATTTCTGTATAAATGTCATTTCTGTACATTCCAGATTAGTTCTATACTTTTTTCGCCATTGCCCTTTACTTAATTTTAAAAAAATATGATAATTAAAAATAAGAAAATTGAAAAAATTGTATCTTTACATTATAAGCTTGCTAGTGATTGATTGCTAGTGATTTGATCACGAATTTGCCTTTCTATCGATGTGTAATTACTAATTTTAAAACTTATTTTGTAGGCTGAATGCTGAAAGGCTGAGGCAAATTTCAAGAAGTTTGCTTTTTAAATTTGAAAAACTTAAAATAAAAATTTACTTCTCAATCTTTTAATGTGAGTGAGACAGCAGCAATTCAGCGATTATTAAAGTCGAAAACTTCTTGAAATTAAGCCTACAAAATAAGTTTTAAAATGAATTACTTATCGATGGAACGGCAATTCGTGATTACATCACTAGCAAGTACCTATGCACTGAGTAAGTACAATCGACGTGAATAATTCCTCCGTCTACCGTCTAGTAGCGGGCCAACTCAGAAATAAATAATTTATACTGCTACTGAGTTCCACTTGCCTAATGGCAAAGATACACTGGAAAGTTGAAACGCTCATTTAATGATGTCGTAGTTGGATTGTATGATCAGAATTGAAGTGTCTGTATGTTATGACTTATGACTAATGAGCTCATAAATATACTTAGTTCCGTTTTTGGACCAGGCCTAGAAACGGAAAAGGTACTTTTACTCCGAATCCATGTTCTAACGAGCGTGCCTCCCAGAGGTCATCGCGCAAGTCGTTACCCGACCCTCGGGGGTTAACCGTCCACACTCTCCAGTTATTCAGTTGCCCACGCCTTTAACTTCAGCAGAGTGAACTAGAGTGAGTGAGCTCTAGGTTCGATCCTATATCGATATCAGTCAAATATTAGGTATTTGAGCACTCGACCACGGGACGTAACGTGAAAGATGTGACTGAAGGACAATTCAACAAACACACTTTCGCATTTATAATATTATGGCTAGTGATATGGAGTGTGTGTATATTATATTAATTATTCTAAGTTTTGATCCGTTAATTTTAAGGATGCACGCAACGAGCAATCATAATAATGGGCAAAACTTAAAGTAGCAGAATGCCAATAAACATAAAACTTTGCAAGTATCCCGTAAGTACACAGGCGGCACGTAATCGGAGAGCTCTATTTGGCCGCAATGCCACCGCGCTTGCGCTCTGTCATTGCATGTTTCCATTGTGTCACTACTAAACTGCAAGGACTAATAAATGCTAATTTTGCAAGAGCAGTAAATACAATCTTGATCTTGTTTAAGTCATTATATACTAAAATATCACCGTTTTATTTCGCCTTTTCTTGGTCTTAGGCTGAGATCTGTAGAGCGTACTCTGACTTTGCTCTGACTTAAGTTTTCGTCAAAAATAGATTTATGTCAGCGATATAACTCTGTCTCGTTATAAAAGTGTCTAAGTCTGAGCAAAGTCAACGTACTCCATATAGATCTCAGCCTAAAACTTACGAATTGTAATAAATCACAATTCATTACTTTTTAATGGGTGAAAAATATATTTTCGCAATTAAGTTCAGCTTTCTTAGCATAATATCCGAGTGTAGATAACATAACAAAATATAAGAATGTATATATCTAAAACACATTTCCTTTTTTTTACTATAAGCGAGAACTATGCCCAATATATTGCAATTAGAAGCAAATAATTTTAACAGATTTCTTATACAAAAACTGTGAAACCTCAAAGGAGATTGCCCATTTTCTTAAGAGCTTTGGCCCCCCCCTAATATAATTGTTATGTCACCATGGTTTTAATTTTATTTTGCAGACAAATAATTACCTCTTTATATTCTGCAAACGATTTCCATTTATTCACCCTGTTTATAAAGAAATCTTATTTTTTATGTCGCTGATATTGAGGTTATATTTAATTTATACTTCTTCAAAATAAATGCATGTTGACGATTCTGACTGTAATTGTGGATATTTTCAATAATAGAGTGAAAGAAAAGTCGTAATAAAACATAATCGTAAAAAATAACACATTTTTAAAATTTAATTTAAGTTTCGACCGCGACGCCACAAAAGAGGGCCCGTTCACGGGCAATCTCCTTTATAAAAAAAGTTATTTGACGATTGAAAAATTGGCCCTAAATAAGACTAAATATGTGTCTGTTTTCTGACCCCTATTTCAAAATTATACGAAGCGACGTGGCGGAAGCAGCAATGGAAACGCATTCCCCACACGGCGACCCAAAGATTAAACGTCCGTAAAAAGAGGGCACCGCGGCAATAACGTCTTGATACCACAGTGGAAACCACCCTCTATCCGATTATCACCCCTAATTGCACACACCTAAAAGCTTATAGTTCTGTGGAGTGGGAAGAATGATATTTTAACTTTATATGACACTATGTCCATTTACTAAAGACCTTTCAGAGGTTTAGAATGGCTTGTGTGCCAGCCATTTCTGGGCTTTATTTACTTAGTAGAGGAACTGTGGGGGCATTCGTGTTAATGGTCTGAATTTATTACACTCTGTACACTGTGGGTACTGGGTAGTTAATGAATGTGGTAGTTGCTTTTAGCATTGTTTTAACAAGAGCCGAATATTTTTGATGATCTGAAATGTAAACAATACTACGGGGTTTATACACATAATGTTAGGAATCTAAACACAAAACTCTTAACTTTTTGATGTGCAAAGTTTAGATGATTCAGATTTCAGAAGGTATATTGACCGAACAAAGCAGTCTCCGAAGAATCCGAAGGATGAATTTGTATTTGTCCGATTGTTATTACTCATAACCATCTCAACTCATCGCAAGCCCACAAACACAACACACACACACGCAGGTCTCCTCGCAGAATAAGAAGTTATATAATTATAAACGCATAATTATTTTAAATTCACAAATAACATGTAAATCAATGGTCGCAAGGCTAGCAAATACTAATTTTAAGTCAAGTATCAAAATAGAAATAGAAAAATTCACAAGAGATGAATAAAATGAACGCCTACCTTTTTCCCAAAGCTTACAATAATTGTGTTTTGATGGATAGCGCTAATACCAATGTCTTGGACCATTAACAAAGCACAAAACAGGTGGCCCAAATTCTCAAGACTCGAGGTCTTAGTTGGAGGCGTGCTAAGTAGATATTTAAGCAGGACTCCTTCGAATTATAATAATCTATAGAAGTTCCGCAACTAATTATATTGCTGAACCTGTAATCAGTAGTATTCGTCAAGAATCATAATAATATGAACATCGCAGTAAGCAAGTATACATTTCCCATGCTAGCCCTTGTAAAAAATTGCGTAACCTTTAGCGCACGTAGGATCGTAAGCATGTGCCTAATTCAAACTTTACGTGTTCTTTTCGTAGTAATTATTTGACGCTTTCACTATAAGTACTTTTTTACCCATTTGTCAATAAATTACAACATAACGAATCAGTCCAGTCCAGTCAGAGTTTGGTTTCTTCGTAAAAAAGCTAACGACGCTGCATAATCCTTAAAAAGCTTTCGACAATGTCTAACTGAAAACCGAGAAACGTATTGTCAACCTGTCCCCAGAGCCAATTCATATACATTCAGAACGCGAATTTAACAGTCTAGTCGCTCTAGATGACACGGTACCCGCGAGGGGGCGGACAAAGATAAAATATATCTACGTGTAGCGGAATGGAATAAATAATTATTCGCTGAAGTTAAGAGTCTTGTACAAGGATGCGAGGCTTTAAAGTACTTGTACATAATGGTTGGTTAATCTATGTGACATGACAAATCCTATTAAGCTCTCATTTCCTCCTGCAAGAAACTGCCACTAGTATACCCGACAGTGATTAGTAAGTGTTAAGTGCATAGCAAGTACTGATGAGATCACGCTTGCTTCGTAGCTTACGTCTTGAAATGTTTTGTCGGATACTCTTGAAAATTTCTCACAATTCGCAATGCAGCCAAAGATTTCAAGATGCACTTAAATAGGGTTTAAAGAGAGAGATGAGTTCTAGATAGACACGTTCTTAAAATAACACTAGCTACCAGCATATGAAAATTTTGAAAATTTCAATTAAACCACCAAAGTTTTGAATATGAAAACGCTTTACCGTATGTGTTAAAATTTTAAGGGGTTAAAATAACGATGTCACGGCATGAAATCAGAACAAAAAGTCTGTTGGCTAAGGGAGAAAAGGAGGGGCTAAAATCGGGCGCAGTGCTGTGGAAGCAAAATAAAGACAAAGGGGCATAGCGGTATCGCCAACATCGCATGAGAGCCCTACCGTGTTGGCACAAAGGGGGCTAGAGACGTGACGTTATCGATAATTTACTTGGACTGCTTGAACTAGAAATATTAAAGATAGCAGTTTATCTACCCTTTTCACTTGCTTGCAAGTTTTGTTTGACAAGTTTTTAGGTAGAGAGAATTATTATTAACTTTCAGTTTTCGAGAACGGCTGATAAATAAATGGTATGAGCTGAGAGCATCTGCTGTCACATTACGTCACCTTCAAATTTACTGAAATAGGGTATTAAGTAATTTTTTTATATTTGTAGTTGTGCCGGCATTGACGATGATTTGGATGAAAGATTTGTCTGTGAAAGATAATCTTATGTGAATTTGAACGGCTCCATTTTGCCCTTTAGTGTGGTTTGTATTGCCTGCCAATGCAGGCACCACGACACAAGAACCACTAGACCATGGATGTCATATCATAATACTTTCTATCGGCGTTAAATTAACGTTGCAGCCCACCACTACAGCCATGGCACGCCACTCGAGCAGAGAGCAACTTTTAGCGATACGGCTGAGCAAACGATCCCGCTAGCAACGTGTGAGTACACTTTCCATCTTCACAGGGCAATTTCATCCTTGTTTCGGTGTCCCCAAATACAAACATGCCCTTTGTGAGATTCTCAGGCTTAAGGATTCTTGTTAGATAGGATTGGTAAGTTTATGTTGGTAAGAAGCTTAGAGAGAGTAAGCGAGTGTCGAGTGATTGATCATGTTACGTTTGTCCTTCGGGTTCAGGAGGGTGGAACAATTCAGGTAAGGTTGGATTTGTGTGTATTTAGGTAGGTTAGTTATATGCCAAAACTGGGTTTCGTGCAGAATTAAAAAAAATTAGCTTGCCTTTGGTGACTGGTAGCAAAAACTTTTTAACGACTAAGAGGTCAATTAAATCTGACAATATAGGTAATGACTATTATGTCTTTGAAAATATATAACACACTAGTATGAATTTTTAAAGTATTCTTGATAGTTATATCCACCATACATAAACTTCGTTAAAGTAGCAAGGCAGATGCTTTGCATTTCAAAATGGCTCATCGTGAATTTATCGACTACTCAATCAATTCTGATAGCAGAGTGGCCCTCTTGTGTCAAACAGCCAATACGCCGCATCAGTGTCTATATTAGTAGCCTTTAGCGGTTCTTAAAGGATTTCATCACGTTCCATCACGTCACATTACGTAAGTTTGCTTTGCGCTGCGTTGCGTGATAAGGATCCTGGATGGGTTGGAAACTAGTCGGGCATACTGCGACAAAATCACATGACTTGATATTATGTGTTTATAACATAACATAACATAACATACTCTTGTGGAATCATACATTTTATGATATAATATGAAGACGTGCACATTACTTTGCCGTGGCGAACTGACGCGCCTAGATTGTATTGCATTTTTTTAATACCATGGGAACTCTTTGCCGGGATAAAAAGTAGTTTACGTCCGTCCCCGGGATGCAAGCTATCTTTTACCAAACTACGTCAAACTCCGTTGAACCGATGGGTCATGAACTCGTAGCAGACCGACAGACACACTTTCGTATTTAGAGAGAAACAAAAAAGAATATTAAACGTTTTATGGCGCGGCGAACTTAGTATTGATCCAACACGATGAATAGTCGCTTCGCTCATACCTTGTACCACAAGCGTGCCATATAGGCGAAACACCAATATGTTTGTGATATCCTCTGCTTCCTCTCATCATATTCAA
This sequence comes from Maniola hyperantus, assembly GCF_902806685.2. Taxonomy (NCBI): domain Eukaryota; kingdom Metazoa; phylum Arthropoda; class Insecta; order Lepidoptera; family Nymphalidae; genus Maniola; species Maniola hyperantus. Next base: position 7,796,919 of record NC_048542.1, read on the forward strand.
CGTTCCCGTGCCGAAACAACGCAAGAACCTCAGAATAACTTAGACCTTAACATGAATAACATAAGACACATTTTACTACAAGATATAATAAATTGACACGAGCTTCAAATACAAGGGAAAATAGGCCTTATGATAATATGTATAGAGCTACATATCATGGAGTAGCGAGTTTATTCTAAATCTTCGATTTAATAATGTTATCGTCTAACAATAAATATTGCTTCGCATTATCCCTCAGATTTTAAGCAGAGGTAAAGAGTAAAAATGTTACGATATGGGTTTTCAGCTCTTTGCTTTGCTAATGATTAATTGTTTGAGCACATCAATAGGTACCCTTATTATAAATGCGAAGTGTGTTTGTTTGTTTGTCCTTCAATCACGTCGCGACAGTGCAACGGATTGACGTGATTTTTTGCATGGGTATAGATAAAGACCTGCAGAGTGACATAGGCCACTTTTTATCCCGGAAAATCAAAGAGTTCCCACGGGAAACCTAATTCCACGCGGATGAAGTCGCGGGCATCAGCTAGTAAGTAATAATAGAGATGTTGCTTATGTCAAAAATAAATATTCTATAGTGATTAAATAGAGGGTCTTTCGAAATACGTAAAATGCAGTCCTCTGTTAAATTTTAAATTATCAATTAAAATAAAAAAGCACATCAAATGTTTAAGACGTTACATATCACTATTTCATACAAGCTCCCATGCCGCGCGTTTTGACGTTTGATAGAGATTAGTTGGCAACATTCCAATTGTAACTTGTAATATTATGGTTCAAGATTGGAAATAAATATTAATTACAGGCGTAACGCAGGTGTCACGTGAGAGCTCAGTGATTCGTCAACTTCTGAAAACTGTCACCCTTACCGCGCAGCTCCTCCTCAGTTATGCGCTATACCAAAGATAATATATTAAACAAGTACAGATCGCTCACTCTCTATTTAAAATTGTAACTAGTTCAAGACTATTACTAGATGGCGTCACTTGGTTCGTATGAAATATATTTTTTATGGATTTGACGAAATATCATATTTTACTTGTCTGGTTCATCAAATTTATTTATATTTAGTAACAAAATACAAAATTTTCACAACATCACCATCGGAAAAAGCTAATTCTTAATTTTAATTATTGACTCATTGAACTTTACGATATCCATAGCAAGTTTTATCTTTTGCTTTGGATAGCTGAAGTAGTATTACAAAATTCCAGTAGATGGCGTAACAAAATGACTTATGAGAAAACAATGTGTTCTAAGTAAATGATAATTATTAAGGACTAGCTTATACCCGCGATGTCCGCGTGGATTCATGTTTTTAAAAATCCCGCGGGATCTCTGATTTTCCGGGATAAAAGTGATGTAGGCTAACTCGGTAACAAATTTCATCAAAATCGGTTAAACCGTTGGGCCGTGAAAAGCTAGCAGACAGACAGACACATTTTCGCATTTATAATAATAAGTATGGGAGTATGGATATTTAAAAAAATGTGACAAGTATTAAAAAATTGTTCTTATGTTGTTATGTCCCCATTAAGTAGACTCAAATTTTCATCTTAATGAAATTTTAAAAAAAGTAAAAAAGTCAAAAAAAGACCGCTGAGCCAAGACGTCATGTGCTTCATAAAAAAATTAAAATTTGAGTTGGCTCTAATTAAATTGAGTTTCATCAGCTGTTCGATAGATGGCACTAAATAAATTCGATAACTCACATTTTAGCTTGCACAATAACGCCATCACACTATAAGGAGTTGACCTACAAGGTACCGGCGACTTAAAGGAGTTTTACGCAAGCTTTAAATGAATGTATGACGTTAGCGATCTTACTTGTATATATTATCTTTGGCTATACTTATAATACGGTTGATGTAAACACTGACCTGTATCGGGCTTTTCGAGCTTGATTGTCGTGCGCCTCTCTACCGTGGGTTGTTTGGGGCTATGCCGCTTGCTTCGCGACACCACCAATGACTGTGGGATCTGCAGAATGAAATGAAATATTAAGCCGTGCATAACTTCCTAATATACATGATAGGTATTTTTTTCACCAAGTCGGATAAATATTGTCGCTCATCAGACGTTAAAATAGCTACAACACGAGCCAGTCAAAGCATTTTATTTAGTAGTAGTTACGTCCCAACGTCGTTCGTGTGGATTTAAGTTTTTTTTAATCCCGTGGGAACTCTTTGATTTTCCGGGTCGAAAGTAGCCTACGTTCGTCTTGAAGATGCAAGAATGCCCACGACTTTGTCTACGTGGATTTAGGTTTTTTTCAAACTCGTGGGAATTCTTTGATTTTCCAAAACAATATGTATCTCCTTACTCGGTATGCAAGCTATCTCTTTACTTACCAATTTTCGTCGAAATCGGTAAAACGGATGGACGGTTAAAGGACACACTTTCGTATATAATTATAATATTCAGTATGAATCAAAATCGTAAAATTCGTAGGATAAAGAGTAAGTGCCTTCAAAATCGAAAAGCGGGCGAATATGCGTCGCTCAAGGGTATGAATGTACAACGCCACATCTGACATACCTCAGAGCATCTACAATCACGCACAAAACTAAGAACGTAGGCGTCTTAGCTTTGAACTTGATCTTTGGCGATAAGGCTAATAGGAAATTGTGGCTTACGAGTTTGTCGGAGCGATCACCGGAGGGCAGCCTCGCGATGGTGACGTCGGCGCTGTCCTCGGGCGGCGGCGGCTGCTGCAGCCAGTTGTACTCGCGCTTTTCGACCGGTACTCCGCGCCGCTCGTAGTCTGCTGCTTGAGTCCTACACAGACAGAAACATAAATAATAATGTCCTCCGACCGATTTTCGGCCACAGCAGCCAATCTCCATACATATTAGACATCTACGCTGGAAATATTATAGTACACATGCACAAGTGTGTGCATAAACACAGGTGCACTATGTATTTCCTGACTCTCATAGTAGTAATCATCATAGTCCAATGGGACGAAAATCCAAAACATTTAAAAGGTTGGTGCACGTCGAGTAAAGTCTATCTGCAGATATAAAAATAAGTGACATAATCTGGCTCCCGCTGTCGCAAATTATTGCTAGAGGTCTTCCGATAACTAAGAACACCTTTCGCAGTATTAATTAGTACAGTACCTTAGGCTCTCGTAGCAGTCGAGGCACACGACGGCGTAGTCCCCGTTCTCCAGCAGCAGCGAGTTCTCTGTCCGCCGATGCATGAGGAAGGGGAACTCCTTGATGGGCAGCGCACGCACTCGCTTCCTGTAGGTCTTGATCCCGCACAGGTAGCAGTGGTAGTCGTGCGTGTTATACACGCGCCGCTCCGCCGGACACCCGCCCAGGGCCTCGTACCTGCCATCGTACATAAATAAGGTGTGCATTTACTGTCAGTCCATTGTGTAGAATGGCATGATATACAGTCAAAATTTGATCGTGACGTCCAATGATAATACGGGAAACAATGACCAATTCATATCTTTTTTTCAACCAGCTTTTGTTATTGCTTGTATAGTTATTATATAATGGCAATCGGGAACCTACAGCCACCGCAAAGAAAAAATTTTTCTTCAAAATCCGAATCCATGGATCATGCTATGCACGTAAAAGGCTCAGTCCATCGAGAAATGAAAGTCATTTGGAATGATACCGTGAGTGACATAATTTTTTTGCGTCCGTCCATTTTACATTAGTCGATCGAAGTCAAACCAAATGGTTGACCGTGAATGTTTAAACATAAGTAGATATTTAGATGATTATTGTTACAAAATACTATACGCATAGGGAAGCATGAGAAAAATAACACAACAATACTTATAACTTAACTTAATAACTTATACGAATAGTAAATACAGTAACGCATATTGATTGTATTGAACATTATCAATCAAAAATTTCAGCTTTTCGTGATTTGTTTGAAACTTTTCGTATTTTGGCTTGCAGTTGAAAAGTTAATTGTTTCTGTTCTGTTGTTTCTGAGAAATTGATTTTGATTGGACTATTCGTAGAAACTAATTGCGCAATTCCTATAATTTAATACTGCGGTCTGTAAACCTATCATCGAACAAGGTCAAGCAAGTATCATCATCATGATCAACCCATCGCCAGCTCACTACAGAGCACGGGTCAACCTATCAGAGTGGGAGGGGTTTTGGCCATAGTCTACCACGCTCGCCATGTGCGGATTGGCAGACTTCACACCAAGTATAGTCAAGAATAATCAACAAGGTCAAGTATAATAAAGGAGTACGCACCTTCTCCACTGATTCAGCAGCGAATGGTAACAGAATGTACAGACTAGAGCCGATCCGTTCTCCTTCAGCTGCTCCGCGTTCGAATGCTGCTGTTGGCATAATAGTACCCATTCACATTATTTGCTTTACATTTGTTACAGCATAGCCATTCTAACTGACAGATTTTAAAGCTTTTCGCTGGGAACATCGATACTACATATTTTGAACCCGTCAGTCTATACCTAGTTCACGGAGACGAGCTAATAGGATAGCAAAGAACCGAACGTCATTGGACGTAGATAACAGACAAGGGCATGTTCACGTTGCGAGCTAAATGTCAGTATCATCTCATCTTATCAGACCACGCCGTGGCGTTTGGTGCTCATTACTTACCAGCCCCGCTATGGATGCCATTAGAGAGGAATATCGAAAATATGGAAGAACAATTTGCTATCTACGAGTACTTTGAGGATGATTCAGAGTCACACTCAAGTGAATCGAAAATTTCATAATTTTATAACTAAAACTTCTAATGGTTTATTAGTTAACCACTACTTTCAATATTCCAATCCCGATACCACATGGGCGTAGGCACAGGTAAAGGCTAAAATCTTTAAGCTATTTCATAGGGATCAATATAAACGCACCATTACATTTTAGACAATGGTCCCATGCACTGACCAATCGCTGCCAATTTCCCTTCTAAAAAATTGTGCAAAAGAAAGCACCCTATACTCTATAGTTAAAAATGCTTGATTTTCTAGTTTTTTTGGACATCAAGCTTAAAACTAATAGAGGACGTGAATTTTACGAGTTTTTGAAGAACAAAATTTATTTTTAACATAGGCAACCTCCAAATAGATGTTTATAGGACGCGACAGGTCGAGCACAGCCCCCGCCTCATTCCCCGATTGCTATCTCGACCTGTCGTGTAGTATATGAGATATGGATGGGGACTGGACAATAATACCTGATGCGTGAGCAAGCAAGGGAAGTATGGAGCGTTGCCTTGTGGCTGCCCGAACAGCACCCGCGCTAACGTCAGGTCCGAATGTAAGCCGCACAGGTAACAGTAGATTGACGTGCATGCTGTGAACAAATAAATGTAACTCTTCTACAGTTCAGACCAAACTTTATGGGGATTTTGTAACTTTAATTGATATTTAGCAACCACCGCGCATTGTAATAATCTAAATATATAAAAGGATTGACTGACCGACTGATCTATCAACGCCAAGCTCAAACTTCTGGACGGATCGGGCTGAAATTTGGCATGCAGATAGCTATTATGACGTAGGCATCCGTTATGAAAGGATTTTGAAAATTCAACCCCTAAGGACAGCAGACCAACCAAATAGATGACCAGATAGGTACCTACTCTAAATGTTGTCCGGGTATAACTGAGAAATCCTGTTTAATAGACAAAATACGCCTAAACCATCCTCGGCAAAACTGTTGAAAACTGCATAGTATATTATAAAGTGCAATTCACTCGACAGTTTAAAGGCATCTATAGTCCTTAGAAAATGAGAACTCACTCGCCATTTTAGCTCTATGTGTCAACTGTCATGTCATACGATGTTATGTCATGTAATACGATTTTAGTCCTTATTCGAAGTAGGTACCGTATTTTTGCTTTATGTGTCAACACATAAAAAATGGCGAGTGAGAACTAAAATTGTATGCATTATACAAGGAAAAGGTTCTAATAACAGGCCATTAAGTTCGGTGTTACACTTACCATTATGACTAGCTACAGTTCTATCGGAGGTTGTGGAAGGTGGGGTTGGTATGACTCGATCGCCGTTTAGCGACGAGTTCGACGGCATTGGTGAGGGGATGTTATATCTGAAAGAGAACAAGAGCATTATAGCCGTAACTGACAGAAAATTGGTTAAAAAGCAATCAAAGAACGAATAATAAAATAGATAGAAACAAAAGTAGCATTTAATATGAAAGTGATGCATGACTGTATGGCAGGTCTTAAGGAGTCGGCCGCTTTATAGTTAATCATGGATAAGCTTCACGTTGCGAGTTAGGCTGGTATGTTCTAGTGAAATTTTCTCGGCGTCCATGACTCTTCCTCAGTCAACAGCCGCGCTAGATAAGCCCCACCTCCTTACTTCCATCCATCAGTCTTTACGAGGAGCGCATTCCGTTCACATTCCGCCTCCTTCTTGAGGTCGCCGGTACATCGGCCTCGAGGTCTTCCCATACTGCGCTTCGCGGTACATCGCCCTTCTTCTTCTTCTTCATCGCCCTACTTACCTTCTATGTTCCAGCGGCACTCTCTCGGCGTCCATGTGCTCCCACTGGCGCGCCATGTGCCGCACACAGCGCGTGCAGGCCAGCACGCGACCACCGCGCGCCGTGCTCTCGCCCGCGCCCGCGCCCGCGCCCGCGAGGCAGGGGAAGTGCATCGCGTGCGAGTTCATGTACTCCGCCGTCGTCGATAGCCACTCCATCGACTGTTGGGGGTATAGGCCCGCACAGACATAGCACCTTAAATAGTTATGTTTTTTTAATTATTGAATCTCATAATCAACTCTGCTCATAAAACTGTAATTTTTATTGAAATACTTTTTCTTTCTTGCAGTGGTATATTATAAAAGGTAACAATATCATATGGGGTTGAGTTAGGGCCAACAAATCTCGTGTGAAATAAATGAAGGCTAGCTTATTTACCTGCCTAAATAGGGCAACACAGAAAAGTCACCTGAAGATTTTGTATTAGTGTCGAGTGTATTACATTATTCGATAACGACAATTATTTCACAAAACCTCACCCCAAGGATCTCATATGTAGTTCAGTAATAAAACAATAGGATATTGCCTATCTGTATATAATAACAACTTTACTCAAATCAAAGGCTCTATAAAGACAGGTATATAATCTAAGATATAAATGTACTTTTTACCGGTACCGTCCCATCCCATTTTCAGCGATGATTTGGCTGTGCGGACTCGGTGCTAGTGCGCTCGATGGCCGTTTATTGCTCACTATTTGTCCCGGCTTCAATTCATACGGCTTAAACCTAAAGGATTTATATTAATTCAGTTGTAGTAAGATAACCACGGGGCAACGATCAACCGATCACGCCAGGGCATCACGTCAGTCTGAGGCTTTATAAACACCTCACAAGCCAATAATATTGTGTTTGCGTCTTTAAATATAAATTCGGAACAGAACATCCATTTCGTCTCGTCTTGAACTCGCATATCATAATTTAATGTTACCTATTTATCAATAGGTTTTTTTTTCATTCAATGACAAGTTAGACCGTGACTGCGATCTCGACTAGTAGTAGTAAGTGATAATGTAGACCGAGATGAAAGCAGTCTATCCTGAAAGGTGTATGGCAAATTTACTAGATCCCTACTCCGGTATTTTAGAATAGAATAGAATAGAATATGTTTTATTCAAGTAAACTTTTTACAAGTGCTTATGAATAGTTTTAATTCACAATTTATTTGACAACTAGTCAAATCAGTATCTTTTTATCAAACATCAAAACACGCTTAGACACTTAGTGTGTGAGCTTCTATGTAATACTGGTATGTGACTTCACAATGATTTGACGTGCTTACCTAATATTGTTGGTATGAGAGTTGTTGGTGGCTGCGTTGGCGTCCCCGCTGTCGCCGTACGCGGGATACTTGAGCGAGATATTTTTATTACACGATGCACAAATCTGCACCATGCCTGAAACGCGACCATACCTTCTATATGTGTTCACTTGAGCGCGTTGTTGTTGTATGTTAGGCCTATTTTGTTAACTGGTATAACCATGCACTTGCGTGTTTGTATAAATGTTTGCCGGTTTACTAGAACATATTGTTCGCGACAGGTCGAGATGGCAATCGGGACACCCGCGCTGTCATAGTTTTAGTGATGCGAGATGCCCGCGACTGTCTGGATTTAGGTTATTTAAAAATCTTCTGGGGTTTGTCGGGATACAACTGCTTATCGCCGCCGTCTCCGCCATGCAAGCTGTCTACACCCGTTCAATTGGTTAAGTGGATGGGCCGTGAAAAGGTAACAAAGAAATAGATAGACAGGTAAACACTTTCGTATTTATAATATAAGTAGCTATGAATTTAGTAATAGTATTTTTTCGGGATAGATTTAATTGTTCGAAAAACAACAGCATTTAGACAAAATTTTCAGACTGTATTATTGGCATTATTAAGATAGTTAATCTCATAATTGTATGTGCAAGGCTACGGGTCTAAAGGTGAAATGTGGCGTTATCATTTCTGATAACACTCCGGCCTGGTACTCAAGCTTGACAGCTACAATGTGATAGTAAGAAAATACTATATCACATTATAACTGCGACTATTGCAATAAAATAATCACAAGTCCTCCAAGCCCCCAGCTTAATGGACTAAGACCCAACGCGTGCCAGACGGTCGTTATTTTATAAAAGCTGAAAGATTTTCTGCATGTTGTCCTCAACACAGGGAGGAACGACCAGCGACTATAAAATATTACGTTAAAGTATAAATTTAATGAATTGTTTATGTTTAAAGGTGTTTGCCACGATACTAAGTGTCTGGCAATTCAAGACGTGATTTCTAATAAGTACTATTGAAAGAAATTTTAAAAAAAACTTTATATTTTGACGTAAGATTTTTTACGCCTTTATAGCCTGTTATCTCCCAAAGCCAGCATGATCCAAACTTTATAGTCGGTGATCGTTCCTCCTTGTGTTGGGGACAATACGCAGATAAACTTTCAGCCTTTATAAAATAACGATTATAAACTACGGCGGGTCACTAGTCCCCAATATTTTCATAGAAAGTAAACGTTCATATAGGGTGTTTGTGACTTCGTGCACAGGAATGGACGGCCCCCAATTATGGCATTTGACTAATATCTGACCTTGTGGACTAATAGGACTCGCGTCGGGATGTGCCTTCAGCGTCGTTATGAACGGATAGAAGGGCTCTCTCTCCGGATTCGAGCAGCAGTAGACCAGCCGTAACAGCGAGCTAGGTGCTGAGACTCCACACACGTAGCAAACGAACGCCGTGGTCTGGGAGGGGGGACGGTCTAAGGAGGGCGAGTGGGCGTGGGTAGCGATAGACTTGTCGCCGGAAGACGCGAGGCTGAGGGGGGACGGGGGCAGTAACGAGGGCGGCCGCGTCCGTAGTGTGTATACCCGCTCGTGTGCGGGCACGCCACGCATCTGGAACAACAAAAGATGTAGGTTATAAACTAGCGACAAGTTTTGCTTATGAAATCTGAAGGGTACTGAAGTTTTTTGGACATAATATTATTTCAATCATATTTAACACGATAAAGTTCTACTCTTAAAATACAAACGAACGGTCGTCGGTCCACATTTTCATATAGCCGATAGATTATTATGTCAATTTTGTTGACACACATGTACATGCGTCCACACACACATGCACGCACACACACACACACACATACACACACATACACACACCTACACACACCGCTGACAGAATTAATTTCTGATACAAAACAGTTTTTTTTTTTTAAGAATATAAGCCATATTAAATGACTAATATTCCCCTTTCCTCTCCAATGCGTCAGGCTTGTGCTAGGAGTAGGTACGACAATAGTGCAACGGGCGGGATTTGAACCGTCGACCTTTCGGTTTTCAGTCCACTCCTATACCGGTTGAGCTATTGAGTTGTACAGTACGTCTTTTGAATGAATTATTAAATTAAACTACCCACTGCAATTTTTTTGACTTTAAACTTGACGTGTCTAGCTTTATAAGTATCGTATAGATACTAACAATCTGATCACGATTACGCGGAATTCCAGATGTAGCGTTTATTATGATTTATGATAACTTGATGTATACCTTACCTAACAAGTTTTGATTTGGTGACAAAAATGACAAGGTAGGGAAATCCCATTATCATCCAGATAATATAGTGCAAACAATAAGTGATACATTAATAGAAAACCAAGATATATGTGATAGTTCTATTTGCACTCAATCTAGCGTCTACGTGTAATACAAATGAATAATAACAACTACTTTGTGTTACTTAGGGCTGTTTCGATCGCAGGATAAACTTACTGACGAATTAATTTGAGGTTTGACAGATTTTCTATAGCGACAGGGCGAGATGGCAATCGGGGTATGAGACGGGGGGACGCCCTACGCTAACCCAGTGCGGGATAGCGCGGGTGACGTGCGGGTGTGCGGGGTGTCCCCAATACAAATACTGTGAATACCTTTCTTCCTTTCCCTTTCTTTCCTTTCTGCTTAAATGCTAGGATGTATTTTGGCGTTTAAACTTATAATAACTTAGGATGTATTTGGCAAAAATATGGTTTAACCTAATTTTTCAATCGTCAAATAACTTTTATCTAAGATTCCTTAGATTTAGATGTTTAAACGCTAAAATACATCCTAGCATTTAAGGAGAAAGGAAAAACAAGACAGTGAAGGTTTTTCATAAAGTTTCTGAAAATCAAATTAATAATATCTAGGTTGTCCATCACACATATCAAAATGTATATGAATTTAAATATATCAGTCATTTACATTTCTTTGATTTTCCCAACACTTTATATCCGTAAAATATAGAAGTTTGTAAATTAAAAAAACCCGTGAGACCGTTATATCGAGAATATTCTCACGTGATTGCTGTGCCTGCGTAATTCTAGGTAGGTATATTTACCAGGCTATCGCATCAGTGTCAAGCGTTAACGATAACCATTTTATTTCTTCTGATATTAATAAGCACAGTTATTGATTTTGATGTTCGGCTTATTTATCAGAATATTATCTTCATATCATCATCATCATGATCAACTCATCACCAGCTCACGACAGCGCACGGGTCTCCTCTCACAGTGAGATGAGTGAGACTTCACACACCTTTGAGAACATCATGGAGAATTCTCAGGCATGCGGGTTTCCTCACGATGTTTTCTTCACCGCTAATGCAAGTGATATTTTAATTACTTAAAACGCACATAACTCCGAAAAGTTAGAGGTGCGTGCCCGGGATCGAACCCCCGATCTCCAATTAGAAGGCGGACATCCTAACCACTAGGCTATCACAGCTATTGTCTTTATATAGAACTAGATGATGCCCGCGACTTCGTCCGCGTGGATTTAGGTTTTTAAAATCCCCGTGGGAGCTCTTTGATTATCCGGGATAAAAAGTAGCCTATGTCCTTCCCCGGGATGCAAGCTATCGCTGTACCAAATTTCGTCAAAATGGGTTGAATGGATGGGCCGTGAAAGGCTAGCAGACAGACAGACAGACAGACAGACAGACAGACAGACAGACAGACAGACAGACAGTCCAACTTCCAACTTCAAGTGTAAAACTTTATTATATATTGCTCTGAAAGCAGTAAGGACGGCTTTGCATAGACATACTCTAACGTAAGATTTTTACACCTTTATTACCCGTTATCTCCCAAAGCTACCATGATCCAAGCCTCATGGTCGTGGACCGTTCCTCCCTGTGTTGGGGACAATCCACAGAGAAACTTCTCTTTCTCTGATACTAAAGTAATAGTTGGTATTCTTAGCTACAAGTTTCTACTAAACAACGCGTGAACTTGGAAAAAAATTCTGCACGAGGCGTGTGACGTGTTTTGATATAATAATTATGTTATCTATCAATAGTCCACCATGTGTCGCGGCGACCCCACCGGAGAGGTTATCTCTGCTATCATCGGTCGCCGGTCGTCGAGGTCAGCTGATACACTTTCATCGCAGACTGTGATGACATGCTTTAATGATGATCCCTATTAGTTACTATAATATAATCAGAGAGATGTCTGTGATCAAGAGATGGACACGAGAATGATGCTAAACTCTAATAAAGTAAAGGTTCTGTGTTTTCCACTTGAAGTATATGGAGCTCTTAAAACATTGAACAAAAAATAATCGTTAAAATAATAGAAATTGCATGAAAAAAAATTATAAGCATATTTTATGTTAGTTTCCCACTAACTGCACAGAATATGGGCTGTTGCGGGAAATAAACCATTTTTTTTATTTTTATATATGATTATTATAATAGAGAGAGAGAGAGCCAGCGCGTGCCAGACCTTCGTTTTTTTATAAAAGCTGAAAGTTTCTCTGCGTATTGTCCCCAACATTGGGAGGAACGTTTGTTTGGATCCATATTTATTCTTAGTCCATATCTATGTATTATTTCTGAATAATGTAGATCATAAAGCGTCACAGATTGAAAACAAAACATGATGGAGAATCAAAGGACATCGCTATGCCAAAGGTGATAAAGCTATTAGTTTGAGTTTTCATCAAAAAATAAAACAGTGTTGAAATATTCTCCGCCTCGGCTCCACTCCACTCTACGTCTTACAATAATTTATTATTATTGTCAAATACAAGCTGACATTAAAATTAATACCACATTAAGCATCACAGATTAATATGGAGGCTCATACAATATGACGTCATTACAGATAACAGATTCTATATAAATAATAATCTAATCTGTGGATGATTTTAAATCAGTATGACGAGCATTTTTTTTGGATTAACTATAAATGGTATCTGCTTAACTAATGGTAGTTTAATATAAAATAAAAGCAGCCCAGTCATTTTATAAGTAGCCATTGTTAGTAACAGGTGTCTTTGGATATCAGTAACTGATTAGACTATTTTCTGGCCCAATAATATCCTAATTTACTTATGTCATGAAAATATGATGTTGATAAAAATCGATTCCGACGATTTAACCTTAGGTGTTATTGGAATGGATAATGAAATACTGTAGACGACCTACATTCTATGCAGCCAGAAGCTTTTGAATGGTTAGTCCACAATAATGCGAAAATGTGTGTCTGTCTCTTAGTTTTTTACTGCCCATGCGTTTAAACAATTTTAACTAAATTTGGGATACCCAGAGATGACAGCTTGCATTCTAGGGACGGATATAGGCAAATTTTTAACCCGGAAAATCAGAGTTCCCACGGGATTTTAAACCTAAATCTACTCGGACGAAGTCTTGGGCATCACATCTAGTATGAAAATAAATGGTCGAAGCCAAACTTCACCAGGTGTGGCTCTTGATCACTCTGACCACAAAATGCAAGATAGGGAGGGGTTTAAGTAGGTAGGTATACTTTGTGTCGATCATTAATAGATGAGGAAATCATTACTCGAATAAAATAACGTGCAACATTGTATTTAAGTGCCAATACAGTCAATTGTCAGATTATCTCAACGATTAACGCAAAGTACGGTACACTTTTACATAGATAACTCACGTTTCAATAATACAAACTTTTTACAGTAATACAGAAAAAACCGGTCAAGAGCGAGTCAAACTCGCGCACCGAGGGTTCCGTACTTGGGGATGTTTTTTGACATTTTGCATGATTAATCAAAAACCACCATGCATAAAAATAAATAAAAATCTGTTTTAGAATATACAGGTAAAGCCCTTTCATATCATATCCCACTTGGTATAGTTATCTTACTTTGAAAATTAAAAACGGAAAATCCCATCGGGCACAGGACTAGGCTAAGATAAAGTTATTGATAAATTATCCGGTCGCCAATTACCACTTAAAGTAACTCATTTCCAATTCGAACATTTCGCACAATGTCACTTCGCAACATTGTTGAAAATCGATAACATGATTATTATCTGACTGTTTAAATACTGATATAGAATTATTAATAAATTAATTTAAGACTTAAGGAGCATCTTGAGTGCCTTGACCCTGATTAAAAAACCGGCCAAGTGCGAGTCAGACTCACGCACCGAGGGTTCCGTGCTACAGTTGTATTATATACAATTGAAAGTTGAAAATATTATTTGCTCATGAACACATTTTTTTTGTGATGTAACCACAAATTCACGGTTTTCAGATTTATACCTTTACTTGTGCTATAAAACCTATCTTCCTTCCAAATTCACGATTCTAGGTCAACGGGAAGTACCCTATAGGTTTTCTTGACAGATAGACAGACAGACTGACAGACAGACAGACAGACAGACTGACTGACTGACAGACAGACAACGACGTGATTGTATAAGGGTTCTTTTTTTTCCTCTTAAGCTACGGAACCCTAAAAATAGGCTAATATTAATATTTTAGAAACTGACCTCTGTAGCTTTATGACATCATTACTGTCAACTGCAATCGTTGGTAAAAGATGTTTAATATTTTTAACCAACTTCCAAGAAAGAGGTGGTTCTCAATTCGACGTTTTTAGGGTTCCGTACCTCAAAAGGAAAAACGGAACCCTTATAGGATCACTTTGTTGTCTGTCTGTATGTCAAGAAACCTACAGGGTACTTCCCGTTGACCTAGAATCATAAAATTTGGCAGGTAGGTAGGTCTTACAGCTGGCTTTAGGGGAAAAATCTGAAAACTGTGAATTTAGGGTTAGATCACACAAAAAAAATTAAATTGTGGTCATAAACTAATAATTATTATTTTCAAGTGTGGTTATCATATGAAAGGTCTTCACCTGTGCATTCTAAAACAGATTTTTATTTATTTTTATGCATCATAGTTTTTGAATTATCGTGCAAAATGTCGCAAAAATACGACTGTAGTACGGAACCCTCAGTGTGCGAGCCTGACTCGCACTTGGCTGGATTTTTTTTTTATAGTGAACGGTGATGAAGTCAACAAACTATATCTAAAACAAAATTTCATCCCGACTAATATTGTAAAGGCGAAAGTTTGTATATGTGTGTGTGTGTGTGTTTGTTACTCCTTCACGCAAAAACCACTGGACGGATTTGGCTGAAATTTGGAATGAAGATAGATTATACCCTGGATTAACACATAGGCTACTTTTTATCCCGGAAAATCAAAGAGTTCCCGCGGGATTTTGAAAAACGTAAATCCACGCGGACGAAGTCGCGGGCATCAGCTAGTTCAACTATAATTAAATCAAACAAATGAAGTTTTCCAGTATCAACTGGTTTATTGTTAATGAACCATAGAGTTACAAGACATTAAAATATAATTTGTTTTATGATGAAAGTTCAATAGTTTTTTTTTCTAATATAATTTGAGAAAGTTAACCGTCCTATTAATATACCAACTAAAATATAATCACTTATTTTATTGAGACCGCTACAGAATGATGAAATATCTTATTAAATTGTATAAGATTTATATTATATAGGTAATTAGTGTTATAGTCTACTTTCTCTATAATCTTATTACAGAAGAAAATATGTTCATAAGAAGCGGGCATTTAAGTCGTATAAACATTGATAATAACTCGATGATAGGAGAGTCATACGGCCAAGGGTCAACAGTTCACATGATATTATAGTACGCCTATTGTAAATGATAAAATAAAAGGTCACTCGATGTCGATTAATTGGGAAGGCGGGCTTGAGGTCAATGCGCAAATTTTATTAGAAGATAAATGAATTATAATAAATATGTAATTATAAAGATGAACATTTATATATTACTAGCTGATCCGTATTCCATACTGTTGTTAGTGTGTTTGTTTGTTCTTTAATCACGTCGCAACGGATTGACGTGATTCTTAAAGGTCCATCTGTTTAACCGATTTGTATGAAATTCGGTACAGAGGTTGCTTGGGTCCTGAAAATTAACATAGGCAACTTTTCATCACGCAAAAGTAAAGGTTTTTAAAAAACCTAAATCTACGCGGACGAAGTCGCGGGCATCATCTAGTGGTCAATTCATAAATCAGGCTAGTAAAACTGGTAAAGAACGACGCATTTGTACAGATATCGTCAGTTATTGTGTAAAGCAATACTGTACACATCTGAACAAATAAGCAAATAAACCGTTTAGAAATATGTACCTACGTCATAGTTACATTATCACCTGATTACACAACTTTCGGCAGAAAAGGCAAACATATTCGGAAAGTATTTGGGTTATATTTGAGGAGGTCCTAATATTTGTATAGTTAAAACAAATAGTATAATATAATTATTAGAAAACATCGATGTAGCCAATTAAAAGATAGAACATACATTTTAAAAAGCAAAACCCATAGTAAAATGTGACTAAAGCATGGTCAATTATTATTACACAACTAAAAATATAAATTTGAATAACTGTCATGATAATGGCTCTATTCAGAATTCGTCATGTGCAGATTAAAAATCTATTTCTTAAGTTTTTATTTAGCTCGACGCACGGTTGGTACTTATTAGATTTTAATGCACATTATTATGAAAACTTATCAGCCAGTTTGCAAACAAAAATGTTAATTTAAACAAGACAATTCAAAGAGAAATGCGTTTGGCTCTCTTACAGTTAATATTAACTATCTATTAATACATTTTAAAAATCGATCATGTGCGAGTCAGACTAACACACGAAGGATTCCGTACCATTGTACAAGAAATACTTAACACTTTTTATTTTATTTTAAATTTTCATGGCAGCTACTATGAATTTTTTATTAGTTAGAACGGCAATAGAAATAAATACCCATTCTATGAAAATTTCAACTCTCTACCTATTACGGTTCACAAGATACAGCCCGGTGGCAGGCAGACAGACGGACGGACGGACGGACGGACGGACAGCGTAGGCTTAGTAATAGGGCCCCATCAACATCCTTCAGGTACGGAACCCTAAAAAACTATATTAATATATTCTTAAAAAGAAACAATATTTTCATAAACCGTAGGTTTTACCTTATCTGTAGCAGGCGACATAATCATAGAGATGAGATCCTTCTTTCCAATGTCAAATCACTATAGTTTTAGTCACATACACTCCTCTCAAAACCAAAAGTACGATCACCAAAACTCACAATATGTAGTTTTTGTCGATCTTCAATACAAATTCATTAGAATCATATCAAAACGCATATTCACTAAAACACTATACACTAAAAGTATGTTGAAAGTCCACTGTCACAATACTTAAAAGTCGTAGAATCTTTGCTTAAGAAGCACGCCCTATAATTTATGTCAATAATAATGGAGAGAAAAATTAACTAAACTAATTTAAACAGCTCGATTCTATACGCGTCACATGCGTGCGTACGGTAACGTCTCGAACGAGAATGTGCGCGTCTTATGGCTTTATCAATATTTGTCAATACGCTTAGCAAATACCTACATGTCAAGTGTGAATGCAATAATATTCGCTAACATCTTGAGACGTTAGTATTCAAAAACTTAATAAACAGACACTTTTACATGTACCTTACGAACTGTGTAAGAAATATTATGTAAGTACGTGTTATTTATGTTGTTTAAATTCAACTTGTTTTTTTTAAATCTCAAGTGTCAAGTCTCATCAAGTCATCGACTAGTAAACTGAAGTGTATACAGAACTATATACACCGGCTGTCTTGTATGTCTTGTATTTTTTCTTTAATTCATAATCATCATCATTATCATTATCAGACGTCCACTACCGGATATAGGTCTCGTAATTCCACACGCCACGGTCTTGCACTGCCTGAATCCAGCGGCTCCCTGCGACTCGTTTGATGTCGTCTGCCCACCTATTGGGGACCTAGTTTCTTTATAGTTTGCAATGAAATTTGCTTATGGGCCATAAAATCAACAGAATCATGTGAATTTTTGCCAGAGTCTAAGAAAGCAAGTGCCAGGAAATCAAAAGCACTCCAGCGAAACAAATGCTTTACAGTTTTAGTAAATTACAATTACGTGTAAAGTTTTTGATCTCTCAATAACCTTTCTTTGGCTTCGTCGTAGTCGGGTAAAATAAATAAATATAATATTATTCCTCTATAAATAAAAGTTCAAACAGATTGCACTTCTGTCATAAGAGGTCAAAAAAACAAACATAATTAACCAACATAGGCACAGTGCCTAGTGTATGCAAAACACGTTCAAACAGATCATTATTCCGAAGACATAAAGTTCAAAATAAAACTGCAAGAAATAATAATAATAATCTAGTATATCACTCTTATCTGAAAACCGTTGACCCTGCCCTTTAGGGTTACTTTATATCTGTGACGACTATAAACCAGCCATATTTATATGAATATCTATTCGAACATCTTGTTATTAAGGTGACAACTCTTACGCACTTCTCCATACAAACGTATTACGCCACTTATTTGTTGTTCTAAATCTATAACTAAGCCAGATATCAATTTATCTCTGCATTATCTATGCCCTAGAACAATAAATATAGTAAAATTATTTTGAAAGTTATGACCATTGAAATAAAACGTCTCTATTTTATTTAAACCAAAGTTTGAGCCCACTTCGTGCGTAAATAAGGGCAACAAAATTGCAAAACTATTGACTTTAAGACAAACTTTCCTTATTAATAATTTTCAAATGTCTTTAGTTTGCTAAATAATGACATTTGATTTTCAAAAAACCGGCCAAGTGCGAGTCAGGCTCGCGCAACGAGGGTTCCGTACAACAGTCGTATTTTTTCGACATTTTGCACGATAATTCAAAAACTATGATGCATAAAAATAAATAAAAATCTGTTTTAGAATGCACAGGTGAAGACCTTTCATATTATGATACCCCACTTGATATAGATGTAACCACAAATTCACGGTTTTCAGATTTTTCCCTTATGTCTGGTATAACCTACCTACCTGTCAAATTTCATGATTCTAGGTCAACGGGAAGTACCCTGTAGGTTTCTTGACAGGCAGACGGACAGACAGACAACAAAGTGTTTTTTAGTTGTAGTATCTGTAATAGTTATGTAATATTTTTTGTGTGCAATAAAGTATTTCTATCTATCTATCTAAAGTGATCCTATAAGGGTTCCGTTTTTCCGTTTGAGGTACGGAACCCTAAAAATTAACGTATGTAACACCAAATTTTGATTCGCGTTGTTCACACATCACGCATCTCGCTCTCGAGTACATCCCGCCCGTAAATGTTGGTCCATTGGTCCAACCATGTCGAGCACTCAAGTAGCAAATAGAACGGGCTATAAAATTAAACATACCCCTTGGAGGTGGAATCGCTCCTATCAAATCCTATTAAATTTATATGATTAAAATAATAAGAAATCATGAGGTCAGAGTTCTGTAGATAAGGTATGAGCGGTATGAGATACAGATAAAGATTGTTGTGTTCTGTTCATTGTCATAAGTTCGATTTTTTCTGGTTTATATTTGTGCAAAATAAGGAAACATTGACATACTTTACACCGAATTAGGAATTTTCCAAAATACAATACATAAAAACTAGACAGACGATAATGCCAGTAATCAACTCGATCAATTTTATATCTAATCTAAGTACTTAAAAAAATCATTCTTATCATGCGCATCGTTAAACGGTGCTACGCTACACATGAGTATTAAGTTATCTAAGATATATATTTTTAATAAAATTAAACACGAGCCTGACGATTTTTAATAAATTACGATTTAAGTTTCATTCTTTTTTAGGTTTGAGAGAGTAGAGATTACCCACAGAGAGTATCATCATACAAAAATACACTTTTTAATTTTATTTAATTTCAAGGTGGCCATTGTGAAATTTTAATTATGTATTTGTTTTTATAGCGGCTATAGAAAAAATACACAATTCTTGAAAATTTCAACTCTCTACATATTACGGTTTACGAGATACAGCCCACTGTTAGACCTTTTTCACTACAACATGGCACTCTTACGTTTTAGTTGCGATTTATAAAATAGTCTAATACTAAAACAGTCTAGTAAAGACTAAAAGGTTATAAACATGATTTTTAATAAACTGAAAAGTTCAAACCATTTGTTGAGTAAACTCATGTTGCGACTTGCGAGTATCAGTACCCGTAGTACAAGATTTTACGTCTCACCAAACGAAACCAAATTCGAGAGTCGAAATACTTCCGCGTTACAGTAAAATGGACCTAAACAGCCTTGAATTGAAGTCAAATATTCAATGCCACTGATTTTAATTACGCAATGTTTCCGCTTGGAGCGCTGGCTGTAAAAGTGTAGACAAACTTGAGCTTTAAAACAAGGCTATTAAGATCCAGTTTACTGTAACGCGGAAGTATTTCGACTCTCGAATTTGGTTTGGTTTGGTGAGACGTAAAATCTTGTACTACGGGTACTGTTATTACTGTTATATAACGGTTTGATTTGCTAATACTTACATGAAAGCTACGGTAGGTCAGTGTGTATATATATACAGGGTTACAGGAAAATAGGACACGATCCCGTTAAGGGGTTATAGTACAGGACATTAGCTATCAAACGACCCCTAAAGTGCTTATGCGAAAGTGTATCGTTTTCGAGTTATTCATTTTTTTATTTTTTTATTAGTAAAAGGGTGTTTGCCACTTTAAAAATTAATAAAAAAAAGGAACAATGTATTTCAGCAGATTTTTTTTATGTCTTGCTAGTACATATCCTTGTTAATAATAAACAGTTATAAAACTAAAAAAATCTTCAAGTATTTTAAAATTACAGCCCAAAAACTGTACAAGTTTTCGAATTTTAAATTTAATTCTTTAAATAACTTGCAAATTTCCTGTAAAAATTACTATGGCACTTATCCTGCGGATTATTATAAAAACATCTACGTTTTGTTAGCTATCCACTGGTATAAAAAAATTACAAAAAAAAACCATAAAATCAAGAAAAAATTACACAACAAAGAGACCAGGTAGAAAATTCTAACAAATGCTATTGCCAAAGAATTAAATCAGAATCTATGTAAAAACGAGTTTTATGCAAAATAGTTAAAGATTATTTTTAATGAGGTCAAAAGGTAACATAAAATCAGTCAAGTGTGAGTCGGGCTCGCACACAAAGGGTTCCGTACCATCGTACAAGAAATAACACTTTTTAATTTTTTTTTAATTTTTATGGCGGCCATTTTGTAATTTTTAGAATTTGATGTTATAGCGGCCATAAAAATACACATTTTGTGAAAATTTCATGTTCGTTCGTCCGTCCGTCCGTCTGTCCGGCCGTCCGTTTGTCTGTCAGTCGACTGTATCTCGTGAACCCCAATAGGTAGAGACTTGATTTTTTTACAGAATGTGTATTTTTATTGCCGCTATAACAACAAATACAAAAAATTACAAAATGGCCGCCATAAAAATTAAAAAAAATTAAAAAGTGTTATTTCTTGTACGATGGTACGGAACCCTTCGTGTACGAGCCCGACTCGCACTTGACTGATTTTATATTACCTTTTGACCTCATTGAAAAACAATCTTTAACGATTTTGCATTAAACTCGTTTTTACATTGATTCTGATTTAATTCTTTGGCAATAGCATTTGCTAGAATTTTCTACCTGGTCTCTTTGTTGTGTAATTTTTTCTTGATTTTATGACTTTTTTGTTAATTTTTTATACCAATGGATAGCTAACGAAACGTAGATGTTTTTAAAATAATCCGCAGGATAAGTGCCTTAGTAATTTTTACAGAAAATTTGCAAGTTATTCAAAGAGTTAAATTTAAAAATCGAAAACTTGTACAGTTTTTGGGCTGTAATTTTAAAATGGTTAAAGATTTTTTTGTTTTATAACTGTTTATTATTTACAAGGATATATACTAACAAGATATTTTAAAAAAATCTGATGAAATACATTGTTAATTTTTTTTATTAATTTTTAAAGTGGCAAACACCACTTAACCAAGAAAAAAATAAAAAAAAAAATAACTCGAAAACGATACACTTTCGCATAAGCACTTTAGGGGTTGTTTGATAGCTAATGCCCTGTACTAACCCCTTAACGGGATCGTGTCCTATTTTCCTGTAACCCTGTATATAAATGCTTAAACATCATACTACTAATACTCTTAATAAGTTGGTGTGCGCGAAAGTGCGCACAGAATATGTACTTTTTGCAAAATTAGGTGATGACAGATTTTACAGAACAATTAACAATACAAAAAACCTGCCAAGTGCGAGTCTGACTCTCGCACGCAGGCCCCAGGCTTCCGTACTACAGTCCCGTTGATGTAGAATCATGAAATTTGGCGAGTAGGTAGATCTTATAGCACACGTAAGGGGAAAAATCCGAAAATCGGGAATTTGTGGTTACATCACAAAATAAATGTGTTCATCAACAACAAATAATAATTAGTATTTTCAACTTTCAAAGTAAGACTAATATACCAAGTGGGGTATCTTACCTGTACATTCTATAATATATTTTTATTTATTTTATGCATAATAGTTTTTGATTTATGTAGTACCCACGGGACCCTCGGAGCGCGAGTCTGACTCTCACTTGGCCGGGTTTTTTAGTAGGTACATATTATGTACCTGGTAAGCATTCCACTGCTGCACTAGATGCTGATGGCACGCGGCGCAGGCACGCACGGTGCCCTGCGCGTCCTTAGGGCGCGAGCGCGGCGGCCGTGGGTGCTGCTCGCCAAAGATAGGGAAGTACGGCTGTTTATTCTGCAAAACAACAATATTGCGTCAGTTTGATAAGGAACAGAAGGATGAAATAAGGTCATACAGAAAGATCTGAGACATCGCTTGGAGAGACCGCAGATTTAGACTAAGTAAAATTAAACTTTAATACAGTGACTAATGCCATTATCCCTAGACATGTTTACATAATATTATTAAATGGCGTATAAAGTTCGTGCTCGGTCGCTCGGTGGTGAGAAGGGCAGAAAACACAAAATCAAGAGGGCAAAAGAGATCGCGCTCTACAAAATAATGTGATCTGAGTGTCGTAATTGTTGGTATTCACTTTGAGTAGGTATCTATCTCTATAATATAAAAATGAATCACTAAATGTGTTGCTCATCGCGAATCTCGAGAACAGCTGAACGGATTTCGCTAATTCTTTTTTATCATATTCCTTGAAGTACGAGGATGGTTCTTACGGAGAGAAAAAAATAATTCAAACTCCCCCTCAATTTTCCAAACTCCACCCGAGCGAAGCCGGGGCAATTCAGCTAGTATAATATATTAACCTATTTCTTTTTACATAATATTATTCACTGACAGTTAGCAATAACTCGCGACTTCGTCCGAGTGGACCACACAAATTTCAAACCCCTGTTTTACCCCTCTAGGGATTGAATTTTCAAAAATCGTTTCTTAGCGGATGTTTACGTCATAATAGCTCTAACTGCATGGCCAGCCGATCTATCCAGTAGTTTGATCTGTGCGTTGATAGATCAGTCAGTCAGTCAGCTTTTCCTTATATATATTCCTAATGTATCGTTCATCAGCCAATCATATTAAGTTTCCTTTCACCCTGTTGCTTTTACCTTTGATGCAACCAATACTATACCTAATCGTAATGTTTCAAATAGGCTAATTAGACAGTGCTCTTTTTTATTCTGTTATTTTTAAGTGATTTTATAAATGTTCTATATGCTAGCTCCAGACAGTGCTTCTGTTAATTAATTATATCTTTGTATCTTAGCCAATAGTGGGTGATCTTCACTCTTGGACGGATCAACTATATGCAAGTAAATAACAGTTAGTAAGTAACAAGTAAATGAGTTTTTACCTACACTTCAAGGAAATATTTAAATACATATCAAAAACTGTTACTGGCAGCAAGTGAACCGTGGCTTAGCGTTCAGAGCGTCGGGCGCGATCCCAGAAGACGCAGGTTCGAATCCTGCCGGTTCCACAATTTTTGATATGTATTTAAAAACAGTTCTAGCTAAGCAGAATAAAAAACTTCGCATAAAATAAAATAATTGTTTTTCAGTAACTACCGCATAAGTCTCAAAATTCAGCCTGATACTAATAATAGTACTTGCTTCTAAAAATCCAAACAAATTTACAATGCTTATTAGTTTTGTCAACACAATATGCCAAATGTGCTAAAATACTCTGAGCTCTACTAAGACTCGTACGTGCGAAAAACTTTCATATCGCCACGATATATTACCACGAAGGACACACCTCCAGCAAGTCAACAGTGACGTCACTGTGCCAATACGTACACACTACGACCAAAATTGGTAAGTCATGCCTCGCGATACAATAATAATTGATGTTTAAATTTTCCCTTGGACTATTATAACACTACTTGATGTCGTTGGAAGGCCAACCTGAAGAAATATTTATCCAAACAATTTCTAAGAATTTGCAATGTTGCGCTTTGTCACTATACAAATATATACGTAATGTTATCTCCATACGTCATCCATACTAATATTATAAATGCGAAGTTGTGTCTGTCTGTCTGTTTGCTAGCTTTTCACGACCCAACCAATTTCAACCGATTTTGACGAAATTTGGTACAAAGATAGCTTGCATCTCAGGGACGGAAAATGGACATAGGCTACTTCTTATCCCGGAAAATCTAAGAGTTCTCAGAGGATATTAAAAACCTGAATGCACGTGGGCGAAGCCGCGGGCATCGCAGACAGACACTTTCGCGTTTGTAATATTAGTGTGGATTTAAAATATATAAGTAATTTTTTTTTTCTGAAATAAGCCTAATATAAGTATCTGAATAATAAACTCTAATATCGCAAGGTTATTCGTAAATGTAAACAATAAGGTCAATATATCAAATCAGCACAGATAAGAGTTTGTTGAATTTTATCATTTGTAGACAACGGCAAATAATATGCGTAAATAAAATTAGTCGAACCAAACCACAGAGTAGGGATGGAATTACAACAATAACTGTGACCAAACTATGCAAATGTTGGAAATCGAAAATAGAACATGTATTACGACGTATTCACGAGATTATAATATATTCATGACGTCACTTGGACAAATTTAATTTTATCTAGGCAACTCAAAACTAAATAATAATTCACAGTCGCGGACATTATCTAGTGAGTATAATAAAAGAAGTAAGTAAGGAATGCTCATGTTTTCTTAAATGGGTACATAATGTTAATTACTTACACAAGTGAGGTTGCTAGTGCTCGCTAGGTATCAATAATGGAAAGTTCCCCTGCCACGTCAGCTATTTAACGGACTTAGCCTGGCTGATAGCCCAGTATAAATATAGCCACGGCTCACTCCAACTTGATCTGACCCTAACCGATGAGCCGATGTTTACATCATGAACAAATTTGACCCCACGATCCCGTTATCGGTATTTTCCGCCATTAAATGTATGATAATATGTACAAACACTTTTTTTTGAATATTTTAAAACTATACAAGGTGTTAGATAATATCCGTAATATTCCGGCAGCAACCATAGGATTTTATAGTATAGATAAGCAATGTTTAGCATGTAATTTAATAAAGATAGTTTATAGGTATTAGGGCATAGGTCATAGACTTATGTTTAGCAATGTCTTATGTATAGTATATACTTGAATAGCATGTAAACAGTAGCGTATTATGTTAGGATTTGTTAAGATTTTACTATGTAAACAACTTAAATTTAATAGCCTTTGATAAAGATTTTAATAAATAGAAAGAGACAGGCTTACAAATAAACAGAGATAGGAAAGAAAGTAGACAGAGAAAACAATAGTTGAGAGCGAGAGAAATAGCGTAGATAGAGATAGCAACAGTGATAGAGCGAGATAGTTGTAGAAAGGGATAGAAATAATTATAGAGCGAGAGGTGCGGCTCTCACTACGGTATAGCCCAGAGTCGAAAAGACCCCTTTGAGTAGGCCACACCTCTCGAGCCTGCTCTGTCCTGATTGGTCAATGTAAAGATCCTCTGATTTGCCAGCCAATCAGATGGCCTACTTTTTTCATGTGATTTTCGAATAAATACTGGCCCGGTTTTGTATACCGGCGATTCATTCCGTGTTCGGCATCCGCCCCGTGCGGACGTCTGCCCATGCGCTCCGCTACTCGGCCACCGATCCGAACTCTCTCGCGCGAGTTCGCCCAGTGCTTCAGAGTAGTGAAAGTGCCATCGGATTGTTCCTGCGTTGTGTATAGTGTAGTGTAGTTCTAGGGTCCAGGTTCCGTGAGTACACTAGACTAAGCGCAGCATAGGTCCACACCCCCGTCACCCAAGGGCGGGGACTCATATCAGGGCCACACCGTAGGTACTCACCTCCCTGCCTAGGCAGGGGGGACCTATTCGAGCCACCGGGTCCACTATGGGCCCTCAACAACCCGACCAACCCGCTCCCGGGCCCCATCAGGGAACATTTTTGCCCCAGACATTCTACAATGACGTAGACTTGAGTGCCCTCTTGGCCGATCTCACGACCCGAAATCCAAGTTACCTTAATAAATTTAAGGTCGACCCGTCCCGGAAGCCCACCCGCTTCGACAAACCCCCGGAATCTCCTCCCTCGGCTATGACCATGGAGGACGACTCGACATTGACCGAAAAGGAGCCTCACTCCAAAACCCAACCCGGGCCTTCAGCCCCCAAACCTATACCGACCGACGTTAAGGAGCCTCACTCCGAGACATCACCAGCCTCGTCAGAAACCGAGGACTTTACTACCGTCCAGTCCAAGGCCCAGAAGCGAAAACTAAAAGCCTCCAAATCCCACGCAAATCCACCTAAAAAAGTGGGCATTGCAACTACCTCGGCCTCTGAATCCCAGCCCGCTTCCCAGGCGGCCCCCGAGGAGGAGTCTGAAGACTCCCCCATGGAGGAACCGCCAAGGGAAAAAGTCCCTCCTCTCTTCATTAGAGAGAAACTGAGCTGGCAGCGTATCCTACCACTATTAGACCAGCAGGGTATCTCCTTCACGAGTGCCCGTTCGACCGCAGTAGGCATCAAAGTACAATGTCCAACCTCAGGCGACCATCGCCTTCTTACAAAGACTCTCCGCCAAGAGAATGTAGGATTCCATACCTACGCTCTTCCTGACGAACGCGTTCTACGCGTAGTTATCCGCGGCCTTCCGAAAGAGCTCGATACGGAGCTCATTAAGACAGACCTCCTTTCCCAGGAGCTACCAGTCCTGGAGGTTCATAGGATGTACCATCCTAGAACCAAAGTCCCTTACGAGATGGTGCTCGTAACTCTTGAACTTACCCCCGCGGGTAAGAAAATCACATCGGTGTGTCGCCTCACGGGTCTTAAAATAGAACCCCCCCGTAACCGCGGCAGGATGGGCCAGTGCCATCGCTGCCAGATGTACGGCCATTCCGCAAGGAATTGTTTCGCCTGGGGTGCGCAAAGTGCCTAGGGGACCACGGCATCTCCGACTGCCCCAGGAAGCAACCAACCGAGGAACCCCCGAGTTGTGTTCTTTGCAGGTCTCAAGGGCACTCCGCGAATTATCGCGGATGCCCTAAAGCCCCCAAGGAGCAAAAGCGAAGGGTCAAACCGGCTGGCCGCAAACCTGCTGCAGCTCCCCAACCCGCCCAGAAGTTCGTCCCTGCGCCGGCTCCGGCCACCAACGCATGGGAAAAACCCCTTCCCAGGGCTAACCCCCCTGCGCCCAAGCCCACCCAGGCACCCCCGGCCAAGCCAGCCCAACCAGCCCCGGCCAAGCCCGCCCAACCAGCCCCGACTAAGGCTTCCGCGCCTACGTCTAAGCTCCAGCCCCAGCCAGAGCAACCTCTCCATACATCCGCAGCGGCAAACGCTGCGGATAATCTCAAATTAATAGAAACCGTCCTCGCCTCTATTGACATAGTGGAGATGGAAATTTTCGCCCGGACCTTCAGGGAAGATCCCAAAGCAGCCATTACCCAACACTTGGGTCTACTCATCTCCATAAACAACCTTAAAAACCTATAATGGATAGTACAACCAAAGGTAGATTAAAACCCCACTCCTTAGTAGTCGCGGTCTACAACGCGAACGGCCTTATCGACCAAATGGACGAAGTCCGCGAATTTGTATGTGCACATCAAACCGACATTCTCCTAGTGCAAGAGACCTTCTTAAAACCTAGTAGAAGTAATCCTAAAATGGCCAATTTTAATATAGTCAGAAACGACAGGGCCACTGCTAAGGGTGGCACTGCCATATACTACAGAAGGGCTCTTCACTGCACTCCTCTCGATCCTCCACAACTAACCAATATGGAAGCTTCCATATGTCAGGTGAGTATGACTGGCCATCCGTCGGTCATACTAGCATCCGTCTATCTCTCTCCCTCGAAAAATCCGTTAGAAAGCGACAACCGCGCGCTCCTCTCATTAGGAGACTCCGTCATCGTGGCCAAACCTTAACGCCAAACATCAAAGTTGGAATTGCCGCTCCCCGAACTCACGAGGACGCCAACTCGAAAGACTGACGCACCGCCCCGATCTTAACTTCATAGTTATAGCCCCTGACACACCGACTCGTTATCCAATGACCGACAATTCAACAGACAGACCGGACATACTCGATATAGCTCTTCTAAAGAACATCGCCCTTCAGGTGAGTCCTTTGGAGGTGCTGTCCGAGCTAGGTTCAGACCACCGTCCCGTCCTAATGCGGCTAGGACCCCCGCCCACCGCGGCCCCCCCGACCAAAACAGTCATTGACTTCAAGAAGCTCTCAGAGCATCTTAAGTCTATAGACTCAGTGCACATCTCTCAAATTCCTGACATTATAGGTAGTCTAGATGAAGCGCATGCAGCCTCACTGCACCTTACTAATCATATCCGCGATGCTCTAAGCGCCTGCTCCCGACAGATGCCGAACGGTTTCACCCGTCGACAGTTGCCCGACGACGCCAGAGAGCTCATCCCCATCAAAAACGCTAAACGTAGAGCCCATGACGCATGTCCTAACGCCGACAACCGGAGAGAACTCTGGAGAGCCCAGAGGGAGGTAAAGGCTCGCCTTGCCGAACTCCGCGACGAACAATGGGACAGGAAGCTGAGTGAGCTCAAGCCATCGCATGTAGCCTACTACAGCCTGGCGAGAGCTCTCAAAGCCGACCCTGTCTCGGCCACTCCTCCGCTTTTACGTCCCAATCAACCGCCCGCCTTTGAAGATGTCGATAAGGCCGAATGCTTGGCCGATAGCTTAGAAGCCCAATGCTCCCCGAGCACCATCTCTGTAGACAAGTCCCACATAGAACTAGTCGAAAACAAACTAGCATCTTTCTTCTCTTCCGCCCCAGGTGGCGATCCAATCCTCCCGACGAATAGCGGCGAAGTTCGTCAAATTATCAAAGAATTTCACGCCAAAAAAGCCCCAGGCCCCGACTCTATTAATAACAAAACTCTAAAGTTACTCCCCGACGTATTAATCAACCTCCTGGTTGTCATTTTTAACACCCTCATGGCGGGATGCTCCTTCCCCGACAGGTGGAAAGAAGCTACCGTTATAGGCATCCCCAAGCCAGGGAAACCTAGGAACCTCCCTACTAGCTATCGCCCCATTAGTTTGCTCAACACCCTTGGCAAGGTGTATGAGAAAGTCATCCTTAACCGACTTAGGTCCGTCGTAGAGGAGAAAAACCTCCTCAACGACGAGCAATTTGGCTTTCGTACCAGACACTCATGTGTTCACCAAGTGCACCGCCGCACGGAGCACATCCTTCTCGGTTTCAACCGATTCAAAACGAGAGGCATCCCAACGGGAGCCCTCTTCTTCGATGTAGCCAAAGCCTTCGACAAGGTGTGGCACGCCGGCTTGATCTACAAGCTTTTACCATCTTAGCGTGCCCGAAAGACTCGTACGTTTACTACGAGAATTTCTCACCAATCGAACTTTTCGCTACCGTCTGGATGGGACCCTATCCTCCCCAAGACCTCTCCGAGCTGGAGTCCCTCAGGGCTCCCTGCTCTCGCCACTTTTGTACGCGCTGTACACCAGCGACATTCCCAGATCCCCGCATGTTCATATAGCCCAGTTCGCGGATGACACCGCTCTATACAGCTGCGACTTAAACTACCGAAACGTTAAAGCTCGACTCCAAAAGGCAGTCAGTAGCCTAGGCCACTTGTTCCGCCTTTGGAGGATAGAGGTTAACCCGGAGAAAAGCGCAGCAGTGCTCTTTCAAAAGTCCAAAAGGAAATCACAATACAAACTTCGACAGACTGAAATAACTCTTTACGACCGCCCCATTCCCTGGCAAACTAATACCAAGTACTTGGGTGTAACCTTTGATGACAAGATGAGCTTCGCCGCGCACATTCGTAGAGTCCGCAAGAACACAGCGTATGTGCTTTCCCGTCTCTACCCCATGATTTGCGCAAAAAGCAAAATGTCACTTCGACATAAAGTCACGCTATACAAAACGTGCATCCGCCCAATAATGTCTTATGCCTGTGTTGCATTTGCACACCTGCCGCCCTCATCTCTTAAACCTCTCCAAGTCCTACAGAATAAGTTTATGCGTATGGCCACTGGCTCCCCGTGGTACATGCGCAACGTGGACCTCCACAGAGACCTCCAACTCCCGACAATAGCTCATTACTTTAAACAGCTTTCCAAAAACTATTTTGAGAAAGCCATTAGACACCCCAACCCCCTAATAGTTGAGGCAGCGACATACATCCCTGACCGAAACGACCCCCCCGATAAAAGACGCCCTAAGCACGTCCTTAACGATCCCGACGATCAAATCATGACCGACAATACTCCCTATCTTGTAGGGCTACACAATTCAACCTCATCACAGCGTCTTCGCCGGCGAAGACGAGGTCCCCGATTTCTAACGTCACCCGGACGTGGACTCACGCCACGGCCTCGGGGGCGTACGGACTAACCAGTAGTCCAACAACTCCACCCATCCCAACGTCATCCTAAGCCGTGGTCCGAGCCTCACAGGAGGCGCCCTTAGGAGGACGTTGGCCCCGACCTCTCGAATTATTTCTTCGAGCCCTAGGGCTCACTCCCAGGCAGAGCTTGAACAACTCGCTCGCCAACCCCCCCGGTGACGCTGTAGCGGCCAGTAGGGCCTACGCAGCATAGTCAATCCGAAACAACACAAAAATGTATACCGGCACAGTTCTCCTCCAGACCTAGCGGTAGCAGTACCTAGGGAATAAAGAAAATAGTGCTTCAACAAGTGTTTTCCTGAAGAATTCTGACCAACCCAGCATAGTATAATGTGCAGAAGCGCACAAAAAACTTCTGTGAACTAGAAGAACAATTTGAACGTTTGTCAAGTATCATAGACAACGAAAGAATCTATGGCACTAACTAGTACTCATTGGAGTCGATTCTGTTGTCTTTTGATTCAAGAAACTTCTCAATAAGTTTACGAACAGTTAAACGAACAAAATGGTGTAATTGCATGAAATAAAATTTTATAGGAGTATCAAAAAACTAAATGAGAGCTGTTAAAACTTTACTGTAATTGTACTGTTTTGATCGAAATCACGAACTTAGTTTTAGCTCAATTTTAGGATGTTTTGTTAGAAATGAGGTCAAGTTTGTATTCAGTGGGCCAAAAAAGTATTTTGATCAGAAGTGTAACCACAGTCCACACCATTTTGTTCGCCAGCTCCTCAATTTATACAAAATACTTTTTACAATTTCATCACTATTTCATAATTTTTCAGAATTTCATAAAAATAATCTTGGGTAAAGGTCAAAGGCGTAATAATTTCAATGTGTCATGTATGTATTACTTTATCGATACGGGTTCTCACCCGGACTTGCCCGCTACGCGTCACAGCCTTGATAAAAACTGTCTGTTAGGTATACGTGGACATGCAAGAACACAAACTGGCGTCAATTATTTTACACGTACCCTTATAATAATCACACTCGAAATAATTGTAGGATTAGCGACGGATTGCAATGGATCACTAACAAAACAAATCACTTAAATTTAAAATCAATGAGACAAAAAATATTAATAAATCAAATGTCACAAAAATAGTAACATAAAGTAGTTATTCACATAACTTTAGTTTATTTTATTTTAATCATAATTTGAGTATATCTCCATATGACGGGAGGCTTCTATTTATTTATAAACTAGATGATGCCCGCGACTTCGTCCGCGTGGATTTAGGTTTTTAAAAATCCCATGGGAACTCTTTGATTTTTCCGGAATAAAAAGCCTATGTCCTTCTTCGGGATCAAAGCTATCTCTATACCAAATTTCGTCAAAATCGGTTGAACGGATGGGCCGTGAAAGGCTAGCAGACAGACGGACAGACAGACAGACAGACACACTTTCACATTTATAATACTAGTATGGACTAGTATGGATGGATAGTATGGATAGGACGTATTTTTCCTATTAGTGAATGTTTGTTATCTTTGTTGATATTTGCAATCAAATTACGATAGTCTCTATGTGTAACTCATCATTTTAAACGATTACTTCGTGTTTGAAAAGTAAATTCACTTTTTTTAGGAATATTAGGTCTACTTTGGTTGGAGATACATCATAATTACAAACGTCACAGCTATGCTCTTGCGCCATATGAAGTATAGTAGTAGAAGCATCTTTGTTTAAATATTTTATTATCTATGTTGTTAAGTACAATTTATGTAGATGTGTTTCTTATTTCCCGCACTAAATAAAGCAAAGCATTGCAGATAACTATTTGAATTGTTATAGATAGCTTTTGACCCGGCATATCTTAAAAGCATTTCATCGCGGATTTCTCTTTAAACTTACTATCGGTACCATAATTGTATAATTTATTTGACAAGGCTAAAGGTTAATATATTCGATAGGTAACATCTGATAAAATATGTCCTATCTCAGGGCAGAGCCTGTCTGATAGATACATTCGCTGTATTGTTGAATTATACTTTTGGGTGTGGAAAAATTCGCAAAAATGTTTTGAAGTTGTACACAACTAACCGCACTACAACAGGGAATTCGTGCAAAATGTTTTTTGCACTATGAAATGGTATGTAGCTGACTGCACTGCACCAAAAAAGTCGCTTTCCACCGTTTCATCCGCCGGTCGGTTCTTAGTAGCAGCAGTCAGCTAATGATATTGATATTTTTGAACGGTTAACAATCATCATTTGTATAGGAGACCTCCCCACGAGGATATCTTGGTTTACCATGGCTAACACACAAGGGTTCCGTACCATAGTACAAGAAATAACACTTTGTTTTTTTAAATTTTCATGGCGGCAATTCAGATTGTAGAATTTAGGTTGTAGAGCGTGCCGCGCTTGAACTCGCCGCCGCACACGTAGTACACCTCCGTCATGCAGTTCTTGTCCGGCATCGACAGGTCGAGGATGTCGCGCTGCGAGCTCGACGTCGAGTTGCCCGAGTACACGGACACCGTTGACCTAGAAACTAGTGTGATCGAATAGTTACCAAGACAGTCTTGTCCCTAGGCTCCTTGGTGTGCAGAGCGTGCCGCGCTTGTACTCGTCGCCGCACATGTAGCACACCTCCGTCATGCAGTTCTTATCCGGCATCGACAGGTCGAGGATGTCGCGCTCCGAGCTCGACGTCGAGTTGCCCGAGTACACGGACACCGTTGACCTAGAAACTAGTGTGATCGAATAGTTACCAAGACAGTCTTGTCCCTAGGCTCCTTGGTGTGCAGAGCGTGCCGCGCTTGTACTCGTCGCCGCACATGTAGCACACCTCCGTCATGCAGTTCTTGTCCGGCATCGACAGGTCGAGGATGTCGCGCTCCGAGCTCGACGTCGAGTTGCCCGAGTACACGGACACCGTTGACCTAGAAACTAGTGTGATCGAATAGTTACCGAGACAGTCTTGTCCTTAGGCTCCTTGGTGTGCAGGTTGTAGAGCGTGCCGCGCTTGTACTCGTCGCCGCACACGTAGCACACCTCCGTCATGCAGTTCTTGTCCGGCATCGACAGGTCGAGGATGTCGCGCTCCGAGCTCGACGTCGAGTTGCCCGAATACACAGACACCGTTGACCTAGGAACATTATACACCAAGTATAGGTTATTGAATCATTACAAAACGGACTTTTAACGACAAATAATACAAAAACCAGACAAGTGCGAGTCGGGCTTCGCTCTTTTAAAGTTCCGTACATACCTAACTATGTTTTCGTCACAGCTTACAAAATATTTTATGAATCGTTGTTTCCAGTATTTGTTGTTTAAATACAGTACGTATTAAAGTTACCGTACTAAAGTTTGAGCCAAATTAGGAAATATAGAATATTTACGCAACAAAGTTGCCTAACAATCTATGGCAGGCAACCCTACCTTTGCAGAATGAAATGTAGTAAAGCCATTTTGTCGAAAATGAGTTTTGACTCTATTTTACTCAAGATAGAGTCGAATACTAATTTTCAAGTTGATCGATCTCAATCGATCGAGTAACAATTGGGAGTTGCAAAATCTATTAACGCGTCACGGCAGTCTTGCAGAGTGGAAGCGGCGACCATTTCGTTTTCGAAAAGGTTCCCTCCACTCTGCAGGTGTGCCTCGGCTTTTACGGCGTACGCAGGCGAGGGTCTATTGTCCGCGGGGGACAAAAAATAATCACTAAGAACTGCATCGCAAAACGCATACGATGGACTAACCGGTGTACTACACCGAAATACCGTAGTAAAACGTTAGGGACTTGTGTTCTCCGCAGAAAATAATTCCTCGTCAGGCCAGACTTAAGGGCTTCTGAGACGGTCAAGCGGTTTGACGTCAAGCACGTATATTTTTAATTGAGTCAAGCAATTTTGACCGTTCACATATTTAGCTTGATGCTTGAGTCAAGCATTTACAGTACGCGGCCGAAAGTAATGTACATCGACATAAGTTCAAAAGAGAAGGAGATAAGCAAATTTGTAGAGCACTGTCTCTGTCGTTGAGACCGTTAAAACGTCATATAGGTATGAGTGACAGAGACAACGCTCTACAAAGCCGAAATGTCATTCTAAAGGCCCAATGTATATTACTTTCGGCCGCGAACTGTACGTGCTTGACGGTTATTGATGCGATTTTATATTTTTGCTTAACGCGATGTTCAAGCCGCTTGACCGTCTCAGAAGCCTTTAAACAGAATGGGTAGTAGTTTACCTCACGGCGTCCAAGTATCCAGCAGGCTCTGAAGTGCCCGAATGCTGCGATCCGACGGAAATGACGGAAGGGTCGCGCGCTCGGAGATCTAGCACCCCTTCCTCCTCGCCGCCCGCCCCGACCACCCCACCGCCTGGATACCGCTGCTGGAATATTAAAAATATATACATGTATACTGTTCCACTTTAATACAACTAGATTTATTCCATACTTTCGTTCGCAATGATTTAGGTACTCAAAATCCTTTGGTAGTGCAGGTTCTCACATAATGGACAGAACCTAATACATTCAAGATCCCAAGATTCTTTAGATTTAAACTGTATGTTAATACATACTTGATAACTACGTCACTAAGTCATAGTAGGGTGAGGGAAGATACCAAAATTCCGGATTCCAGTGTCGTTTACAATTACCAATATATGTATGTAAATATAATATTTAAAATTTATTTACATCACCGCCACTGTGTTTGGTATCGTTCTTCGGCGAGGGGTCTCATGTAGATTGTAGAGCACTAGAGCCAGGGCGCGGCGCGTTATAAAAGACTCGTTGCGCCCTTTCAACTTATGTGAAAACGCATAGGCATCAATAACTCTCGCGAGAAGACCATGAAGAGAAACAGGCCATGATTGGAGATAAGTTTTGTACACAGGCAGAACACTTACATTGTTAAATTTGGCCGTGTGGTTGGTATCCTTCTTCGGCGAGGCAGTTCTGGTAGGTGGGTCGGGTAGAGCGTGGGAGGCGGGGCGCGGCGTTGCCACGGACGCGTTGGATGGCTCGTCTCTGGTCGCGTTCGCCTCAGCGCCCAGCCCTAGCACCTGCGCCGCGTATTCTCCTTGAAACGACATGTCTGCACCTGAAAATTATGGATATGCTTTTAATTTTTAGTTCATTGTTGCCTAGTGCTAGCATAGTAGAAAACGGAAACCTTACTCGGTCTCTTTCTTGTCCATCTGTCTGTCGGTGTGTCAAGGATATTTTTCTCGGAAACGTTTTACTGGAGTGCACGGGCGTGGCAAAACAACGCGAGCGCTACCTTGGACCCCCAACTTCACTCCGGGAGGCGGGATGCTAGGCTCGGTAACCTAGGCGGTGCAGTGTACTAAGCTTCTGAATAGAGCTTGGATGGCTGGAGTGACGAATCCGACAAGTCACTCCACGCACGACAGACGGAAGGTATAAGTGCGAAAATTTGCCCATCAAGAAAGAAGACAGTACTATCGAAGTCACAGTAAATCATCGAGCTAGATAAAACCAAGATTACACATTTAGGTTAAAAGTCTTGTTAGTGTTTCTATAAACCTATCGTTGAGTCACGCAGCGATGGCGAGTTGTAATCTTGACAAGGTTAAGCGAAAGCGACCCCAATACCCGCTTATATATAATTGGCCTATGATGTAATGGGTCATATTTGAACAGCCCAAATGAACCATAAATTTATCGACAAATGCAATAAAAAGAGGAAAGGCCAAGACCATGCCAACTCGTGTAAAATGCGTAAAAAATGACTTCTCATGCGCCATTTTAACTTTATGTGTCAAATTTAATGTCAAAAGTACGATTTTAGTCCTTTTTTAAAGGTGAACCGTACAGTTGACCATAGAGTTAAAATGACGCGTGAGAGTAATTTTGTACGGACTATACAGAGGTCAGAGGGTAACCTAAACTTTCATCTATATTAGCACTACATCATTAAAAAATATAATAAAATAAATCATTATTCACTACATAATTATTCCAAGTTCCTCAGCCGAGTTGATCTCTTTGTGCGCGCTAATCTCAGAAACTACTGTAGTCTGTAGGAATTGTCATTCATTTGTCGCCAATGGATACTGATTCAGACTGGTTTAAATGTATACTTAATTTATAAAAGTGTAAGGCCTGAACTGTAATGATAAAATTGTCGATATGTGTAATTTTTAAGAAACCTAAATCCCGACGAAATCGCGGGCGTCATCTAGTAACATAAAATGACATAGTGTCATATACTTACCTATGCCAGGTCTGACTCTCTTTTAGACGTTTACTGTTAGAACAATACGAGTGTATTTTGCATTGGATTGGAAGCATGGGTAAATGTGCGTTTATTGCTTTATTATTCCATCAGGGAATGCAAGCATACAATTAGTCACACAGGTAAACACTGCGTGCTATATTTACGGCATTGTTAAGTATGTACCGGATATATAGTTCGCCCGTTCCACCGATCCGTTCAACCGATTTTGACGAAATTTCGTACAGAGATAGCGTGCATCCCGGGGAAGGACATAGGCAACCCGGTTTTTATCCCGGAAAACCAAAGAGTTCCCACGGGATTTTTAAAAACCTATATCCACGCGGACGAAGTCGCGGTCGTCACCTAGTTATCTATAATTCTATTAAAATGTAGATGCGCAAAGGTGACACGTAAACAATAGTAATTTTTTCAAATCATGGCGTTATTGTGACGCGCTAGCAATAGCTTCATTCCACTTAGTTATTAGCAATTGGCTGACTATAGTTTCATGCTTGTTATCCATCGTAGCTATAGCATATCATCGTAAGCTTGTAATTCTAGCAAGGAATGCATACAAACAAATAGTCCGTAACGTAATTAAATCTACGCCCGGATTGTTTGGGAGGTATAAACCGATCTATTATTAGGCTTTCAATGTGTAGTTCTATTCATTAGCTCTAGCACAGCATTTATAATAATAACTACTTAATAGTACCCAGCTAAGGTCTGGGAAAACAGGCAATATTGCAATCCACATTTCTTTGTACTCGCTTAGAACATCTCTACACTTTTGTTGATATCAATGCAGTTTTCCCTACCATTTCACGAAGACAGTAATTATTGTTTGTATTGCCATGGGCACATTTTATTTTATAGAATAGGCTTTATACTTTAATAAGAATAGGCAAGCCTACTTGTGCGAAACCAGTCTGATTTAAATGCATTATGTAATGAGTACCAATGTCAAGTATATTATACTTACCTGTATTAAATATTTTATACCAATTCTGCCACACATTCTCTAAACTAGACTGACAGGTCTAAATATAGTGTTTTCACTATGTTCTTTGATTAAAAAGATAGTCTTAATTATTTTAGACTTGTCAATTTAATTCGATTCGAACAGAATAATTGGTGTATAAGCTTAAAAGTTTAAGGGTGTCTGGCAGGGGGTTGCCACGACATTAAGTGTCTGGCAATGCATAATGTGATTTCTCATACTATTCTGAATGAAATATAAAAAAATTAGAATTTATACTTTGACGTAAGATTTTTTACACCTTTATTACCTCCACCAAGCCACCATGATCCAAACAAAGATCGTTCCTCCCAGTGTTGGAGACAATACGCAGAGATACTTTCAGCTTTTATAAAATAACGAAGGTCAGGGACGGCTGGCTCTTAGGCCAGCAGGCAGCACCATTGACTAGAGGTGTATAATCCGAGGCACAACTTGGGCGCGAAGTACAATATTTTAACGTCGATTTAAAATTATGTAAATCTATCAGGGTAAGTTGGTCTGAGCAAAAGCCCACAACAAATTCAGCTGAGTCACAAAAAAATGTTATAAATTTTTTGAGTCGAGTCGAGACAAAACGAGTCACGGATATAAAACTTTGTACCTACTAGTGGAAATGCCTTTGTGTTTATAATTACAAAAAAATCAACATACGCTATGAATAGAGTAGACAGTGCAAATAAGCAAAGCGTATGGGAACAACCTGTACAGAATTTCTAAACAATCGATCATTCATTTTACCGGCTTTATATTTATCAGGTCATTCCATTTACCTATAATGATTGTAGTTTTTTGTATTGCTGACAGAAATAGGAATAATCTTATGATTCTAACTAGCTTATGCCCGCGACTTCGTCCGCGTTGACTACACAAATTTCAAACCATTGTTTTACGCCTTTAGGGGTTGAATTTTTAAAAATCCTTCCTTGGCGGATGTCTACGTCATACCAGTTATCTGCATGCCGAACAGCCTGTTCCGTCCATAGTTGGAGCTGTGCGTTGAATGATAGATCAGTCAGTCAGTCAACTTTCCCTTTTATATTTATAGATAATAGTTTAGAAATAATCTTGTCAAAACTTACTTGGATTGACAACTCCTTATACTGAATCATACATAGTCAAAAAGTAGATAATATTATTACATTCTATTTTTTATCGTACATATTCGTACAGTTCCATCTTTAGCGAACTACATTCTTTATCTCTTTAACTGTATTCAACTTGCCAATAAATATGTCAATAGTGATGTCTGACTTTGACTTTGATGATAAACATGACCCTCGGATGTTTAAATGGACTCACGATATCAATATAACATTGCATTTCTTCGTATACGGGGGCTAAAATAAAAGTTATAACGACCGGTGTAGCTACCAAAGCGGAGATGGACAAAGATTTGTGTTTAACAGACAAATCAGCGGATTTTTGTGTGAGTGCGTGTCTTTTTTTTTTTCACGTGCGATGCTGGAACTGTGTGGGTTCTTAGGCCCGGTGCCCATCAAAACGGAGATAATATCAATTATATCTACTGTTGATATATTCAGGTACTTAATAGTTTATAGTTACTTTTTAACCGACTTCAAAAAAAGGAGGAGGTTCTCAATTCGTCCCGATTACTCGAAGACGCCTGGACCGATTTTGAAAATTCTTTTTTTGTTTGAAAGGGTATACTTCAAAGTTGGTCCCATTTAAATTTGGTGAAGATCTGATGAACATCTTTGAAGATAGATACTGGAACTCCTCAACGGATAAGAGTAAATTGCTCGCGATCAGTGTAGCTTAGTAAACAGTAGATTTTTAACCAGTCATAGCATAATTCCATGGGACCACTAAAAATTGTGAAATAAAAATTTTTTACAAAAAAAATAAAAACCGCCTTCGATACACAAACACTAAAAATTGAAAAATAATTTCATTTATTACCGAATATATTATGTATACAAGAGTTAATATAGTTCCATAATAATATTTTTTGGGGTCGGTGCCAATGAGGTGCCATTGTGGAGTCTCATAAAAATATGAAGTCTAGACGATTCGCGCAGCTAAAGCTAATTGGCACCGGCACCAAAAAGTATTATTATGGAACTATATTAACTCTTGTATACATAATATATTCGGTAATAAATGAAATTATTTTTCAATTTTTAGTGTTTGTGTATCGAAGTCGGTTTTTATTTTTGTTTAATTAATAGTAGTAGACCAGGCATGAAAAATTTTTTCGCCGAAAACATCGTCATCAAATACCCGCTTAGTCTCGAAGAATTTTACCTACCATTCGTAATTATTTATAAGAAT
Organism: Maniola hyperantus; assembly: GCF_902806685.2. Taxonomy (NCBI): domain Eukaryota; kingdom Metazoa; phylum Arthropoda; class Insecta; order Lepidoptera; family Nymphalidae; genus Maniola; species Maniola hyperantus. Next base: position 7,837,112 of record NC_048542.1, read on the forward strand.
TGTAATAAAATCACTCAATAGCAGAAATGGCTCACGATTTAAAAATTATATTTCTACAATTTCCCAGAAAACTGTAGGTACTAAATTGTATTGACGTCAATTAGTATAACCTACCTATAGTACGCGACAGGTTGAGATGACAATCGGGGTATGACGCGGGGGACGCTCCGCACACCCACACGCCACCCACGCTCGCCCGCACCGGGTTAGCGCGGGAGCTGTGCGGGTGTGCGGGGCGTTCCCTCCCCGATTGTCATCTCGACCTGTCGCGTACTATAGTATTTTGCAGTAGTTCAATTATAATATGCATTTCAAAATCTGTACAAACATACTTAGTAGGTAGGTAAGTAATATTGTAAGTGTTTCTGCAATGGAATTGTAGGTACTCCTATATTGAGAAAATAAGTAAAAGAAGTCTTTGAACGTAGGAGGAGACAGTCACAGTCTAAATCGCAATAAATATTGTGTCAGTTATTTTGTTTGTTTATAGAAAACATGCTCTTGTTAACTTTCTGTGTGATTACTTACTCTAATTCCTAAGTTCCTAACTAAACATAAAAAATTAGCAATACAAATTGAATCGTTGTTTAGTGATTTAGTCTGAAATTAACTTTAGTCCGTAAAAAACCGGCCAAGTGAGAGGCAGACTCGCTGGGTTCCGTACTACAGTCGTATTTTTTCAAAATCAAAAACTATCTAAATACCTATATAAAAAAGAAATACCACTCACTCACTGACTGACTGACTGACTAATCACGAAATCTCAGAAACTATAAAGCCTACAAACTTGAAAATGAAGGACGTAGGTGTCAGCTAAGAAACAGTTTTGAAAAATTCCCCTCTTAAGGATGCGAAAGGGGGGTCGATGGTTGTATGAAAGTTCTATGTTTTGTGAGTTAGTCGTGAAAATCGACATTTAGGTTATTAGCTTTAAATAATGAAAATCTGTATAAGTCAGTTTGGGAAATTTCCCCCTTAAGGGTGGTAAAATAGGGGGGAGAAGTTTTTATTGAAAAGTTTTAACTATTGTTATTTTTATTTGAAATTTGGAAGGTAGGTTCTTTCTAGGGGGGAGGTAAATAACTAAATTCCCCCCCTAAGGGAGTGAAAGGGGGGTCGAAGGTTGTATGAAAGTCCTATGTTTTGAAGTTAGAGACGTGAAAATCGACATTTAGGTATTCTGGGTTCCGTGTCTTAAGATGAGACTGAGTGAGGCCTTTTGCAGCGGGAAAATTTCAGATCTCATGAGAAACCAGTACGCGGACGAAGTCGCGGGCATCTGCTAGTTAAATATATAGGTAAAGCCGTTTCATATGATACACCACTTGGTATAGCTATCTTACTTTGAAAATTGTAAATACTAATTATTTGTTTATGAACACATTTTAATTTCTTTTTGCGATGTCTTAACCACAAATTAACGGTTTTCGGAATTATTTCTTTACTTGTGCTATAAGACCTACCTACCTACCACATAATTCTAGGTCAACGGGAAGTATCCTATAGGTTTTCTTGGCAGACACGATGGACAGATAGACAGACACACAGACAACAAAGTGATCCTATAAGGGTTCCTTTTTCCTTTTGAGGTACGGAACCCTTGAAATAACTCCTCATGCGCCATTTTAACTCAATGGGTCAACTGTCATGAGTCATGACAAAAGTACGGTTCACCTTTAAAATTAAGACTAAAATCGTACTTTTGACATGAAATTTGACACGAAAAGTTAAAATGGCGCGTGAGGAGTAAATTTTACGCATTATATATAATTTAGATTTCAAAAGATCTCGTTTCTAAAAAAGCATGTTAACCTTCAGATCAAAACCTCAAGTCACTCGGTGAAATTCTAGCTCACGAATACTTTAAAAGTTTACAGTTTTGGAAGTTTCCGATGTTCGGCAAATATCAACATCTTATTCCGCAGCAGCGAACGTGAATAAAATGTTATACATTTTCCTTTTGAGCTACGAATACGTGTAGGAACGGTGGAAGGCGATAACTTTAGAAGGAAACGACATTTCAAACGTCGGATACGAATAAAATACTGTTAAGAAAACAGATCAAGTGAATATAGGAAACGCAACGGGTTCCGTATAAGTAAAGTACAAAGAAAAGAAGATTGAAGAAGACAGCCCCACACTGGCATTTTTTTTAAATGAACCGATAAGAAATTAACTATTATAGCAAGAGAATCGATGCATGCCTCGAACCGAAGCCTGGGTGTTTCCTCGTTATAAGCTCCAACTTTTAGGTCTTTCGTCTAGGATTTAATAGCCATCTTTAAAGTTTAATTCTTTTCATGTCAACAGATTTTATTCTGACCCATGATGATTTTAGTACATCGTTAATATGGGGGAACATCACTCTTATTTTTGTAACCAAAGATCTAATACAATTACCTATCGTTACATAAACAGTAGGTACAGTAACCGGCAGAAAATATTGTACATCGACCTTTAGAAAGAAATAGCGGTTTCCGTTGAGACCGACAAAACGTCACATAGGTATGAGTGACAGAGACAACGCTCTACGAAGCCGAAACCTCTTTCTAATAGTCGATGTACAATATTTCCTGTATGCTACTGTGCCTGTGTACATACTACATAGATAGCTTAGCGAATTCCAACATAGTTCTCTGGTGGCCCAAGTTGTACACAGAATTATTATTAGTATGTACCCGACCTATAATTTTATCTAGTTTTAGGAACTATGGATAACTCCATATCCCTAAAGTGATATCTTTTACTTTTCACCGCAACATAACATCCTTGTCTCACGAAAACTCTTGTCTCAAGCAACTTATACTTCCAGGTATAGTGTGGACTGTGGTATAGTTTAAAGTTTAAACATAAGAGGTAGACACTTATTCTACCTCTATGAGTATACACCTCTAAAGCAGGTATGGTAGTAAATTAGAATCTCTAATTTTACCAGGTTTTTCTAGTTTTAGCTCTTTTAACTGTTGAACTAGACCTCCGAGTCCGGATTACAAGAGACGCCACACTCCCAGTCGTTCGTTCTTAGCCGATTCGATACAGACTTACAGACCTCTAAAAGCATGCGTATAAAAAAAGAGCGCTCACATGTTTCAATAGTCGCAGATAAAAGAGCATCCCCGGGGGCCTGCACCGGTACGTGTTCATTGAATAGGACACACATTATAGAAGAGACATCCTTTTGTACAAGAATTTTACTAGCTTATATTTTACTAGCGACCCGCCCCGGCTTCGCATGGATGCAATGGTGATACTCCGACATTTTGTTCAAATATCGTCATATTTCATCAAATTAATACAAACCAATATAAAACTATACCTATAAACCTTCCTCTTGAATCACTCTATCTATTGGTGAAAACCGCATTAAAATCCGTTGCGTAGTTTAAAAGATCTACGCGTTCATACATACAGACAGCGGGAAGCGACTTTATTTTATACTATGTAGAGATATTACTTCTAATATTCTTTCAAGCGCAGCCGCGGGAACCCTCGTTTGGAAAGCTAGAGATCACGGATTTTATTCCCAGTTGACTCAATATAGGAAAAGATATTTTCTAAAGCTTATTTTTAAAGAGCTTTTCTAAATTTCCGTTGGCTACGGTTCTCTACCAAAGACTAAACTGTGACTTGGCATTTTGGTACGAGATGTCCTAGCTAGATTATTTAGAGAATCGAGAATCGTAGGTATAGTTTACCTACGTAGGTATAATATAATTTGTACACCCCCAGCAATTTGAAAACTATTAAAATGCAATTTAAAAACGCTAAAAATTTTGATTAATCGAAATGACTTTACACGCGACTAGGCGACATTGTTAAAGTCATCCAAAAACGATTCCGAATGAAACAAACCCGCACAAATCGAAACCAAGCCAATAAACTTAATAGGTATAAAACTTGTTCAATATTTCGTGGATTTCCTCGTACATATTATAATCATATTAAGCTTATTGCACACTAAATAAGCTTAATATCCATTTAGTATTATGACATTGTGGCTAATTCCGTTGTACACAATCTCTAAACTAAACTAAAATGGCACGTCTAAATCTATTGCTATCCCTTTCATAATGTTGCTTGCGGAAAAGGATAGCACTAGATTTAGACCTGTTAATTAAGTTTAGTTTAGAGATTGTGTACAAGAGAATCGGCCCCATTGTCAGGTAAAGCTAACAAAATATTTTTAAAACAAAATTAGTTCGCAACATTGATAATTTTGTATCTGCGTTACAACAAAAACGCTTTATTCAACTTGTACACATTACCACTAGGGACAACTACCGAGGGTTTCGTTTGACTTTCATACATACATACATATATGCAAGAGAAGCAAATAAGATACATCACCATAAAAATCCTTCTTTTTTTAATTTATAGACTAGCGCTTGGCTGCAATCAGACCTAGTGGCAAGTGATGATGTAACCTAAGATGGAGCGCTCTTGCCTAGAAGATGTCTATTCACCCTTGACTTGCAGATACCCACACTATAATTGGAGGAGAAACTGATGTTGGAAGAGCGTTCCAAATCCTAGCGGTTTGAGACTACCGAGCACAGGTCTCCTCTCAGAGTGAGAAGGGTTTGGCCATAGTGTACCACGCTGGCCATGTGCGTATTGGTAGACTTCACACACCTTTGAGAACATTATGGAGATCTCTCAAGCATGCAGGTTTCCTCACGATGTTTTCCTTCACCGTTAAAGCAAGTGATATTTAATTAATTAAAACGCACATAACTCTGAAAAGTTAGAGGTGCGTGCCCGGGATCGAACCCCCGACCTCCGATTAGAAGGCGGACGTCCTAACCACTAGGCTATCACAGCTTTTATTTTTTAGCAAATTTTTATAATTTTTTTTTAAATTAATACACCTAGATGTAAAATACGAATTCCCAGACGTTTTGACACATAAGTAACTATGTTTATAGTTTTGTAATTAACAAAGCAGTCGCTAAATGACCGGTATTATCACTACTAATTAATAACCAATTATGACCAGTTTGATTAAGGCAGCTCAGTTCGGTGCTTTCTTCATACAAACGTAGGAGGGAAAATACAACAATATTCGATATTGTACGCACAAAACTAAGAATTATATCGATTTATCTCGTCATTATCTAGGTTCAATGATATCTAAAACATTGAAAAAAATATTGATTTAAAAGTTACGAGCCTCAAAAGATTCCTATTTTAACACTAAATTTATGTCAACTTTGGGCGTAAATAAATAAGATTAGGAATAGGAAAATTCTAAAAAAAATTATCATTAGACATAGTTTATTTATTCATTAGTTGAAATAACTTTACTTTGCAAACCTAAATTCAGTAGTTTTTTCTCAAAAATACTTTTCCCAAACTACTGTTCAACCCTTTTCAAGCGCTAGATTTCGGCTAAAATCATCATGCTTCTCACCCCAAAACATTAGACACCGCGCGGGTGGCGGAGGGAAGGGCCAGCCCAGCGGCGCGCGGCTGCGCGTGTAATATTGTGGTTTCTATGACGACAACTGTTGTTATTAATATGTTTTCAAAAACAAAAGTCGTAATGATTTTATAAAATTAATTTTTATTCAGTGGCTATGCAAATGTGTAGAAGATTGAGCAGAGCAGAGTCAATAAGTCCTTCAAATACTTATTGCATTTTGTACATTGACCTCTGGAATTTGAAATTTGGACACCAATTTTATTCATTGGTTTATTGACCTGACTTTGTTGTTGAGGTCCTAGTAGGGATATCTACTCGTGTGGTCCTAGTACAATAGGTAAGTAACTTTGTTTAGTTATTTATTTTATCTAATTTTAAAAAACCGGCCAAGTGCGAGTTGCTCGCGCACCAAGGGTTCCGTACTCAGGTATTTTTTTGACATTTTGCTCCATAAATCAAAAACTATTATGCATAAAAATAAATAAAAATGTGTTTTAGAATACACAAGTAAAGCCCTTTCATATAATACCCCACTTGGTATACTTATCATACATTGAAAATTGAAAATACTAATTATTTTTTCATTAACACACTTTAATTTTTTTTTGTAAGTTGTAATCACAAATCTATGGTTTTCGGATTTATTCCTTTACTTGTGCTCTAAGACCTACGTACCTACTAAATTTCATGATTCTGGGTCAACGGGAAGTATCCTATAGGTTTGTGTGACAGATACGACACAGACGGAGAGACGGACAGACAGACAGACAACGAAGTGATCCTAAGGGTCCCTTTTTTCCTTATAAAGTACGGAACCCTAAAAAGGCACCTGTATATGTATAATAATATAGGTAGGTAGGTACCTACCTGGTGGTATTTCTTTGTATTTTTAGGGTTCCGTACCTCAGAAGGAAAAAACGGAACCCTCTGTCTGTCGGTCCGTCTGTCCGTCCGTCCGTCTGTCCGTCCGTCCGTCCGTCCGTCAGTCCGTCCGTCCGTCCATGCGTCTGTCGGTCCGTCCATCGGTCCGTCTGCCCGTCCGTCTGTCCGTCTGTTCGTCTGTCGGTCTGTCCGTCTGTCTGTCTGTCCGTCTATCTGTCTGTCTGTCTGTCTGTCTGTCTGTCTGTCTGTCTGTCTGTCCGTCTTACAAATAAAGTACGCAACGCTTCGTACAAATAGTACTTTTTTATTTATTTACTAGCTGACGCCCGCGACTTCGTCCGCGTGGATGTAGGTTTTCAAAAGCCCGTGGGAACTCTTTTATTTTCTGGGATAAAAGAAGGCAGGTCATGCCTGTCGTAGAGGTGATGGCCGTTGGAGCCGGAAAGTTCTTGAGTGGAGACCGCGTAGGTATAAGTAAGCGTAGTGTGGGACGCCTTCCAGCACGATGGACCGACGATATACAGAGGCTGGCGGGAAGTGGCTAGGTGAGGAAGGCTGAGGACCGGGTGTGGTGGCGCTCTTTAGGGAAAGCCTATGTCCAACAGTGGACGACCGCAGGCTGATGATGATGGAAAAAATCACGTTGATCCGTTGCACCCCTCACACGTCCCTATCCGCCTTCTCCACTCCTGTCACGCTGGCGAATAAGTTTGGAATAGAATAGGATTTCGATGGAGTGCGTGGATTTTTGTGAACGGAGTTCAACCATGTAGCCAGTATACATTTTAACTTTCAACCCCTCTCCTAAGGGAACCATGCTGAATTTCGGGATAAAAAGTATCCTATATCCTATATCCTCATAGTATGACGTCAAATCGTACCAAGTTTCATTGGAATCCATTCAGTAGTTTCAGCGTGATGCGCGGCCGTGATACAGACAGACAGACAGACAGACAGACAAAAATGAAAAAAAATCCAGTTTTGGGTTCAGTATCGATTATAGAGTGCCCTCGAAAAAAAAATTTCAAAATATCTTCAATGTACAGAATTTCACCTGTTACAGTTTTATTATAAGTAATAAAATAATAATAATAATATTGATTCAGATACAAGTTAGCCCTTGACTGCAATCTCACCTGGTGGTAGGTGACGATACAGTCTTGCTTACGACTATTTCGGATCGGAAATTCTTGGATTCAGGTTAAATGCAGTGCAAAAAGAGAGATCATTAGGATTCCGTACCTCAAAAGGAAAAAGGAACCCTTATAGGATCAGTTTGTTGTCTGTCTGTCTGTCCGTCTTACAAATAAAGTACGCAACGCGTACTAGTACGCGTAGTCTGTCTGTCTGCTAGCTTTTCACAGCTCATCCATTTAACCAATTTTGATGAAATTTGGTACAAAAATAGCTTGCATCCCGGGGAAGAACATAGGCTACTTTTATGATAAATAAGATTTAGTGGATACCGCTATTTTTCTGGAAATAACGTTAGATGCGAAACTTCAATGGGGCTCTCATATAAATAACTTATCGAACAGACAGTTCTGCTGCAAATGCGGTAAAAAAGATTCGCCAGTTGACAGACATAGAAACGGCGAGACTAGTATATTTTAGTTACTTTCACAGCATTATGTCATATGGCATATTATTAGAAAAGAAAAAGAAAGAAAAGAAAAAACGTTTATTTTTTAAAGCTGTACCACACATTACCAGTTACCAACTGGTTAGGTTATCCCAGCGCCTCTTATACTTGAGTAATAAAGTCAAAAAACCTCAAGTAGAAGAAGCGCCGGAATAAAGTATGTCATGTGTGGCACAACCCAAAAAAAAGGTCCCTACTCAGCATAAATGCATATTGTCTTGCACAAGTACAAAAACATACAGCGCTGGTTTTCAGTAGAAACCCTGATTCAGATGGCACCACGGAATTATTATGGGGTAATGCTGCTGATATAAATTCTATTTTTGTGCTGCAGAAAAGGGCTGTTCGAGCCATATATAGTATGGGACCACGAGAGTCGCTGAGAACTAAATTTAGAGAAGTTAAAATTATGACAGTGCATAATCAATATATTTTTGAAAATTTATTGTACGTATATAAAAACATAAATAAATTAAAAAAAAAAGTGACTGTCATAAGTTCAAAGTGACTGTCATAAGTTCAAAGTTTTCATAAAACGTAAACTAATTAAAAAATCCTATTACATTGTAAAGGATTATTTAAATGATAAGCAAGCTTGGAAATGAGTTGCTCGGCTTTGTGATAGTTCTAATAAGTTTAATTTATGATTTTGTAAAGTGGTGATAATAAAAAGAATACCCGGCTGAGTTAGCTGTGGGCTCTTCTCAGTCTTGGGCACGTTTGGAACCCTCGTAGCGTTTGCGAAATAATTATCACCACTATATTTTACAAATCCAACAACTGACAATCGAAAAGAGTAATTTATTACCTATTTTGAACAAATCATTTGACTTTGACTTTTGATCTCGGAAAATCAAAGTTCCCACGGGATTTTTAAAAAACCTAAATCCACGCGGACGAAGTTACGGGCATCATCTAGTGCATACTAAATAGTTTTTGATTCATCATGCAAAATGTCAAAAAATACTATTTACCTATTTATTTATTTTTATTTTTCACTAGCTGCCCCGGCGAACTTCGTACCGCCTAACAGTCGATTCTTTTTCAGGATTTTTTTAAAAATTTTCTCTACGTAAGAACCATATTCGTACTTCAAGGAATATTATAAAAAAAGAATTAGCGAAATCGGTTCAGCTGTTCTCGAGATTTGCGATCAGCAACACATTTAGCGATTCATTTTTATATGTACCGAAATTCTAGTTACATAGTAGTAATAAATTAAGTTACATTGTAAATGCTTATCTCTAAACAGAGATTTAGAGATAAACATTTTACTATTGTAGTACGGAAACCTCGGGGCGCGAGTCTGACTCGTACTTGGCCGGTCGGTCTGTCGGTCGGTCGGTCGATTTATTTTAGAATGCATCGTATCGACAGCTGGTGGTAGTAGTTTACATATATCCTACTAATATTATAAACTAGGTGAAGCTATGATAGCCTAGTGGTTAGGACGTCCGCCTTCTAAACGGAGGTCGGGGGGTTCGATCCCGGGCACGCACCTCTAACTTTTCGGAGTTATACGCGTTTTAATTAATTAAATATCACTTGCTTTAACGGTAAAGGAAAACATCGTGAGGAAACCTGCATGCCGAGTTCTCCATAATGTTCTCAAAGGTGTGTGAATTCTACCAATCCGCACATGGCCAGCGTGGTAGACTATGGCCAAAACCCTTCTCACTCTGAGAGGAGACCCCTGCTCTGTAGTGAGCCGGCGATGGGTTGATCATGATAATGATGAGGTGATGCCCGCGACTTCGTACGCGTGGAATTAGATTTTTAAAAATCCCGTGGAAACTCTTTGATTTTCCGGGATAAAAAGTAGCCTATGTCACTCTCCAGGTCAACCATACCCATGCAAAAAATCACTTCGATCCGTTGCTCTGTTGCGACGTGATTGAAGGACAAACCAACGAACCAACAAACAAACACACTTTCACATTTATAATAGGTGTAGTGATGTGTGTGTGTGGATGTTTGGATGTTTGTTACTCAATCACACAAAAACGGCTGAACGGTTTTGGATGAAATTGGGAATGGAGATAGATAAAAGTGTTAATTTAGGGTATACCCTAAATTAACACATAGGCTACTTTTTATCCCGGAAAATCAAAGAGTTCCCACGGGATTTTTAAAAACCTAATTCCACGCGGACGAAGTTGGGGGCATCAACTAGTAATAAAATATAATTTGGACTTATCCGAATTCCGAAAGTCAGGGTTGTCAAATCACACTTATATTATAAAGGCGAAATTTTGTATCTGCGTGTGTGTGTGTATAGGTTTGTTACCCTTTCACGCAAAAAGTACAAGACGGATTTGGCTGAAATTTGAAATAGTGATCGCTTTTGAAAGAGTTCTCGCGGGATTAAAAAACCACTATATCCTCGCGGACGAAGTCGCGTGTATCATCTAGTTACAAATACATAAATACATTTTCAAAAAGATTTTCATTTCATTTCATTTCATTTCATTTCAAATATAAGTATGTAGGTCATATTGTGTGCTTAGACAATTTAATTATATACTTGAGTTTTCATGTAACAGAAACAAAAATGGATTGGCGGAAGAGGAAAAAGAAACGGTTTAGACTCGCAAAAGCAAATCCCTTGCAAAGAGGAGATCTATTAAAATTCATCAGAATCTTTCCAAACCATAATATTATCTTGTGATGATAATGCCATTACTTTTTCGGGGTTATTCCTGTGAGTCACACCCGACGTGAGTAACAATGTGACTCGAGGGGAATTTTATTTGACTGAATATGTACTTTTCCGGGATGCTGAATTTGATAATGACATTTATTTTCAAATCCAAAATAGCAGACATGCACTTTTCACAAAAAATAGAAATGGGTGTCGTTTTCAGGGTTTCCAGGATGCTGGTTTTGATAATGACATTAATTTTTTAATCTAAGATGGCGGGCCAGCACTTTTTATAAAAAATAGACGCGAGTGTCGTTTTCAAGGTTCTCCAGGATGGTGAATTTGATGATGACATTTATTTATTTTCAATAAATACTTATATATTATACTTCTATTTTAGTGGATCACAGGATTTTCTTTGACAAGGAAACGACAAAGCAAAAAATCGAATTGAATTAGATTATGATGCTATCACACCGTACCATTTAGAGCCAGCTTCTGAAAATTTGACACTGTGTTTGTAAGTTGATATTATTTAGATACTAGCTAATGCCCGCGACTTCGCCCGCGTGGATTTCACATTTTTCAAAATCCCGCGGGAACTCTTTGATTTTCCGGGATAAAAAGTAGCCTATGTGTTAATCCAGTTAAGAATTCTAAATTTCATTCAAATCCGTTCAGCCTTTTTTGCGTGATTGAGTAACAAACATCCAAACATCTACACTTTCACATTTATAATTCCACTAGCTGCCCTGGCGAACTTCGTTCCGCCTACGGCCTAACAGTCGATTCAAATTTTTTAAATTTTTCTCTCGGTAAGAACCATCCTCGTACTTCAAGGAATACCTAATTTAAAAAAAGAATTAGCGAAATCGGTTCAGCTGTTCTCGAGATTTGCGATGACATTTAGTGATTCATTTTTATATTATAGACTAGCTTATGCTCGCGACTTCGTCCGCGTGGGCTACACAAAATTTCGAACCCCTATTTCACCCCCTCCAGAGTTGAATTTTCAAAAATCCCTTCTTAGTGGATGCCTGCGTCATAATAGCTATCTGCATGCCAAATTTCAGCACGATCCGTCCAGTATTTTGAGCTGTGCGTTGATAGATCAGTCAGTCAGTCAGTCAGTCAGTCAGTCAGTCAGTCAGTCAGTCAGTCAGTCAGTCACCTTTTTCTTTTAAATATTTAGATTAGGATTAGGATAATATAATTATTATGTTACTAGCTGCCCCGACGAACTTCGCACCGCCTACAGTCGATTCTTTTTCAGGACTTTTTTAAAAAAATTCTCTCCATAAGAACCATCCCCGTACTTCAAGGAATATTATCAAAAAGAATTAGCGAAATCGGTGCAGCTGTTCTCGAGATTTGCGATCAGCAACACATTCAGCGATTCATTTTTATATAATATAGAGATTTACTATTTGTTGTCAGATTTGTCAATGCTGAATTATGTTGTATTTTAGTGACTCAAGACATTCCTTTTAGAAGAAAACAAGGAAAATAAAATGAATATGCCCAATATACGTACCACTGAAATCCAACATGATACTGCAACATTCAATTCTGTACTAAATATTGAAAGGTCTACCATCCCATACTTGTAAGTTGTTATGCTATGTTTTTTGCATACATTCTATATAGATAATACTCACAATATAATTATGTTGATTGTATGTTTATTAATTCCAGAAATGAAATGGAGAGCTTCAATAGTTCTGCGTCGAATGATACATCTAATGTGACTGTTGAAACAGAAAATGATACATATTGTGTTTATGTGTGTAGTGGGCTTTTAGAGGGAAATTGAATTGTACCTACTTCCTACTTATAAAAATAAAATTTTCATTTTTGAGATCAAAGTGGAATTTATTTTGACTTTTGTATACACAAGTAGATAGTATATATAGTTTTTAGTCGCTACTAATAGATAAGTGAAGGCAACAAAAGTTATTTTCACAGACAAACGAATGTGTAATCATGTGTTCCTAATAGGTAATCCGCCAGCACAGAGAATTCAACTCCTAGAGTACGCATATACAAGGTTTTACATGAAAACAAAATCGTAAAATGTTGGCGGGGGACAGGGGAGAATGCTTTGTTGTGATTGGTGGACTGACTAATCAAAACAATGTGCGGAATGAGGGTACCGAACGGGCGTGGGCGATGATTCATTTAAAATTCCGTGGGATCACCACGATTTAGCAATGCAATTCCTTAGGTACAGCATCAGGGTCGAGAAGTGGGTCTTCGAGTTCAATGATAAAGTCTTTACTTGATAGATATAGGTACCTACCTCCAATATCAATTTATAACCGACAGTTTCAAAATCCCATAAGTTTTGGTGGTCATGTCCCCTGCAGCATCAGGATTGAGGAGTTGAAATCCTGTGTGTCCTATATAAAATGACATTTTATATAGGACAATGTTGCAAAGTTTCTTTATCAATTAAAAAAATACGCAAATCGGTTCAGAAATCTCGGAGATTTCTGTGTACATAGGTAGAAAAACACAACTCCTTTTTTAAAAGTCGGTTAAAAAAGTATCCTTTGTTAATCCTCTACTTGTCTGTAAAAGTCCCGTCAAAATAGGTTCTGCCGTTCCGAAGATTAGCCCGTTCAAACAGACAGACAGACAGACAGTTTTTAAAAACGTTTGATTCAGCTGTTATGGTACAGTTCAAATAACAATATTATGAGCTTGCGGTAGTTATTTCGAAATTACAGACAGACACTTCATAGAAGTATGGATTTCTATAATATATACGAGTTGTTTATACACGCTGAGGCAGTAGTTACCTAATAGGTATGTATGTAAGTGAGATTTTATAGTATTCATCAAAAGATAAGTAGGTAATCATTATCATTCAAAAAAAAATTAAAAAATATTTATTTCAGTAGGTAAAACAATTTCACATAGTGCGTAGTAATTGGGACCATCCCAGTAACTGTTTTAGTATTGCTACGAGTACTCGTGGCAGGCGACCCCGCTCTTCCATAAAATCTTATACAATAATAATTGAAATAAGTAGTTCCTTCATAAATCATATATTTACAAAAATTCATCGGTGATATCTGTCCAACTATCTGTGTGCCATCATCAATATATCCGGACGCTAGTGTGAGCGCATGCACTCGCTACACTGCTCATCACTGAGTCTATTTCTTTCTATCACAATGTTAGGTGAAATAGCATACAGGTTACCCACGTGGGCCGAGCAGTTCGGACGTGCATCCAGCGTCACCTTAAGTCTAACTTCTAGACGTCGATTTCAATTTACATATTTGATACTAGACTAATCACTGCTACGAAAACATTTTCAGAAATAAGTTGCAAAAAGTAACATCCATACTTACAACTTTAATTTATCATTCATTATAAAACAAACAGACAGACAGCATAGGTTTAGTAATAGAGTCCCGTTTGTCACCCTTAGGCTTTAAACCCTAAAATATATAATAGAACTATGCTTAGAGTTTCTCTACGTCATCTATGTGAACAAATCAGAAATGAGGTGATCCGTAGGAGAACTAGAGTAACCGACATAGGTCAATTGATGGTTGCGAAGCTGAAGTTGCAATGGGCAGGGCACATAGTTCGGAAAACCGATAAACGTCGGGGTCCCAAGGTGCTGGAATGGCGACCTTACACCGGAAGGCTCAGCGTTGGAAGACCCCCACTAGGTGGAAGGACGACATCAGACGAGTCGCAGGGAGCGGCTGGATTCAGGTGACGCAAGACCGTGGTGTGTGGAACTCCCTACAAAAGACTATGTCCAGCAGTGGACGTCTATCGGTTGATGATGATGACGATGAATCATGTAGTACAAGCTTTAACGTCATACTTTCCATCGACCTACGCTCGATCCACAATAAAACCTATGAAACCGTTATACAACAACATAATGAATACCAGATACAAATGCGCTGTTAAATATTTAAAAGGGTTGATCGAATCCATATTTATCGATCCTCCAACATGGGCTTCAGCTGTCAGAATATGGCAACGAAGATTTAATTTGTGGATGACTTTAAATAATAAAGTAGGGGCCGAATACACGAATTTATTGATTGCTTAATTTCGTAGCTCGCGAATTTTTTTCTTTTAGGACTGCCGCAGAGGAAAACATAGTCTACGCAGGCCCTTAAAATGATTTTAAAACTTTCTCATAAATTCAGACAAAGTATTCACCCAACAATCACGAACTACATTTTTCTTTTCTTTAACAAGAGCTTGCCTTTTTTGATATACATACTCGTTATTTTATTGATCCATAATGAGATAAGCTAACAGAACAAAAAGCATAGGAATGACAGAGTTACTCCAGTCCCTAGAAACCCAGGACAGGATCTTCTCCTGTCCTGGGTTTCTAGGGACTGGAGAAGAATCTGACTTTCTTTCTTAAGGGCATTGTACAAGAACGTAAGCTTTGAACGAACAAAAACTTCCACATAAATGGTTGCATAGTCGATTCATGTTTAAACTACATAGTATAGAAGATAGATACCCGCTTGGCTGCATTTTTATAGCTGAATATAGGATATGCCCGACCCATGTTATATGTCTACGTCCTGATCAATGTAAAGGAAAGAGAATTTATGGTATAACCGGCAATAAACCATTTCGATACTTTATCGACATCCGCAATGCATAAATACATCATAACATAGTACGTAATGGTTTTTTGGTTCTTGGTCACGAGCATAAGCTGGTCTAAATATATAAAAGGAAAAGGTGACTGACTGACTGACTGATCTATCAACGCACAGCTCAAACTACCTACTGGACGGATCGGGCTGAATTTTGGCATTGCAGATAGCTATTATGACGTTGGCATCCGCTAAGAAATGATTTTTGAAAATTCAACCCCTAAGGAGGTGAAATAGGGTTTGAAACTTATGTAGTCCACGCGGACGAAGTCGCGGGCATAAGCTAGTACATAAGTCAGTTAACTTTAAAATTAGCTCATTCTATCAGAACTTTTGCACCATAAACATTTTGATTAAAAATACCTACTTATATTTATTTAAATCATATTATTACATTTGCGAAGGAATATAATTATTTTGTAATCTTTCCCTTGTCACGGAAACGAAATAGGTATGCGATGGCGTTACAAATCATGAGAAAACGTATTGACAAGTTTTGATAGGAGATCTTATCTTGTGACGTGCGGATGATGTCAACAATAATATTATTACGTTTTGGTTTATTTTATAACATGTTTTGTTTATGTTTCTATTGTATTCACGTACTATTTGATAACTAGTTACCGTCATATTAAGTATGCTAATATAATTTTACTAATTCTATTAAAAAGTAAATTATTCTATCGTCAAATCCACTTATTTGAGATGTCAGAATGAAATGCATTCCGAGAAGCTGTCTTAATAACCGTCTTTATTTATCTAATGATCTATCTTTTATTTACAAGCTCTTTTTTAGTATATTTCTCTATTGAAGTACCGTATATTTAGTCAATAACAAAAATGCCTCTACCACCCGTCAAATTAAATTTGATTTTATGATCTTACTCAGTGTTCATTTTCCGTTACCTCCTTACTAGGGTGTAGTTATAGTACGAGTTCGGGGGGGGGAACGCCTTGCACACCCGCACATCCTCCGCGCTAAAGCGGTGCGGGCGAGCCCGGGTGACGTGCGGGTGTGCGGGGTGTTTCGCCGGCTCATACCCCTATTGTTATTTCAACCTGTCGCAGACTATAGGTACATTATTATGACCTAATACCATTTACCAATAAAGGGTTTTCCATCGAGCCTTTTCATCCAATAGAACCGTTGACTATGCGGCTTATTCTCCCTGTCATACTGTTCCCACTGCTGGCGGAGGAGAGTGTAGCACACATAGCAGCAGCGTACCGTCCCTTCTTCGTCACCCTCAGTTCGGTATCCAGCGGGGGCGGCATGGGAAGCTCCCAGAAAAGGGAAGTACGGTTCGGAGTTCTGCGGACAATATACATTTTTTAACATCTTACCGTGTAGAAAAAAATTTTTTTTAGTTTGCAAGTTGGGACTGTTTGGACGATGATAGTCTGTACGGTACGTAGTACGCGACAGGTCAAGATGACAATCGGGGTATGAGGCGGGGGGACGCCCCGCACAGCCGCATGTCACCTGCGCTCGTCCGCACCGGGTTAGCGCGGGGGCTGTGCAGGTGTGCGGGGCGTTCCCGCCCCGATTGCAGGCTCGACCTGTTGCGTACTATACTTGACGTACGTGGTGAATTACAAAACAAACATACAAAATAAGCAACAACCTAGGACACAACTATAGAGCCTAGTTATAAGTAGAGACAACAAGTATGTGAAAATGTTAGCTATAGGAAAAAATGTATGTTCTCATGTCTTTCTTAAGTCAGTGACACACAGAGTATAAATGTATATAGTAAAACCATTTATTCAGCCAGAGAATGACACAATTTAATAAGATAGAAAAATGAAAGTTAGTTTCCAAGGTAGATCAAGGATTTTCAAAGAACCGAGTGATATTTGTTATATATTAGTTAATTTAATTTCTTACGAACGGGATATACCTCAGTAATAGGAAGTATTGTTGGTTTATTGGTTTGTCATTCAATCCCGCCGCAACGGAGTAAGGGATCAAGTGATTTTTTCCCCGGAGAGTGATATAAGGCTACATTTATCCCGGAAAATCAGAGTTCCCACGAGATTTTTAAAACCTAAATTTTAAGTGAAAAGACGAAAATGTAAAGAGTATATAAATAACACGGTTATGAATTCAGCAAGCATTATCAATTAATTGATAATAATTTTATCAGTATACCCATTACCCACTAATCAATATCACAATGAGTAATATAAGAGATTTTACAAAAGGAAAAAAGGAACCCTTATCCTATCACTTTCTCGTTTCTTTCTTGTGGTGGCATATGAAAGGGTAGCCCTGTAGGCTGTACATTCTAAAACAGGTTTTTATTAATTTTTATGAATTTTTGATTAATCGTACTAATGTCTAAAAAATACGACTGTAGTACGGAACCCTCCTCGGTGCGCGAGTTGCACTTGGCCGGTTTTTTTTAATGCGTATTTATAGAACCTCGTCAACAATATATTATGTTGAGAGATACGGTTTTTATTTTCGCCAAGTGTACCTTCAGCCTAAGATTTTCGTACGTTGCGATATTACATTTTTTTGCCTGAGAAAATTGTTGTATACTTAGTCTACATTAGTTTGTCCCGCAGAGTACTTATAGTATATTAAGAAAATATTAAAAATAAGCGACTTAGCTATCGTCGCTGTACTCATTTACAACTTGCTGTTGTAGTATTGTTTATTATAAAACGAAAAGGTGACTGACTGATCTATCAACGCACAGCACAAACGACGGGACGGATCGGGCTGAAATTTGGCATGCAGATAGCTATAATTATGACGTAGACATCCGCTAAAATAAGATTTTTGAAAATTTTACCCCTAAGGGGGTAAAATAGGGGGTTGAAATTTGTGAAGTCCACACGGACGAAGTCGCGGGCATAAGCTTTAAATAAAACTGATCGTACAGCATAGACCAAGCCGCAAACGACACTTTTTCTAAATTGTAAATTTGCTAAGAAACGAGGGTGATGTCAATCAGTATAGCACCCTTTTACAGTGTTAAAAAATGTGTTTCTTGCAGAGCGTGCTGTTATGTATAGTACGCGATAGGTCAAGATGGCAATCGGGGAGGAAACGCCCCGCACACTCGCACAGCCCCCGCGCAAACCCGGTGCGGGCGAGCGCGGGTGACGTGCGGGGTGTACGGCGCGTCCCCCCGCCTCATACTCGTACCGATTACCA